>NC_066624.1:30306865-30623405 GCF_025201925.1 Gopherus flavomarginatus
GGGATAGCTCAGTGGTTTGAGCATTGGCCTGCTAAACCTAGGGTTGTGAGTTCAATCCTTGAGGGGGCCATTTGGGGAACTGGGTTAAAAATCTGGGGATTGGTCCTGCTTTGAGCAGGGGTTTGGACTAGATGACCTCCTGAGGTCCCTTCCAACCCTAATATTCTATGATTTTATTGACTAGAAGGTTACTAATGTCTTCTGATAGGGACTGTCTTCATAATGAATGGTCTAAACCAGGGATTGGCAACCTTTGGCACGCAGCGCATCAGGAAAATCCACTGGTGGGCTGGGAGGGTTTGTTTATCTGCAGCATCCGCAGGTTCAGTCGACTGCAGCTCCCACTGGCCATGGTTCACCATTCCAGGACAATTAGGGCTACAGGAAGTGGCAGCAGCACATCCCTTGGCCCATACCACTTCCCCCAGCCCCTACTGGCCTGGAACGGCAAACTGCGGCCAGTGGGAAATGCGATTGGCTGAACCTGCAGATACTTCAGGTGAACAAACTGTCCTGGCCCACCAGTGGATTTCCCTAACAGGCCATGTGCCAAAGGTTGCCGATCCCTGGTTTAAACTGTGGCACAGATTTTGAGCAATTTGGTGTTCATTTTTTTTTTTTAAAAAAGAACAGGAGTACTTGTGGCACCTTAGAGACTAACAAATTTATTTGAGCATAAGCTTTCGTGGGCTACAGCCCACTTCATCAGATGCATAGAATGCAACATACAGTAAGAAGATATTTATACATACAGAGAACATGAAAAGGTGGAAGTACCCATATCAAGAGGCTAATTAATTAAGAGAAGCTATTATCAGCAGGGGAGAAAAACTTTTTTGAAGTGATAATCAAGATAGCCCAGTACAGACAGTTTGATAAGAAGTGTGAGAATACTTACAAGGGGAAATAGATTCAATGTTTGTAATGGCTCAGCCATTCCCAGTCCCTATTCAATCCTAAATTGATTGTATCTAGTTTGCATATCAATTCCAGCTCAGCAGTTTCTCATTGGAGTCTGTTTTTGAAGCTTTTCTGTTGCATAATTGCCACCCGCAGGTCTATCACTGAATGACCAGACAAGTTAAAGTGTTCTCCTACTGGTTTTTGAGTGTTATGATTCCTGATGTCAGATTTGTGTCCATTTATTCTTTTGCCTAGAGACTGTCTGGTTTTGCCAACGTACATGGCAGAGGGGCATTGCTGGCACGTGATAACATATATCATATCAGTAGATGTGCAGGTGAACGAACCCCTGATCCGTGGCTGATGTGATTAGGTCCTATGATAGTGTCACTTGAATAGATATGTGGACAGAGTTGACATCGGGCTTTGTTGCAAGGATAGGTTCCTGGGTTAGTGTTTTTGTTGTATGGTGTGTGGTTGCTGGTGAGTATTTGCCTCAGGTTGGGGGGCTGTCTGTAAGCGAGGACAGGTCTGTCTCCCAAGATATGTGAGAGTGAGGGATCATCTTTCAGGATAGGTTGTAGATCTTTGATGATGCGCTGGAGAGGTTTTAGTTGGGGGCTGAAGGTGATGGCTAGTGGCATTCTGTTATTTGCTTTGTTGGGCCTGTCCTGTAGTAGGTGACTTCTGGGTACTCTTCTGGCTCTGTCAATCTGTTTTTTTCACTTCAGCAGGTGGGTATTATAGTTTTAAGAATGCTTGATAGAGATCTTGTAGGTATTTGTCTCTGTCTGAGGGATTGGAACAAATGCGGTTGTATCTTAGAGCTTGGCTGTCTACGCTGGATCGTGTGGTGTGTCCTGGATGGAAGTTGGAGGCATGTAGGAAAGTATAGCAGTCAGTAGGTTTCTGGTATAGGGTGGTGTTTATGTGACCATCGCTTATTAGCACAGTAGTGCCTAGGAAATGGACCGCTTGTGTGGGCTGGTCTAGGCTGAGGTTGATGGAGGGATGGAAATTGTTGAAATCATGGTGGAATTCCTCAAGGGCTTCTTTTCCATGGGTCCATATGATGAAGATGTCATCAATGTAGCGCAAGTAGAGTAGAGGCGTTAGGGGACGAGAGCTAAGGAAGCGTTGTTCTAAGTCAGCCATAAAAATGTTGGTATACTGTGGGGCCATGTGGGTACCTATAGCAATGCCGCTGACTTGAAGGTATATCCTGTCCCCAAATGTGAAATAGTTGTGGGCGAGGACAAAATCACAAAGTTCAGCTACCAGGTTTGCCATGACATTATTGGGGATGCTATTCCTGATGGCTTGTAGTCCATCTTTGTGTGGAATGTTGGTGTAGGGGGCTTCTACATCCATAGTGGCCAGGGTGGTGTTTTCTGGAAGATCACAGATGGACTGTAGTTTCCTCAGGAAGTCAGTGCTGTCTCGAAGATAGCTGGGAGTGCTGGTCGCTTAGGGCCTGAGGAGAGAGTTCACATAGCCAGACAATCCTGCTGTTAGGATGCCAATGCTTGAGATGATGGGGCGTCCAGGATTTCCAGGTTTTTGGATCTTGGGTAGCAAATAGAATACCCCTGATCGGGGTTCTAGGCATGTATCTGTACAGATCTGTTCCTATGCTTTTTCAGGGAGTTTCTGGAGCAGATGGTGTAGTTTATTTTGATAATCCTCAGTGGGATCAGAAGATAATGGCCTGTAGAATGTGGAGTTAGAGAACTGCCTAGTAGCCTCTTGTTCATATTCCAACTTATTCATGATGACGACAGCACCTCCTTTGTCAGCCTTTTTGATTATAAAGTCAGAGTTGTTCTTGAGGCTGTTGATGGCATTGTGTTCAGCACGGTTGAGGATAGGGGGCAAGCGATGCTGCTTTTCCACAATTTCAGCCCGTGCACGTTGACGGAAGCAATCTATGTAGTGATAGTCTCTATTCGTATAACTGCACTGGCTGTAATAGAGGTCTAAACAACCAAAGAATTTGTCTCATTGTTTGTAAATCTGACTTAGATGTATGCAACATAGAAAGTACTATATGAGTGTAACTGATAAAGGAGTCTGGAAAATTCATGTGTCCTTTGTCATTACCCTGTTCTGAAAGTGAGCTGTAGGGAACATTTGATCCAGTATGTACAACTGTAAACTATTACACAGTTTTATAATATTTTAGTGGGCCTATGTGTAGAATGGCATTACTCAAACTGAGTAAGGTAGGCAGAGTTGATTCTACTACAAGCTATTGCAGTAAAAATGGTCTAGAAGAGCTAAGTGAATTGGATTTGTGAATAATAATAATAGATTATGCAGAAGTCAGAAAAATAGCCACAAACAAAGAGAGAGAGAGAGGAGTTAAAAAGAGGGTCCATAATGGAGTGAAAAATTTAAGGAATATATAATGATATAGAAATCTTCTGTCCTTATGTAGAATATTGTGTTTAGTTCTGGTGACCATATTTTTTTAAAATGATGTAGCATTTGAAAAGGGGGATTTGATTGACCTTAGGACTAGAAGCTAGGAACTCTGAAGAGAGACTAAAATCCTGAATTTCTATAACCTTTAAAGAGCAAAGGTTAAAGGAGATTTAATTGAAAAATATAAGCTCTCTTGAATATATATATAATATAGCTAGATAATGTCAACTCTATTTTTATCAAAGCGCAGCTTATTGTAAAAGGAGTCATAAATATCAGTTGAAGAGAAACTAACTCAGACATTTGAGCTTTTTCTTCTTTCAAGTCCACCGTGTTATATAATGTAAAAGAATAATCACTCTGATCTCCTTCATGAAGTCAAAAGTAAGAAGATTTTTCTTTCATTTTTGGAATCATTGAAACAATTAGAACTGGTGGAATAATAAAAAAAAATATAAATATTGTATTCATCATTTATTTAATGGAAAAATAGTCTAAACTTATTTGCAGATATTATTTCACTAGCTGTAGAAATAGCTTAATTCTATGTAGTGTCCCTGGAGAGTGTTTGCTGTCCTCTTTTAATGTCCTTGGTGAATTGCTTGTATAGCAGGAGGACACTGGTGCAAAGTAAGTAGATGGTACATGCAATCATCAGTGGCCAACCAAAGGGTATCACTGGAGTTGAAGTATATTATTGAATATTTTAAATGTGTTAGTTTGGCCCTCTAGTAGGTGAATATTTAAGGGCAGTTTTTAGCTAAATAGAAAACCAACCTGACAACTTTCTGTAAGAGTGTATTGCACCCCATCTGGTGGGTACTACACAGAGGTTAAGATCCTTATAGTGGTGCCAGTTAACAGTTACGCTGGCTCAAATGATCGAGGCCTGTGTTTTATCACTGAAGGTCACAGGTTCAGTCCTTTACTTACAGAGGTTGCTTCAGGTACAAGAATGAAGGGCTCTTTATTAAGTCAACCTAGTCTCAAATTCTAAACCCCATGTTAAGATTCCAGGTCATTATTGGAATTACATGCTGACAAGTGGATCCATTTAACTCCTGACCAGAATATAAAGCGAGGTAGTACTGTCTCTTAGGGCTAGAGAGCAAAAGGGCAGAGGAGATTTTGAAGGGAAAATCTTGGATCCACCAAACTCTACTTTTGAGTTTGTAGCTGTGGTATTGTTGAGTTACCAGCTAAGTTCAGCCTCGGGGAAGAGTTCGGATCCTAACTCTGTATCCATATATTATGTTGAAGATAGGGCAGAAATTCACCCCCATTTTAGCTAGTCATTAACTGTGTGTGAGAGAGAGAGAGAAAGAATATGGAAAATAAATAATGCAGTACATACTTTTTCACAGCACAACCAGACTTTTGATCTGTAAAAATGTCCATATTATTGAAAAGGTTTATCCTTTTCTAGGGAGACTTTTAATCCTGTCTTACTGGCTGTTGTAGTAACGTAGTATCTAGATATAAATATGAGGGTGTCAAAGTGATTTACTAGTGGTAAATGAATCAAATCTGTTGGAAACTATATATCACTTATTTGAGCTTATGGATTTGTCAAAATTTAACATTCAATTTAAGACTTATTACACATGTAAACAAGCTCTTTAAAAAGTTACTGTATAATTAAATGAAATTTTAAACTATTCTATCCACAAATAGTTTTGTCTAATTATATAGTATTTTACCATCACTGATTCAATGATGATGATAGTTTAAAGAGAGAGAGTGGTAAAGCTAAGTATGAAATACTGAGATCAATAACTATATCAATAAATATAAAAGTGTGTGTCCTTACGCATATGTGCTGTGTGTCATCCTTTACATATAGAGGTCTATATTAGAATGTTTGAACTTGAGTTTCCAAGGGGCACACTACCTAATTGTTTGCCAAATAGAAGATCCTATGTGATAAAATTTAATATCTGTAGGTTAAATCAATTAGCATTCTTGCATGACTGGTTATCCAAGAACCCTGTTTTAAAATGTGTAAAGAGAAAAATAAAATGATGGAAGGAATGGGCCAAAGAGGTTGGATTCAATTCCTAGCTCAGTTACACAGGTGCAACTGCCAGTGATATAAGAAAAAATTGAGCTCTCTTAACTTTGCCATCAAGTTGTAGAAACTAGGCCTTTCTAAAAAGTCAGGAAATACAGAAAGAATGAGTTTAGCCATTTATATTTTATGAATATTGTATCTGGGTGCAATCTTGGTCTTGTTAAAGTCAGCTGGAGTTTTATTGTTGAGTTCAGTGGTACAAAGATTTCACCTACTGTGTTTTAATGGGTACAGCTCAGTAAGGCAGCGGGAATGGTGTTCCTGCACTTTTGACCTCACACTCACTCTATATGCAAGGTCATGCCACATGGAGGATGCCATTTTATACAGAAACATGCTGGGGGCAGGGGTCATGCTGGCAGGAGCGCAGTACTTGCACATTAAAAATGAAGACTACACCCCTGTACAGCTCTCAACGCAGCTCTACATTCATGAGTACTGAACGATAACTTTCTAATGATGTAGTGGAATCTTACAATTTTCTTAGAAGTCTGTAATGATCACTTAGCATGATGTATTGTATTATCATCATTGTATTTATTAATTTGTACCACTTTCTGAGAGAGATGTTGGGTCACTTCACCAGGTCTATTGACTGAGTCATATTGCTGAAGAGGATTCATGAGCGTATTGAAGCTACCATTCGAAGATATCTAGCCTGATTTGTTCTTGATGGGAGCTACATTGATAACATTCACATATTGAAACAATTATTGATACAACCTATGATGAACAAGTCCTTCTACTTGTGATGAACATTGGCTTCTAAAAGACATTTGACACTATGAACCATAAATCTGAATCCAAGATTCTTTGTTGTTACAGCACATCTGAGAAAATCATTAAACCTACTGAAGTTGTAAAGACTGGACCTAATAGTATTGTTTGCATAAAGGATCATCTGTCCAAGGCATTTCACTCAAACTTTGGAATTCTTCAAGGAGACATATTTAGCAGCTCTTCTATATCAATAGCCAATGGATTCTGTTACAAAAAAATCAGGCATAAATATAGCTGGCTAATTATATATAAAAAAAAAAATTCTCCAGACTTTGTGTTGAGTCGCTATTATCTTCATTGAGAATAGTCAGGAGAATGCACTACAGTGTTCTTATGAAAAAGCAGAAAAAAACAAAAGATTTAACTTGTTTGAGATTAAGGTTAGTACATCAGTACTTGGTCCTGCTAGTGAAGGCAGGGGACTTGATGACCTTTCGGGGTCCCTTGCAGTTCTATGAGATAGCTATATCTCCATATATTATTATTATTTTACATCACCAGAGACTCAGGTAAACTAGCCACTCTAAAAAATAAGACATTGCAAAAGTGGCAATTGTCAGGTATTTTGGCTCAATACCGTCTTGTAGGAGAAGAGGATTGGATAATGGTCAGGAAAGGACTTACTTGGAGTGCGTTTCAGAAACCTAAGCCATTACGAAGTGTGTATGATACTCCTTTTGTCTTTTTTAAAACTTAAGATTTTTCAAGATGTTTTTCTTTTCTCTTGCAGAACATAGTTGCAAGTCACAGGCTATAACTGAGCATCCTCAGAGATTAAATAGCTTTGCAACAGCTGTTACATGGTGATATATGGCATGTGTAATGGATAAAGTTATCAGTTTAGAAGTGTATAGGAAAGTCTGCAAATGCCCTCCAAAACAGTGCAAAGCCAGAAGTTGAAATGGTTAGGTTACATCTTTATAAAGAATCTAAAGTTGCTTATAAACAAGTATTTATTGTATATTTCCTGCCATGGAAAATGAAGGGAAGGAGACTCTTCTTAGATTACTTGTAATTTATTACATCTATTCTCAGTCCACAGTGTCATCATATGTACTTGGGACCATGTAAATTGCTTCCAAGAGAAACAGGAAAAGTTTTGTGACCAATCATGAACCACTTAAAGGCCAACTTAGTAAATGTGAGACTACAACAGTTAGAAGCTAGTCCAGCAAATGAATACATTCCATTTATTTAAAGACCTAATGTGATTTCTGCTACAGTCTGGGTACTGATTGTGGATTTTAATTTAGCCTTTCTGAGTGAGTTATGGTGTTTCACTGAACACAAGCATGTTTTTCTGCCCTGCTTGGAACTTTGGATGAGTGTTACTGCATGTAAGTGTGGATGCAAAAAAGAGAAGAAAATATCATTAGCTCCATGAACCCCAAACCGTTATCTTTCTAGTGAAGGTAGTGTCAATCAATGACATACAATGCATTTAGTACCTTCTGTGGTAAATATCTTGCAGATTCAGCATCATTTTAGTGGTTGGAGCACAGAATTATGCTTCAGAAGACTTGGGACATGTCTTAAAATTGCCTATTGGCTTCTTGCCAAATCTCTTGACCGCTCTGTGTCTGTTTCCTAATTTTTTTTAAACTGGTGTTTAAAAAATAACTATACTTTAACTTGTATTTTATATTTAAGTGACTTTTAATAATGTCTCCTTTTTAAAAAATAAATAGGTATTTAGCATTTTACTCCCAAAAGTGCTTTCAAGGAAGCATCTCTTGCTATCTAATAGTAATTCTGGGATTCTGAATTTTTTCTGGTAAGGTAATGAGTCTTCCATGCACCCCTTCCTTTTTTTGCCCATTTTAAATAAGCTTTTTCATAATGAAACCTAGTTGCCCATGGTACAACCATAGTACTCCATAGTTCCCCTGAATTCTATTGTTGAGGTAACGTGTCCACTGTGTCCTGTTCCAATACTACTACTTAACTGATTATTCAGAAGGATACATGACTGATATAGAGAGTCACAGTCCTGTTACTGTGAATCTCTTCTTCATGTGTTCTGATTGTCTGCAGGCCCAGGAAGTGAAAGTCAATGAAAATGAGAGTTTAGGGAGTCTTGGCTCTAAAAAGGCTTTTTTTTTTTTAATTGACTATGTTTCTGCTAAGATGTCAGAAGAAGACTTTGTTATAAAACACTGAATTACTCAAAATTCCTGAACTTTTCACATTAGAACCTATTGCACTTGCTTGTGATCGTTATATTCTGTTAGCATAAAAATGTGTTGAACGTTTTTCTATATATATAAAATAGGGTCTCTCCCACAAAGTGTCACAATGTAAAAGCTATATCCTTTGAATGGATCTACCCCAGCCTATTTCTGCACCTACATAGGTCTGTTTGCAGGATCTAGCCTCTAAATAGCCACCATACAAAGTAGAAGAGATGCAACTCAGGATATTGAGATTGATATAGTTTTATGTAAGAGATGGAATCAAATTCGAGCCTGATTTAAGCAGGTGCACCTCCACTGAGTCCAGCAGATGTGCACTGACTTACACTATCCTTGAATTTGGCCCATGGCAAGTAGTTTTGTTGGCTATAGGGTATGCTATAGCATACATTTTCACCAAGAAAAAAACAAATGTAAAATGTCTCTTTTGGCTACTAATTACAAACCTCTTAATAGATAATTGAAATTAAAGCTTTTGTCTTTCTCTTTGTTAGTCATGTTCACATAACAAGATACTTGCCAGTTGCTACATACCCACTTTTTATTACCTCTGTTTTACTGGTGAAATCTATTCAATTGAATAATCATTTCCAAAAGTGGAGGTAATTATTACAGAGATGCTGAGTGATCCCCAGAATAAGAGGAAGCCTACTACCTTCCCATTGCATTGCTTATTACAGCCCATTATCAGAGATGTGCCACTTTTCACTGTTCTGTTTATAATTTTATTATTAGTCTTTGTTATGGACTGAATTAATAATAGACAAGAACATTCATGGACTTATAATATTGTGCAAATGCTGTGGTATCACATGTACTGACATATTGTATGTAATCAATCTCTGTTATCAACAAGAATTTATTTTCTGGATATTAAGTTCTCAGAGTGAACGTTCAGCTTTCTCTTCCAGAAATGCAAAGTGTTTGGGGCAACTTGTTTGAAATTTCCACAAAGCTGAATTGGTGAAGTGTGATATCAATGTTAAGTTCAGTGCAATGTATAGAGAGACTGGTCAAAGGCATAATAAAATAAATAATTGGAAAATCTTACAGATTTTTAGAAAAGGAACCTCAAAAATCCATCAATATTTAAATAGGCTGAGACATTACATATGCTAATGTTTTTGTTGTTGTAACAGGGGTAGACTGAGCTCCTTGCACAAACACATTTCAGGATAAAAGGTGCTCCATTAGAGGTTCCCACAACGTAGAGAAATGCTAGTTGGCACTGGAAAAATGTCTGTTTTGAGGCTGTGTGTTAAGGATATGGATTTACCATATTTCCTTTTAGTTTTTAATTTGTGATTACTCTCCATTTACACTATGTAAAGCCCCCTCCCAGCACAATAAAATTAAGGTAAGCGTTGTTGTAGACCTAACTATAATGAAATTGTAATTAATTATTCAGTATTTGGACTGGGAATAACATTGATGATTAGCTACTTCCCTGACCCTACTGCTTAAACAAAAAATGAAAATAGCGGAAGAAAAAAAACAAAGAGTAGATTTGGCAAGAATAGTAAAACACCTGAATGATGATGATAGGAAGATCGCAAAGTAATGGTGAAATACTATGAATTAGATTAGGAGGCTTCCGAACTTTATTATGAGACTGTCGAAAGGCAGAAAAAGTTAGGAGGTGCAATTTACCTGAGCCACTTGTGTATGAAAATCTGGGTGTAAAATATCACAAAGAATATATTTCTTTGTGAGGTTTCTGGTATTTCCTGATTCTGATTGATCTGGAAATGCCCATCAGAACATCCTTTCTAGGAGTCAGACTCCTTTTCCAGATGCCTCAATAATGTATCTAGTCAATCATCACACATTTGATGCATCGTGGAACCCTAACAATTAACCGATTTTGCATCGAGGTACACTTTCCTTGCAATGTGTTGCAAGGAGATTATACTTTCACTATATCATGGGGTCTTCATATCAAACACTCTCCTATCTGCCTGGCCACTGTGGTAAAAAGAGTTAATGGACCTAATGGAAATACTTTGGGAAGCTACAGCCTTAGATAGGATGCAGTTAAGGACTAGCTTGTTTATGGTATTTATTAACACTACAAAACAAAATATATTGCACAGTAAACATGAAATTGAAAAAGGAATCTATAGACTGTATGCTCAAGACTCTGTGCACCCAGTATCTACTGGTTATAGTTGGCAGTGTTGTGCAAAGTGATGGATGTGGCTCCCTGATTCTGGGTCTGGTTCTTCATCAACCCTGGCATAGATTGGAGGAGTCTCTGGGCTATTTTAATCTACTCCATCTGGCTATGCCCCCTAACGACCATCTACCAGCTGGTGTATTCCAAAGCACAACATGTTCTAGCCATATTAGCCATCACTGTAGTATATGAGCACATACCTACAGTGCACTAAGTGCTATGATTAATGTCTGTCATGTGTGGTTCATTCTCATCCTCTCCCCAAAAAGATAATTGTGTTTGCAGTGCAGTGTTTTGTTTTTGGTAGGTCTTGGTTGGTGGAGTTTCCTTTTTTTAATTGGCACGTGGCTATGAGTTTCTGTTAGAGAAAGCAGGTTGAAGAATTGCACCTTACCTTTGGAAGAAGGAGGTGGTGAGGCTGGTAATGGTCCCAAGCCTCTGTTTTCCAGAAACTGGGAATGGGTGACACAGGATGGATCACTGGATGATTACCGGTTCTGTTCATTCCCTCTTTGGCACCTGGTATTGGGCACTGTCTGAAGACAGGATACTGGGCTAGATGGACCTTTGGTCTGACCCAGTATGGTCGTTCTTATGTTGTTATGTACTTAGTACCTGTGGGAGTTCATTCCACAGTGTCAGATGATCTCCCAGGAAAGCTCTGTCTCTGGCACAGATGGACTTTATCATTATGATAGAAAGTTCCACTTTACCTCTTTGGAGTGTTTGTCCTGGAGCTTCAGAAGATATTTTAGATGTTCTGGGATGGGCAGTGCTTAATTTGTAATGAAAGATGTGCCAGGGCTCAAGCAATTATTTTTTCTTTCATAACTGATGCGACAAGCCCAGAGGTGCTTGGACTATGAACTGCCAAGCCTGGATGTACCAGCGCTCAGGCCCGGTAAGCCCTGGCACAAATTAAGCACTGGACTTAGGCCACTGAATGCCTTAAAGATAAGTACCAAGACACTGAACTTGTTTGGAACTGTGTTATTGCCCGGGTTTCAATAGCTGTGGTAACTCTTTTTTAGTGATAGAACTGTCCAAAATTTTCCATCAAAATTATATATTTGGATAAAAACTGGAGAGGGAGGCTAAACAATTTTTTTTTAATTAAAAAGTATCTGCTTTCTATGGCAATTTTTAACTTTTTTGGTTGAAAAACCGAACAAAGGTTTCTGTTTTTGAACATATATTTTCAGCCACAAACTGAAACTTTCTGTTTGGAAAGGAACATTTGATTTGGACATTTTTGATCAAAACTAATTGCTACATTCCTGAGGTGAAATGTTTTTGATTTGGCTTGGTTCCACATTCTCTCGCAGAGCTTGGCTCCCCAGCCAGACTACATCTTCCAAGAAGCACCGTGATATGTCACTGAGAGGGAAATGATAGTGCATCATGGGAGATATAGTCGAGCTAGGGAGCTTAGTTCACTGGGGAGAAGAGGGGTGTGATACAGCATGGCCAGAGGGCAGCAGGAGAGTGTTAGCAGGGAGCCTTATTCCCTGCAAGGGGAGGAAGGTTTGCTATAAATTAACTAGAGCACCTGAAGCCAATTAGAGCACCTGAAACCAATTAGAGCACCAGCAGTCAATCATGTGATAAAACTCCCCTGCTTCAGTCAGACGGGGGGGGGGGGGGGGCAGGAAGGTTTGGTTGGAGCAGATTGAAGGAATTGGAGCAGAGAACAGTTTTGAAGAGAGACCAAAAGGAAAGTTTGGAGGACTGCTGTGGGCTGAGAAATCCAAAAAACCCTAGGTAAGGGGCTCCTGGCTTATGTAGAAGGAGGGCAAGAAGCTCCTTCACAAGCTGAAGGGCAGGAGAGGGAAGTAGTCCAGGGGAAGGAACCGCTAGTTCAAGTGGTTCAACACAAACCTCCGGGCCCCTGGGTTGGGACCTGGAGAAGAGAGCGGGCCCAGATCCCTCCCTCTCCACTCCCCTTCTCAAGGACACTAGTGGGGTAATTAAAATACTGATTCAAAGGCAAGCAATGGCGCCCTGAACCTTCCCCAAAGAAGAGAAAGCGCGAGACCCAGCATAACAGTACCAGCAATTTGCCACAGGGGCATAAGGAACCTGAACTAAGACTGCCAAACGCACTATGGCAACACAGATGGCGAAGTTTTATCTTGAATGTCCCTTAAATGAAACATTTTGATTTGGTTCAACAAACTGAAATGTTTCAGTTCAAATCTATCCAACCTGAAATTAAAAAAATATTTTTCCTTAATTTGCCTAACAGAAACTTTTGGTTTTCAGCCAAAAGTTCCTGAGTTTTTGATGAAAAGTCTAAATTTTCCATGAAGAATTTTTTATATATAGTCAGTTTTTGTCAAGTTTCTGCATATATATTTATTTCTATTGGTTCTATTTATCAATAATTGTATCCATTTCCTTTGTGAAGTGTTTAGGAACAGATACAGAGAGAGTTCCCGATGAATTGTAGTTTTAGTGTTAGTTCTCAGTTCTAAAGAGATACTTCAAATATTTTGCATTTTAAACAGCCTAAAATTGACAAAAGTGTGAACTTACATAATGTGCTTTGCTTCAACAAAGAAACGTTACATTAAGCAAGACATTCTTTTCATGCCTGGCATAGAGAATATTAGTCTACTGTAGATGGCTGTAGCATGAATTGCTGTAATAGCCAACTCTCAGTCACACAGAGTGTCTTTCACTGCAACATTTTTTGTTTTGTTTTTAAATTCTTTTTCCTTAATGGGAAGAGCACAGATTGTTTCTAAGAGGTACAGGACGTCTTATTCCTAAGCTCTTAGTCTTTTCTCTTTCATTCCAGATGCTCACAGAGCACGGTTCTGTTATGTTATCAGAAGTATTTGTTAATAAGAAAGAAATTTAAGTAGTTAACATAACAGAAGTTGATTTGAACTGCTGATACAGTTATACAAAATAAACAAAAGTCTGTTATCTGTGATTTTATTTATAGGGGTCTCCTCAAGTGATCTGAGATTTCCACTTTGTTTGCCTGTCCTGCCCTAGACCTCAGCACATAATCTCACTGTACTGCTGCCCTTTTGAGATCTGATTGCCCTTTCCATCAGCATCAATCCAAAAAGCATATTTGTCTAAAAAGGAAACAATTAAATTCCAATATCTCACCAAAAAATCTCTACTTTTCAAAGAAAACATACTTAAGTAGTCCCAAAGTCATGTATGAGGGAACACAGAATAAATCAGAAACATAAAGCTATAGTCACTGCTGGCAAAAATGGACGCAACTCCATTGACCTCTGTGAAGTCTTGCCCAAATTCACCAACAGTGAATTAGTTCTAGAGTATTTTAACTTTTAAAATCCTAAGAAGTAAAGAAATTTAAAGTGGCAAAATCCAAAAGAATTCATAATTCTAGTTTGAATTAATACTGAAATATTTAAATTAGTACTGAAAGACTTGAACGGTATACTAGTTGGAACCAAATGACAATGTGCTAAAACTCTTATCAAAGCAAATTCTGCTACTCTTATCAAACATCCAAATATCTTTTCCGGTAAAAGTCTGTTGAAGTTTCCACATAAAATACATCTCATAGTTATCTCCTTTCCTTTCAACATATTCCAACAATGAAATAAAGAAAAGTTTTCTATCTGAAGATTTAGGACTTTGTTTGCATAATTCTGATGTTTATGATGATCATAAAATCATAATAAATGCAAATAGAACACATTTTGTAGACTAAAGTGTTTTTGGATATTATCAGCTTTATAGTAGAGCTAGATTCATTTCTATAATCTCAGTTACAATCTATAGTTTGGGGATGAAATTGGTTTACTGCTGATTTTCTTCTTGATTGTAGATTCAACACTGGAATGTTGGTTTTAACTGATTACCAAATAGAAAGTTGTGCCAGTATTTACTAAAAACTGTCTTGCTGCAGGCCTTACTACTTTTTCCCAGTTATATATAATTTATCTTGCCTTTCATCCAGTGGCGGCTCCAGGCACCAGGGCTCCAAGCGCGTGCCTGGAATGGCAAGCTGCAGGGGGCGCCATGCCGGCTGCTGTAAGGGCGGCAATCAGGCTGCCTTTGGCGGCTTGCCTGCAGGAGGTCTGCCGGTCCCACGGATTTGGCGGCAATTGGTCGGACCTCCCGCAGGCAAGCCGCTGAATCTGCGGGACCGGGGACTTCCAGCAGGCGTGCTGTTGAATCTGCGGGACCGGCGGACCTCCCGCAGGCACGCTGCCAAAAGCAGCCTTCCTGCCGTGCTTGGGACGGCAAAAAAGCTAGAGTCGCCCCTGCTTTCATCTCATGTCTTTATAAGTGTATATATATATATATATATATATATATATATATATATATATATATATAAAAAGATGATTGTGGTTAAAATTATGATTGTTTACCAGGTCAATACACTTTTTTTTTTTTTAGTTCGTCTTGACTTACATGTGGGGCCCAAATCTTCACATCTTTTTTCAGTCCCTTTCTCAGAATGGAAGGGTAGGGAAACAGAGAGCGAATGGAGTAATATTTGCAAGCTCATGATGCGTTATTCCTCCCACCGGCACTTTAAAGAATTTACTATCCCCATGACCTCATCTTGCACTGAGAGAGTTTATCATTGTTAGGATAATCCGTAGCCTCAGAATTTGCATAAACTCTTCCCTCTCTGCGCCTGAGTATCCAGATAGCCACAGATGTCCATTAACAGTGAGGAGAAGATTGTTCCCTCTCCTAATGCATTTGGTCTTAGCCACAATGAGCCATACCTTTGCATCCTCTTGTTGTTTATTTTAATTTTTCATACTTAGGAATAAAATCAACCTTTACAAAGCTACAATTGGTTCAGAATCCAGCAGTCTGTCCACAAAACGGCACAGGCTGCAAAGCATTCATCACTTCAGTGCTCTTCTCTGCATAAAGGATCAAAGCTGAGGATTCAGTTCTCAACTTCATAACCCTCTATGGCAGTGGAGCAAGTTACTTGGAGAACTGCGTCACCCTGTGTGATCATGGAGCTATAGAGAGTGAAACTTGAATGTGCAAGAAATTGAGCTTTCTCAGTGACTATCCAAAGGACCTGGAACTCACTCCCAGAAGAGATCAAGAGGAGTGTGAAATGGACAGCCTTCAGAGCAAAATACAATCCTCATTTCTTTGGCAGAGTGTTTCAACAATAACATAAAGAAAAAAAGCAAACCAAAATCCTCTCCCCACATATAAAAAAAGAGAGATAGCGAGAAAAATATATCTTTATATGTACACTTCATAATTAAGACTCATTCAGATACTACAGTGATGGGCCTAAGGTATAACCTAGATAGAGCAATTTTCAGAAATCTTAAACATTTTAGGTTTAATGCTCACCATACTAGACATGGTGTTGCGCTGAACAGCAGCATGTCATTTTAGGAACAAGTGTCTATTACCACTTTTGTCAGCTTGATTTTTTTTTTTAAATATAAATGAAAGACATCTGTGTTCTTGCCCTGGGTTTTATAATAAAAGTGAAAGGGGTCTGGAATCTTAGTTGTAAGAGGGAAAAGGGAACCAAGATGGAATATAGTGGCTTAGATTATGTACTTATTCTTGTCCTCTCATATAAACTAGTGTGATTTATAGTGTAGAATGAAGAAGAAACCTCAATTAAGATCAAGTGATCATGCTCTAACATGACAGTGTACACTTGTAATAGTAGTAAGTGCGAGGTTAGTATGCACAAATCCTGTTCTTTGAATTTTTTAGAAATACCTCTATCAGCGAGATTCAAATCACACCTCCACCTCTGGGAATTTAGAACAGTATAGTTTGTCATTAATTAAATTTCTCACTTCTATTGTTTGAGGTGGAAATGACAGAAATGACATCCCGGAATATGTGATGTGGCAGTGACATGCCCAAAGGTAGTACTTTATCTGCAGATTCCCAGCAATAATTAAAATCCCATTATTGGCATGGCAAGCTAAATCCTCAATCCTGGTTGGTTTCTAAATGCACCCATGTTTGTAGGTTTGTATATTTGAACTTTTACAATGTTCATGCACTTTGTTCAACTTCTTTCTGGTGGTTGCTAACAAGAGTTCTCTGTTTATCCATTTTTATTTACTGTAACAAAATTAACCCACTGTCTATTGATGTGGACACAGTGGCAAAATGAGGACAGACACATGCATGGAATTAAGCAGCAGGCTGCAACTTTTACTAAACTTTAACACACTACCTGCCTATTACCCCAGCTCTCCTATATCAGACATTAGTTGGTCCTAGTGTGGAGGTTACAGGGCTCCTTACTACATAAACCCATAACATGAGGTAGGCAATCCTCAGCCTACCCAACAGGACTCTGCTCTCCCTGAATCCTAGCACACACCCAGCCTGTGAGAGGGAAAGAGGGTGAAGCAGGGTGGGGACCTCAGTCTGTGAGAGCCATGAAATCTGACCTCAGCCCACAAAGGCCACCCCTATCGCATGAGCCCAAGACTAATCACAAAATCCCAGGTCTTTTACCTCTGGGAACCATTCATTTTGTGCTCTTAACTGCTGGTCACAAGTTGGGACTAATAAACACCACTACCACAGTTAGATATCAAGTACATTCCTATTTAACCTGGTCTGGCTTGAAGGTGCTGCGAGGAAGACAGAAAAACTCCTTGCTTCTGTGCCATTTGGCCCATGGGAGAGAAAATTCCTTCCTGACCCCCGACCCCCAACAAGTAATTGGTTAGACCCACAGCATCTGTCAGGCCAGGTTCCCATTCCTAGTTCCGGTGGGTAGGGTGGGCTGCTGAAATGTAGCTGGAAGAGGCTCCACATGGCCCCGGTGCTGGGCTAAATCTTGGGAGCTGGGGAATGCTGGTTATTTTTAGAAGGGAAGTTCAAGTGGCAGAGAACGGGTGTTGTGAAGTTGTTGCCTTGTGCAGTAATGATAGGACTGGTTTCTATTTCCCTTAGGAAAAAAAAAAGAGTGGAGGACTGAAAAGGTGTCCCAGGCATTGAAACCAGTGTAAAGTAGAGATTGAGTACACTTTCTGTAACGGTCCAGGGGCACATTAAATAACTCATGACACATACCAACAAGCTCAGAGATGACCAGAATGCTGGAGGACCTGGGAAGGGTAGAAGTACTTGAGAAAGGGCAATAGATCTGGGAGTGATGGATCTGAAATGCCTAGTGCAGAAGTAGGGTGGAGACTTGGCCATCTCCTCTGAGGAGCACCCTATAGGCAAAGCTCAAGATGGAAAATACACTAATGAGGGAGAAAAGGGCCCAAATAGTGAGGCCTTCTGGAGGAATCTTACCCATATAACTCCAAACCTAAGGGAAGAGAGAAATCCTGATACGGATTCAAGCCAGGGGGTAAAGTAAACCGGATCAAATCTCTAAGAGAGATGAATGGCGTAATAACTTGTGGGCCGAGGTGGAAATACGGGGCAAACCTTCACTCTCTGAGTGTACCTTTTGGAGATAGAAGGCAGGGGATCCCCCACTGGTGGCCTATGGACAGCCAGTTTGAAAGAGTTCAGGAAGACCCTGTAGAACCTCAGCCTCACAAAGGGGATAGGTCTAGGATGGGAGGAAGACCCTCCCTAGGAGGACATAAAAGGTTTCAAACAAAATAAAGGTGGGGGAGAGAGGAGGAAGGTATGTGACAGAGTTCTAATTGTAGCATGCTGGTCAGTTAGGTAATGGCGTTAGAGAGAATATTCCAAGCTTAATTGTTGGCAATTGACATGTTATGGTGAGAGTGTTGATGCTTGGTGACAATGTTTGGGCCAATGAGGTAATTACTCAATAAGGGAAGATATATAATTAGCAGGAACAGGAAGTCAGGGAGGAGCTCAGAGAATGAAAATGTGATGGAGGAAACTGGGTGGAAGGATCCTCCAGACACGTGCCTCCACCATGTTCTGTGATGTTGGGAATCTAAAGATACACATGGGGAAAAGAAACGGAATGTGTGTATATTGTGAGTAAGAGACCACACAAACGGATCAGGCAGTGTGGCACATGGGTAGCTGAGGCAGCTCTCTGTGACACTAACATAAATCTTACTTGTTAGAGTCATACATTGGCAAGGAAAAGATTAATTATTCAACACTAGAATACCTATGCTAATAAGAAAATTAATTAGTGCAAGATTCAGTTTATATAGTACTAACTCTTCTTTACTCCTGGCACATCAGCTGAGTCTTTGTAAAAGGTTTGTAGTGTTCTGACCGACTAAATATTAAAATAACAGGTTCCTTTGTTTCAGAGTTTTCTCTAAGAATAGCAATGTGTTTTGTTAGTGATATGTTCTACAAAATAATACCAGAATACTGGTGTAGTACATAAGCCTTTTACTACTCTTGAAAACCCAGTTTGAACCTTGAGCTAGTCATTTACATGATGTTTCCTTGGGATTACCTACATTCTTGTCCACTTTGACCTTGTAATTTTGCTCACAGTTGGAAATGTAATGCAGAGTGACTAAGATAATGTTGTTTACACAGACTTTAAGTGGAGTGACATTATAGTCAAGCAAGTGTCACATCACCCAAAGTGAAGGAAGACTTAATTACCATAATCCTGTGAATACTAAAATTCCTTAGCCATGTGTAGCATAATAATGTAATGTTCTGCATGTTACATTTAATAATGTGAAGGTACAATGTATTAAATTCTCAGGCGTGTTTTTTGTTATTTTAGACTGAGAGCAAACAGGTTTTAGAGCTGCTCAACAGAAATTTTGTAGTAGATGCAGTTCCTTGTATATATTTCTAGCTGTTCATTTCTTTTTCTTTAAAAACTGTAAAATTTCACTGGCAATTCAAACCTAAGAAGACTGCACTAACACACCCATTATTCCAGCAAGTAGGTGATAGGCCAAGAATTTCTGGAGGTGGGGGAGGGTAAAGTTAACTAAATGACAGGGAGATAACCACCTATTATTGTGTAGTGAGAAACATGCCATTTAATTTATGAAGAAAGTGGTGGCTTTTTTCTAAGACTGCAGAGTCCTGTCCTTAAGCATTCAGAAAATCCTACATTTTTTGCTGATGTCTAGTACAGCTGATGCGTGATCTTAAGAAGGAGTCAAGAGCTTGAGTAAATGTAAAATCGGAAAATTGCAAAGGCACAAGGCTATTTGTGATGCGCTGTTCTGAGCACAGCATAATCATTTTATAGAAACAGGATTATTGTTCCTAAATGGCTTTTGTTGTTCTTAATTCAGCAGTTGCCAACATCGAATGTATCAGTACAACCTACTGCATGCTCCTTTAGACATATTTGACCTAGAGAGTTGGGCTGCTTATAGAGTCTTTTGCAAAACTGAAATTAGATGCAGTGGATGGAATTTAGTTAATAGCTGTCCTCTTCTTCCCACTAATGCTGGACCCCAAAGATCTACTGAGGCTTTGTCATGTCCTATGGACTAAGTATCTAAATTAATTCTATACTCAATGTCTGACGAGTAAATAATTCAAAAGCATAACTAAAAAATCCAGTTTGCTTTAAAACTGTTTGAAATCTAAAACAATACCTTGAAGAAACTAAAAGAAATGTGATCGAATCTATATGATTGATTCTACAGTGATTTATGTGCTCAAAATGTAGGAACCAGAATTTAGCTTCTTGCTGCTAGGTATCCAGATTATGGATTGACTAATGTTTGTATCTCTAAAGAATGTGAGAGACTAGAAATACCAAAAACTGGAAATTCAACAAGTAACACACAGTGTTTATGTACAAATAGACAACAGTACACAGGTATTTATCCTGCAGTGGATTTTTGCCACAGTAAGTACAGAAGGCTTGGGCTTTAGGGGCCTGATTCTCATCTTACTTATACCAGCTCATACAAGAGTGATTCAGTTATTGTCAGTGGAGTTACCTCTGATTTTACACAGTGGGAGCAAGAGGAAAATCTAGGTGTAGGTTTGAAAACATACTAAGGAACAGGTACTTAGGAACATAGTCTGCCTGATCTTTACATTAGGTGGACTTTGTGGGAGGAGGGTGTAAAGAGTTTTCCCTTCCCTTCTTGTATGGTGTGCGTAAAGGCCTGAAACAAATGCAGTCCCTGCTCTCAGAACATTGCAGAGACTCTCTCCGCCTAACTACCCATTGGCACAAAGGGAGGACAGCCACAGCACCACCAAATATCTCATCATTGGCTCACAAAAAAGAACCAGTGCAAAGGGCAAAACAGTGCACTCTGTAAGGAGTCTGTAGCACCGAATTCTGAAGCACATTTCCTTTATTCACCCAGGCAGCACCTCTTACTCTGAGCTGTGTTAAAGGTGATCTAGCCCTCACCTTTAAATCTTTAGTTTTGTTTAGCTTCTGAAAACCATAAAGCTTTGCTCTACATCAAACTCTTATAGTCATGAAGATAATGATGGTAATAATGACACCGTCATGCCTTTTGTACCTTTAGCATTCATTCCTCGAGTGGGGAGGGGGCGGAAGAAGGAGGATGTAAAAGTCCAATAAATAAATATAATATCATAACAAATAAAAAATTGTCAGCAACAGATTTGAAAGAAACAGGCCCTGTGCTGTCCTGGGTGTAAAATCTTATATCTGAACAATCTGGAGGAGTGCCAGTATATCCAGTTCATCAATACATCTTTCCTTCCTTCTTGTTGCCAATTGTTTTGTGTATTTTGTGTACATTTGTGTGTAAAATACATAAAATAATGTGCTCATCTAAAACATGAAAACTGTTCCGGGTAATTAAGATAATTTATTTGCTCCTTCTACCAATTAATTTAGAATGGAAGTCAGGAGGTTTTTCTGACAGAAAAAATATTATGAAATTCATATTTGTAGTGTATTTTTGAAGTTCCATAAAATAATAATATATGCCTCAGTGCAGGGGACAGGGCTAGATGATTTATTGAGGTCCCTTCCAGTTCTACATTTCTATGATTTTATGATTATTATAATTAAAACACATGTATAGAGCACTGCTAAATGCCGTGGCACCTAACAAACCCAGATAAGACACTTTCCTTGCCCAAAGTGCTTACAGGCTAAATAAGACGACAAAACAAACACCAGTCACAAACACAGTTCGACAGAGCTTGTACAGTATAAATGAGAAGAAAGGTTTACTATTGCTAATTTGAGTGTTTCCTGTATATTGTTAGTCATTGCTTCTGAATACTGTATGCTCACTGATGGTTACAGTTGTTACCTGGGTATCGGAGAGCATATTATAAGGTTTGGAAAGAAAGAAGCTGTGTTCCATTAATTGAATTTTTGCTATCTCTATGTGCACTTTTATTCAAATCCTTGTTTTTGTTTAGCATGTGCTCCTGATCAGTGGCTGGCTGTGCTCAGATTGGTTTTCATTGCTTCAAGCTGACCAAATTTCCCTTTGAAATAAGGGCACTGGAGCTTTAACCTTGACACTGTGGTAATGTAGAAAGCCTGCTGTAAAGTCACTGAGCTAGTGCTAGAAAGCGAGGAGCACCTGTGAGCGCAGACTGTTGGACTGAATTCTGAGCCCCTAGAGTGTTCAGGCTGCAGCTGCTGGGTTGAGAAGCAGTTGGAAGCGCTTCGTCGCTCTCTCTTGTGAAGTCCCCTGAGACCTACTAAAGGGTTTTAACTTTCTTTGGATGTATAATTTTTGTTGATTAACAGGAGTTCTGGGAAGAAGCCCTTTTGTAAAACTGATGACAGGGAGGAGCTGCCTGGGGCAGGGGCTGTCAAGTGATCTCCTTTGTGGCTATGATAGTGCAAATCTTACCAGGGAACTAGAATCCCTTCTCTCTCCTAATTCCCTGGGGCAGTTGTCTTCAAACATAAAGCTGCACAGTTAATATTCCCAGATGTGAACTTTTCCAGGTCCCATCTTCTTTTTTGCCATCTGAAATTACAGCATGTTTTTGGAATATATAAACTTATGAAATCATCACTTTCAGCAGAAATGCCAAAAAATATTTCCAGATTTACGAAGAACAAAACTCAGCTCTGGCAGTTGTCAAAGTACTTAAATAGGTTCCTTTCCATAGATTCATGAACTACTAATGCAGGCTTGCCTGATAGTTTATTGGGCATGACATGTTTTGGGTTTTTTCCTCCCAAATATTTTATTGTAATTGTTCTGTTCTCCTATGGACCAAACTTCGAACATGAAACCTGAATAATGAAAAGACCAAGACCTCATAGGAGGATGGTATGTTAAACACTCTCACAAGTGTTTTCCAGAAAGTTTTGAAAAGATTGTCTAATGACTTTTCAGATCTCTATCTTTTTATATATGATCTTTTAAAAATTGTATAGATATTTTGCAAGTTCAATCACAGCTAATTTTTGCATCATTAGCCAACTAAAAGTATCAGCTTAAAATCTGATTTAGATAAATTCATGTCACATTCCTTAAACATTATGAAATTAAAGTGGCTAGTAATACAGTCTCAAAGACCAATAGAGTGCAGCAATACTTGTCAATTTTTATAAGAGATATGTACTGTAATTTGGTTTCAAGCATAATATATTACATGGTGGATTGTGGTATCTCATGCAAAATTTCTCTCACCAATTCTCCCCCCTCATCAAAAAAGAAATCACTACTCTTAGAAAAATATAACTTATGCTAAAAAGAGGCAGTTTTCTGGACAGTAGGTAGGAATTTGTATTTAAAAGACTATACTTTGGACATTTCCTGCACAGAACTTACAGAACGGTTACACATCTAAAATTCCTGCAACTGCAAAACTAATTAGTGGAATTAAGTTGAAAGTGCTGTAAACAAGTGAAGATATTATTCATTCTGTACTGCACTACAAATGTGGGAGGACATGTTAAATGATAAATTAGGCATGAACTGCTTTAATCTGTAAGCTGAACATGTTAGGAAACGGTCTGCATTTGTAATTAGTATTTACGGCCACAGGAGAGTGCCTCTTTTAAAACAGTGACAGGAAATTGATCAGTTTAGGTTGTCATAGCAACCAGAAGACCTCCATTTCTTTTGCTGGCTTTCGTCTATTATGCCATCCCCATGTTTAGAAATATATTTATGAACTGTAAAGATAAACTACTCAATAATGCAAAAGAGGCTGGGACGCTTAAATGCCAAACTGACAGGGTCCAGTGAATGCCTGACTACTCGATAACAAGCTTAAGTGTTTTGTGGTTGTCATGACATTTCTTTTACAAAGCAAATGATGTCTGGAAAAAAATCTTAAAATTAGCTGAAAATGCAAATCTCTTTATGAGGCTGTCACCTTGATAACAACAGACAATAATTGATGATTTATGAGATGTCACCGTAGCAACCAACTCCTTCAGCACCCCCTGGTTACTTTTATAGAATGGGCTAGTAGACTCTTGTAAAAAGTTTCCAGTGCAAGACTCAAGGAGGTCTTCTAGAATCTTAATCCATTAGATTTCATTCAGCAAGAGTCAAAAATGTTGCAAGGATTTTTCAAAATCATCCTAGAAATCCAAAGGTTGTAATGTTTTATGTAAGAGCTGTGTAAAACCTGCAAGCATATTTTGTAGCAGAAATCAGACAGAGTGGTATCAGTCAGGACCTTTCAAAGAAAAGATGTAATTCTCCCATTCCAGGCTGAGTGCAAGCCCTGATGTTGAAAGGTGTGTTGCATAGTTCTCTTTGGGGGTGGTATATTTCATGTTGCATTTTTACTTTAAAATGCATGAGTTCTTTTTTGGTTTGTCTAAATTAATCCTTTTCTTGCATTTTTGTGTCGGTGAAAATGAATGTCATAATTTTTTTAAGCTAACACTTCACTTAGTTGCTAAAAGCACTTCTTTCAAAGTTAATTAGAATTGTTTATTAATGTCTGTCTCTAAGGGAATATATTTCTGTGTCTTTGCTATGTGTTGAGCTTTTCTTATAAGAAATTAATTTATCTTCTAAAATGTTAAGAATGTTTATTATTGAGAGTGGGCTAATATCTCCTGAAAATTAATAAGACATAAGATCTGCTTTGTGGTTTATTTTTTGTAGCGTGGGCAGCCCCATGTGTATGAAGTTTTATTGTTTTCACTACAGACCAAAGGTTTGCTGTAATTTTTGCCCCACAGAATGACAATCCAGCATAATTAAAAACCATAGAAAAAAGACAATAAATAGAAAGTGGTGAAACAGAATTATTAAAAGAATTACCAGCCTGTTCTTCTAAAGATGTTACCAATAACCTTATTTTATGAAACTTGAAACATTTCAACTGGCTAATGTGAGGTTCTAAGGAGAAATGAGCTGACTCAACTCTATATGGATGTGCATGCTGCCAAAATTTGATATGAATCAAAATCCAGTAGCTTACTTTTAAGTTCTGGGGAGTTAGGATGTGTATTCCTTGTTCAGGTCCATACATAGTTCTAAGTGTATTGGACTAATCTTATTACCTTTTCAAATGTCATAGGACCAGATCGTGTGCAATCTTCTTTGGGACAGCAGGCCACAAGAAGCCTTGTTTTACTGTTCCCCCCAAACTCCAGACACAATTAGTCCCTGAATTTGGGGCCTAGAAACCCTAACTTGAAGTGTTTCTAGTAAGTTCCTGAATCATATGTAGATAACAATTGTTTTCCCTCATTATTAAGTGAGAATTAGAGTGTGCCCTTGTTCTTCCATCCCAATTAGGCATACTGACCATGACATTTTAGGATGTGGGAATAATAAAATCTAGCCTATTAGAAATAGCATCCTCAGGGTGATACACTAAAGGCCGTGTCCTAAACTCTTTACTCAAAAATAGTCCCAACAACTGTAATAGTTTTGGCTGAGTAAGGATTTCAGGATCCAGCCCTGTGAAAGGAAGGGGATTCAAGCCACCCATTTTTTACTTGTGTAGTCAAATATGCGGTTGGCAAAGCTAGTTCTGGATGTTTATTTCTGGTAGAATACGATCACATAGTCTCTGGGTCACCTTGATAAATTGTATTTGAAATAAAAATAAGCAAAAGCAACTGAACATTAATAAATAAAGCCGTGTGAATTGTAATTAGATAGAACTAGGGATTCTGCTTTTCTCTTCCTTTTTTCTGCATTTTCCGTGTTTTTAATTTCTGGCTCCTTTAGTGCCTTGTAACTTGCTAGAAAAATCAGTTTTATAAGTTTATTTGAATGATACCTGCATACATTTGAGTAGAAATTGGTGGTTTAAACTAATATAAATGGAAAAGTGAACCAATAAGAAACATCTCTTAAACAGTCAATTTGGCCTGTGTTATATAGGAGATCAGACTAACTGAACACAATGGTATCTTCTGACCTTGGAATCTATGAATTTGATTGTTTGCATCCTACACTCTGTAACTAGGAAAAAAAAACAACAATTCAAAAAAACCAAAACAATAAAAAAAAGCCCACCACCCAAAAGCAAAGCCAAACAAAAAACAAACAAAAAATCCAACAACCCAAAACATTTTTGCTTACAAAAACTTTTATCATCTGCAACCATGAAGGAGTGTGTGAGAGCAAGAAGTGGTACAGACTGTCATTTACCTTGTGCAGTGTGAAAAGGAGATGAATTCTGTTATAAGTCCTTATGAAAGAACATTCCTATTTTCCTGTTTGCTTGTTTGTTTGCTTCTTCTGTATTATTATTTTTTTTAATAATGATTGGTATTTTTGTATTCAGCCTGAAAACTGGAATCTCTGGGTATGGTGTAATCTCAGGTTTCTTTATTTTTTAAAATTGTTTCACATGCAAAGGTACATAGCAAGTGTAGAAATCAGTAAAAAAAAAAAAAATAAAAATCTTATTTGTCATAGAGCTGACCTGAAGCCCATTTGAAGTTGATAAATACCAGCTGTACAAACAGAGGATTAAACAAAAGCAACTGAAAACTTTCTCTGAAGTAAACAGGTGAACCCTATGTAAGACAAAGCAGCTCCCCAAAGGCATTCTTACTACACGGTCATAATTTAACCACTGCCTGAAAATAAACAACCCTGGCAGTGGGAGTGTTGGGGGGCTATGATATATGAACAGTGTCAGTACTGTAGGCTGATAACTTAGAGCTTGACATCCTTATCTATAAGCGTGGATAGATTCAACAGTTTGTTACTGTCACTTTATTCACTTGCTTCTTTGATAGCAAATGATAATCTTTCTACTATGTAACACAACTAATACTTTATGAGGTGAAATATTTGGAAAAGTGTCAATGAATCTTTTTTTTCCCTGTAAGGAAAATCCTTTACACTTGGCTACATATTAAGCACAATATTTCACAATATGGGATGGAGTTGTTTGTATATCAGCAGCAGACAATAAACTGTTTTGTCACATTAAATTATTTATACCAAAGAAATCATGACAGCGTCTTTTTCTAAAAGATAACATTGCTAGCAAATGTAGTTGTGGCTGCTCAAACTAAATGCTGTTGCTTAATAAATTAATATTTTGGTCCTGTGACTTTTTAATTGGAAAATAACAGCTGTTCCAAGTTGGAACTGATGACTTTGTCTTCTGGTGGTTTACAACAAATCTGTAATCAAGATTTCACAAGCCTCCATACAGGAAAAAAAATCAAACCCCTCTCCATCCCACACCCTTCTAGGTGTAAAACTAGCCTTCTGGTGGCACTGGAGGTGAACAAAGGAACAGAATTTCCATTGAAGTAAAAATAAGCAAAAAAATAGGCTAATTTTTGAAAATTTCACTTGGGCATTTTTTTAAAGGTCGTGCTAATAAAAATTTCATACGTCCAAAAAAGCAAGTTTTTTCAAATTTGTGAATGCTTCTCTGAATCTGAAATTTTCCAAGTTTGTCCAGATATAAATTTCTTATCCAGAATTTATTTCAGCACTGTTTTTACCCAGTGTCATCTCTCCTCTTTCTTCTTCTTCTTCTTCTAGTCAGTGGATCAACGTGCTTGCTCAGAGAAGGGATTTAGGTCCCGACCCTGCAAACACTCATCCATGTGCCTAACTTTATACAAGCAAGTGATCCTGGGCCAACTGTTTGTAGGATGGGGATCTTAGGTTGTATGCAAACCTAATATTGAATAGCATGAACCTTAGAAGCTCTCAAGAAGTTTTTTGTTGCAAGTCCTCCCACTAGATATCCTGACTTTAAGAAGACTTTTGTAAAGGAGGCAGCCCATCACTGTAGTTTTCTTTGTACTCTCAGATACAAAAAACCTGTATTTAAAGAACGCTGTTAAGTTTGCAAAGTCAGGCACTGAAAAGTTACGAAATGCGAGAATTAAGGTTGCCTTAAGGTGGCCCACTTGTGTAATCACATTATCCTACTGTTCTTAATTACATGATTACATACTATTTTTTTCCACAGTGCCCCTGCCTCATTCAGGGCACAGAGCGGATGATGCTCACTTAATGAGCACATATTCAATGTTTTCTTTTCTTTTCATTGTTCAACATGTGGGCCCAGGTCTTATTTACTTCATGTTGTTCAAACTGTGCTCTGAAGACAGAGGCTTTTCTCTGGCTTTTCGATGGCACTCATCACAGTAGTAGCTGAATGCTTCACAAACATTAATTAATTTATTTTCACTATACTCCTGAGAGATAAGGGGTTATTGGCTATCCCTGTTTTAAAGATGAGGAACTGAGGCATAGAGAGATTAAAGTGAAAATTATACATTAAGTTTGGGTGTTCAATTTGAGACATCTAGGATGCGATTTATGTGAATATTTAGCATTATTTAGTGCTTCATATGTTCAAAGCATATCTCACATTGACTTTGGCTTGCAGCTGAGAGTACTGAGTGCTCCCTCAGATCAGACCCTGAGGTCTCAAGTCAGGCATCCAGAAATTGAGAAACAGTCAGTTAGTATACAAAATTTGTGAAAAGTTCATTTTCAGTGAGGTGGCCAGCATCACATAGGAACTCTGTGGCAGAGGCAGGTATAGATTCCAGTTCTCCAGGGCAGCATTCAACTGCCTTAACCATGAGACCATACATTCTCTTGCTGCAATCCCTGCCTCATTCACTGAACGTTTTCTAGCTTCTTCAACAAATGAGGCCGGGTTCTTACAGACAACAGCCTCCTTCATTACACAATACGGATTCATCCCCAGAGTAGGTCAGTCCTGTGCAGTGAATGAGGCAGGGGTCCTGTGGAAAAAAAATCTATATGTGATCCTTTAATCAAAGACGGTATATGCACCACGAGGCTGAATTAATGTCACACAGGCAACCTTGCTTAAGTATTAAATGCAAACTCTGTGCTTTAAAAAGGAATCTACTACGAAGCAGAACCTCCACGGTGGAACTGTTGTAGTGAAACATGACTTTAGGAAGACAAACTCTTAACTTCCTCTGAAGCCACATAGAATTTCTCCAGAACTTTGACAACTGCCAAAGATGACTGAAGGTAATGAAGAATGATTAGAACGCTTAAGCAGTCAGAATGAGTGACCTAATGTTGCTTCTGTTCCTTTGCAGCTACATTGGAGACACACTGCCACACAATTTTTGGTGCACCCTTGTTCCTCTTTTGCCACTATATCATGCTGTCAGCTGCAATTATATTCCTAAATCAATATTATATGATGTCATTTTGGGCCTTGAAAAAGAGCTGTGTAAAACTTCTAGATTTCCATCACTGAAAATTTGCGACTGAAGTAAAACACCTTGTAAACTTTTTTTTAAGTAAAAATTGTCATTCTGTTAACATATTTTACAGTCGCTTTTGTGCTGTTTTCATGGGTTCAGGACAAATGATTCCCTATTGATGGCCAGTATTTAAAACTGTACCGCTGAAAAGTGACATTGGCATCATCTTTTCAGAAGTTAACGGCTGTCCCTCTCTCCCCATTTTTTTTTTAAATTTCACTAGTTTCACTTTTAGAGTGACATTTTTCTCACAGCACCAACTGAAACAAATATTCTGTTAGCTGCTTCAGCTTTAGTTCAAAGCTGTTTTAAACTTAGCAATTCCTAAAGTTCATTCTGACCCATGTAACTTGCATCCAGTGGCTAGATGTCTGCAGGAAAGTCTTGGTGTTCGCAAGCAGAGCAGCCTATTTGATATGTATCATCCAGCAGCAGCTGAGTAGAGTAAAGTGAAGCTCTACCTTTGCTTACCTAAAATTTGTAAAGCCTGTGTCTGACTCTCCTTTTCTGTGATCTATTTGCATTCATATTTAATGATAATTTTAAAAAATTGTATTGGAATAATAAATAAGTTAATAGGATACATACTTTACAGACAATTTAAAAAAATGTAGAGTAGGTTAAACTTAAATTTTGTTAGAAGTAGGTTTAACAAAATCTCATTAAAAGAAATGTTTGCAAATATATATTTAAATGTTGCAATAAGCACTAAATCCAGGAAGTAAACCTGGGGTTGAGATACTCTGGAAGGGGAAAGGCCATTACTAAAATACTCTATTGCTGTTGAAAACATCCTGGTGAAGAGCAGGAGAAAGGAGCTGCTTGCCTAGATTTGCATTTTTATCACCCATCTGGAAGTATATGTGTGTTTGCCCTGTGCCTGGGATTAGAATAAACTGTTGCTTGTTCCAGCACCTGGCTGCTTACTAGAATCTAGAACGCTAATAATGCTCAGTAAACACATGTCAGGAAATGATGAGAACAAACATGCCAGTTATTTCCCCTCTTTTGAGTATTATATATATATATATATATATATATATATATACACACTTATCTCATAGAGCTGGAAGGGACCCTGAAATGTCATTGAATCCAGCTCCATGCCTTCACTAGCAGGACCAAGTACTGATTTTGCCATAGATCCCTAAGTGGCCCCCTCATGGACTGAACTCACAACTCTGGGTTTAGCAGGCCAATGCTCAAACCAGTGAGCTATCCCTCCCTCTCCCCCTATTTATGGTGCTTTGGGATGCATGCCGAAATTGTCATTACTGAGAATGTTAATGTACAGATATTGCAGTGATTTCATGGAGAGGCAGAAGTAAACTGAAGAAATATTTTTAATCACAACCCATGATGGTCATTCCTGTCCAGAATTTGACAGGAGAACAGTGAGGAACTGAAAGAGATGAGAGTCAGATGGCGACCAGAATAGTGTTGCAAGTGGCTGTGCATGCATCCAACACAGCTGTGTGATCAATGGCCATAGCTGTCACAATGAGGAGGTCCTCAGGCAACATGAAAGAAGTGCAGTCCACCATAGGGGACCTGCCCTCTGAAGGGATGGGACTCTAGCAGCAGAACAAATGAAGCATTCAATTTACCAAAAGATTCATGGGCCACACTGCAATCCTTGGGGATCTACACAATCTCTGTGTAAGATGCTATCTAAATATCAACCCGCTTTCTTCTCACAATGGTAGCATAAAACCTGAATTAGGTCCCTTTGGTACTTGAAAAGATTCCAGTACCTGTACACCAGTACCAGCCAAGGTGCACCCTCAGGAGATCTTCACTAATGTCACTACAGCACTACTTTCTGGGCAATTGGTATTCACACTGAGACGTTTCATTCAGGTACCAAGGACTTCAGTACTAACTTCGTCAGAAGAGTTTACTTTGGTACTGTCCGCCTCATAATTGTTATTTACGTGGGGTGACCAGATGTCCCGATTTTATAGGAACAGTCCCGATATTTGGGTTTTTTTCTTATATAGGTGCCAATTACCCCATACCCCTGTCCCCAATTTTTCACACTTACTATCTGGTCACCCTATATTGACAGTCTCCACACAGAGTCATGATACTGGGTATCTAGTGGTCAGTGCTGTTCTCTTCAGCATTATGAACATTTCCCAGTTAGCACCAACCATGCACATTTGTTTGGCACTGAGTATATCTTCAATACCAGTGACAGATTTTCCCATGTCAAATACGGGGACATCTACCAAGTCTGTTTTGCCATTTGAAGAAGACTGTTTCTTCCTATCTGTATCAGATCATAGACCTATATGCTCCCCAAGACCTCTATTGTATGTTACTTATACATCCAGCGGGGAATCTAGGGTTCATAATTACTCTAGTAAATACAGGGAGTAAAAGGAGAGACCTCTCACCTGATGGCCTCCCCATGGACTTGAATTCATAGAATCGTAGGACTGGAGGGGACCTCGAGAGGTCATCTAATCCAGTCCCCTGCACTCATAGCAGAACTAAGTATTATCTAGACCAGTGGTTCTCAAACTAGGGCTGCTGTTTGTTCAGGGAAAGCCCCTGGCAGGCCGGGCTGGTTTATTTACCTGCTGCGTCCACAGCTTTGGCCAACTGCAGCTCCCAGTGGCCGCAGTTCGCTGCTCCAGGCCAATGGAGGCTGCAGGAAGCAGCGCGGGCCGAGGGACATGCTGGCTGCCCTTCCTGCAGCCCCCATTGGCCTGGAGCGGTGAACTGCAGCCACTGGGAGCCGCGATAGGCTGAATCTGCGGACGCAGCAGGTAAACAAACCGGCCCAGCCCATCAGGGGCTTTCCCTGAAGAAGCGGCAGCCCTAGTTTGAGAACCACTGATCTAGACCATCCCTTACAGGTATTTGTCTAACCTGCTCTTAAAATCTCCAGTGACAGAGATTCCACAACCTCTCTGGGCAATTTATTTCAGTGCTTAACCACCCTGACAGGAAGTTTTTCCTAATGTCCAACCTAAACTGCCCTTGCTGCAATTTAAACCCATTGCTTCTTGTCCTAGCCTCAGTTCACTTACAGCTGTCATCCGTGGCTGTACAGGGCACTGTGGGGCTTCCATTATGCCAGCAAGCCTTTCTCCTCTACTCTCTCTAGGAGTAGATCTTCTTCCTCAGTACAGTTTCTGAGGGTTCAAGAGCAGGAGCCCCCCGATGCCACTAGCAGATCCTCAGCAGACACAAGTCTCTGATGAACATATCCATCAGTCACATAAGTTTGCTGCTACTGGGTCTCCTTTGGCAGAGCAATTTTACAATCTCTGTTCAGGTAGACTCTGAGCACAGGTTATTGCTTGTGAGTTACCAAGAATGAAATATATATAGTCAATTAGTCAAAGAAGAAAAAACAATTATTTACTCTATAGTATATGTGGTTCTTTGAGATGTGTTGTCCATGTGTGTTCCTCAGCCTGCCCCTCAAACCCTACTACGAATTCCCATAACACCTTGCTTCTGTATTGGTGAAGGAAATGAAGTTTGATTGGCTCTCCCTTTTATGCCCTCTGGTGGTAATGGTGGTGGGGGAGCATGAGGGCACTCAGAGTGCAGGCAGAGCCTAACGGTTACTGCTGGCCAAAAGATTCCAATCTTGAGCACCCATGGACGCCGAGTGTGGAAAGCATGTGGACAACACTTCTTGAAGAACCACAGTTACTGCAGTGTAAGTAACAATGTTACGCTGTTTATTTTAAAATGAATAATGCAGGTTGGGCATCATTAATTCTTTTGCTCTACACTGGATAGCATTAGAAGTGGGTTCAGCCTACTGGATTCATGCAGTATCAAAAGAGCTCCGGATTATATAGATGAAGTTGGTCTTTTATGATCAAGATCGTATTTAACTTGATAAGCGAAGACAATGAGCTGGTGAGATACCTCATTTAAAAAACTAACAACACCCCCAACTCTTTGTTTTGTCCATCCTAGTACAATTTGAGTACCCAGATTATGACACTTTTCTTTTGAACAGAAATTAGAACTGGACATATACCTCAATTTTTTCACTCCAATATTTGCTCAAATAAAATACTGAATTAACCATGGCTGCATTTGCACCATTTATGTGGCTAATTCAGTGAGCAAGTTTACATGCAAGATTGTTGATGAAAACAGTGAATTTTAAGGAAATGTTAAACTCTTGTTGCAAATCATTACACTGGAATCCGATTTCTAAGAGTTAAGCTTATTCAACAGAACAGAAACAATACTCATCCTCTACGTGTCCAATCAAAACTAGTCAACCTAGCTTGAATTTTCCATATTGAGTATTCACAATGGGCTGTTTATTAACAATCTACAAACCAATAGTTTATTTTTAGAAATGATATAAAATGTTCAATATGTTCAAGATTATTCTAAGCTTCACATGGACAATTTGTAATCAGAAAGTCCTAAAATTAACTTAATAAATAATTGTCAACAAATTTGCTCAGCTTTATCAGAAATAAACTTCTCTACCTTTATTATCCTGTGGTGCATAAATGAAGTAGTAGAGTGTTAATAAATTTTTGTGACAAACGCACACATAAGCACATGGACATACACCTACACCCGCTTTCTTTCAACCAAATTATAAATTAGTCTATTTAGTGAGGACTTCTTTAAAATATCCCATGGAGTTTATGCCATGTCTAATAAAATCACAAATACTGTACATGAATTTGTTCCTGAGCATTTTTCTTTTTGCTAATAGAGCACATTTACATGATCCAACCCCCCAGAAGTTGTCATATTTTTCTAGCAGCTTATTTTTATGCTATAATTGTGTTACAGTAAATTTACCCTCTGTCTAACCCTTAATCATATTCACATGTACCTAAAATGTATTGCTTAGTGTCAGAAGTTAATAATAATATTCCTAATTTACATTTTTGTAAAATATTTGAAAGAACATAAGAAATGGAGGTTATTTGCTTCATTTAAACATTATATTAATAAACACAGAGAAATCTTAGAAATTATGTATAATAATTTATATTGCTTAAATGATCTTGTTCTTTCTGTATTCAGAAAATAATTTTAACAGTATTTGAATAGCCTCTACACACTTGCATACTGCAGATATTTACAGTTTCAAAATTCTTTGAAATCTTTTTTATCACAATATAAGTAAATATATATGCAAAAATATCATGTAATAGTTTCCTGTATAATTTCCACAGCAATTAAAGACTGGCGAAAATTTGTATAATAAATGTACATGACTCACAAAGACATTCTCACTTACGTAGTGTAATACCCACTTGATAGAATACAAAGCCATATGATGCACTTCATTTAGCATGCGTCATTGATTGCCTCACCTGTGATCTGTCCTCTGCTCAATAATCTATCTACTGCCAGGGCTAGTTGTAACATTCCAAACATCTAAAGTAGCTTCAACAGCTCCCCTCTTCCCCCCGCACCAAGACACTTAACAAAAACCTTGCAGTTGGTCTAACAAGCAGAAAGGGGAATATTCATTGTATTAGCACTGGTGGGCTTCAAACATATTGATCTTTAAGGTCAGGACAGTATTATATAAGGAAAAGATGATTACAATAATGTTAATAGGTTAATTTTAATCTGAAATGTATTAGTCATAATTTTTTCTCTCCTCTGCCTATTGAAATATATTATTTGTAGAATGGACGACTGGCTTTACAGGTGGAAGAATATGCAAAATAATACCAATAAAAGTTATAAAACTCTCCAAAATATTTTTGAAATAGATTTTCTGTGAAACTTGTCTATGGAATACCTGATGATTTTGTGTGGAGTAAGACTTCATTGGCACTCATTTGTGATGATGCAATTAATTCACTCATGGTTTTGCCACTTATTCCAAACTTAGTCTGGCAAAAATCCTCCTTTATACCACATTGCAATGCCTGCAACCTCAAAGGTGAATGGGTTTTGTCTGGTCAAGTGGGAAGAAAGAGATGGGCATTAAATTAATGAAAGAGAATCTGAAACATAGAAAGGTAAAATATGACTGTGTGCTAGAGCTCTCTTACTGATAAAGTGGGAAACCAAACTGAACTTGATAGTAACGTTACAACAAGTTCGCAGTGTTGTTTTAGCCAGAGTATTGATCCCAGGAGAGAAAAGGTGTGTGAGGTAATATTTTTTATTGGACCAACTTGTGGTGAAAGAGACAAGCTTTGGAGCAACACAGGGCTCTTCAGGTCTGATGTGAATAAGAGCTCTGTATAGCTCAAAAGCTTGTCTTTTTCACCAACAGAAGTTGGTTCAATAAAAGATATTACCACACCCACCTTCTCTCTCTAGTGGTATTATACATCATTTTTATAGATTGCTGTTTTTGTTACTCAATAGCAACTATTGTACATCTACATCAGACCAAGGAGGGTTTCTTGAGTAAAGAGTGAAGAACTATACACTCGGCGTTAGCCAGATAGCTATCGGCTGTGCCAGAGACCTTAGAAATGTTTTGTGAAAGGTACAGGGTGAAAAAAAAAACAAATTAAAGATTTAAGATGAGAAAAGGTAACATTGTGCCTAAATATTAGGTTATACATAGTGTTTAATTATTTTTGAACACATATTAAATATATTGAAATTTTATTTACTGTTTCTCAGCCAATTCAGGACTACCTGAAACCTATCACTTAGTATTCACACCAAGAAATAAATTATACCTTACCCATATCAGCGGGTAGACCAGTAACTCTCCTGGTAATGCAAGAATCTTTTCCTTATCCCTTTGTATCTGTTGGTTCTCTCCTATAATATAATATAAATTAGAAATAGAAACTTTTATGTATGAATTAATTTGCTCATAAAGTGTGAAAACTTTCCCTACAGTTGTGATTAGAAGTGGTCATATTATATTACTTAAGAAAAAAAATAAAAGTGGTGATGGAGTGTTATATCATTGACCATTTTCTGGGCAGCTACTCAGCTGCTAAACTGTTGCTGCTGGATGAAAGAGCATCTTCCTCCACATGGAATCCTTCCATTATCATGGAAAAATATAGTTTTGTGAGGGTAGGGCTGTCTTTCACTCTGTTAGGAAGTATCCAAATGTGATGGCATCCCAATCCTGATTGGGTCATCTGGGTGTTACCATAATATAAATAATAAAGAATCAGTGGTGTTCTGAGAAATAGCATTTCTGGCTGATAATACTCTCAAAAATTATTTACAGCTTTAAAAAGTTGTACTTTTATCTTCTTTTCCACAGGAAGATTTTACTAATGATTATTACCTCTTTGCTGATGTTATTTGAAATTTCCATCTTTCTTTGTCGTTAGATTTACAGGGCGGGAAATATCACTTTCCTGTTTGCTAGGGAATTCTTATTTGGTAGCCAGATATTGAAAACCCACATACTGTTATTTTGATGTGCCTGAATCAGTAAAAGTTTTTACTTCATGTATTTCTTTTGTTAAACCATGTAATATGCTTAACGTAGTGAGCATTACTTTACATAAGGAGGAGATCAAGCCTAATTTACCAAGGCAAACTAAGATACATTATTGAATTAGTTGTGATTGAATATGTAGGTATAGGTTGTTTAGGGGAAAATGGGTATTTGTGGTTCTGTGCAGTTAATGTGGTATTATAGTATTAATAATATATAAATATTAAATAATAAAATCCTACTAGGAGTTTTTTTCACTAACCCATGCCTTACATTTGCTGGTTCTATAAAGGAATCCAAGATTTCCCCTCAATAATGCTTGGATGTTTGGAAGCAGAACAATTGGAAATTACACCATTAGTGGCTTATCTTTTTTCTCAGATCCCTTTTTTTAAAAAAAAGCAATGGGAGTATTACATCTGTCATCATAGTTTAGATCCTTCAGTTTATTATGCCTACTGTAATACTGGCTGTCAGAGCTGGGATTTATTGCTCTAGCCCTAAGGACAAGGGGGTTCATGATCTCTCAAACCTACTCTGCATTTAGAACTCTTTAATTTGAATGTATTTACCAACTGGGCTAAGAGACAAAAAAAAAAAAAAGTACCTTATATACCTGTCAGGCTTAATAGTCAATAACACTCATTTTGCTAAGTAAAACTTCAGGAAAAGTTGGTATATTTTGTTTCCCCGATCCCCTGTGAATTTCACTTGGAGGTAGCATCTTAGTCAAAATCCTGAAGTGATATAACACTTGTAGACTACATATCTTTTTGTCGATGATGTTATTTCTTTTGCCTCATTTTGTTGCCACATACTCAGGAGGAGTCATTCCAAATAATAGAGATTTTTAATAACTTAAAAGGGCAATTTATTATTATATTAACAAGGCAGCCTTTTATCCTTAATGGAAGACTGTGGTGTAGATTGAAGTCCAGGGGCCAGTTTAATCCCTAAGTGAATTTCAAGCAGTGTAGTTAATTTGGCACTAGGTGTTTTCTATATGGTGCACATCACGTATGTTTTTGGTTAGTCTGGGAAATGTTCTCTTCCATGTATGTGACAGAAATTTTATGTACAGTAATGTTAGGTTTGATTAATTTCATTCTAGAAATATGAAGCATAGACACTGGATTAGATGTTTTGTCAGCAAACCAAATATTGAGTTTTTTAAGTTTACTGCCTGTGGGAGGCACATTCAAATGAGCAAATCATTAGATCTGTATTTGCTCATCTCAGCTCATGCAGGTATGAAAAAATTTAACTCTGTTCAAATAAAAGTAAATGTTTAATAGCATTTTAAAATGAGGGCATTGTAGTTACTTTGCACTTATTGTGTAATTGGGCTTTTCCTTTCCAATATGTAATTTCATTATTTAATATAGGGCTGAACTGTGGCATAATTTATACCATTTATACCACTACAATCCATGCAATATACTTTCTCATACAAATTTGTGGTCATTACCAGTAACAAAAAGCATAAGGTAGTTTAAGTGAAATTGCAATGTGAATCCAGTGTAATTTCAATGACCTCACTATAAAAAGTGAACAAACGTTTTTCTTCACAGCTGTTTTACAAATTCACTCCATATGGAAGATAGTAAAGTAATATGAAAGTGACAGTGCCTGTGAAAGTCCGTAAAATAGGTTGGTTACTTATAACTGTCAATTTCCTGGCCCTTGAATATCTTTTTGGTATGTTTTTTTTTCCTGTAAATTGTTGATCTGTACTCTCAGCCTTCACTATAACTTTACAAAGTTTATCTTGAGAGTTTTTTTTTTAAATGCCTAAGAATTACTCAATTTGAGGAATACTGGATGAGTTGTGATCACTGCTTTCCTGTGTCTCTCTCCTCCAAATAACAAGCAACACACTAATCTTAAAATTTTGTGCTCATTAGGGCTTATTTAACACAAACCACTTCTGTTATCACTTCTTATATTATGTGTTTTGGCAAAAATTGACCTTTTAATGGTGACCACAGTAATTTTGTGTCTGTACATTTCAACTTTTTCTATCCCTTCTCTCCCCCTCCCCACCACAAGGAAACCATATTCCACTAAAGTATCTCATGTGTCAGTTACATCCCCGAAAGAATACTGAAGTTATAGCCAAAATCTTATAGTACTGTTGCCCAAGTATAGATTACAAGGTTTGGCACACTTTAAGGAAACGTTAGCATAAGTATGCAGTAGTGAGACCAGTTATAAATTTCTGCATGCACTCCTAAAAGAGGGCATCTGGCATGCAAGCAATGAGACAACACTTTTCTTTTATTTTTAAAATTTTGCTGCCCCAATCATTTTCAGTAGAGACCATTAAAGATTCCAGTTTGATCTCTCATAATGTAATAAAAAAGAGAATTTTAATGACCAGGAAAACTTGTTTGAAACAAAGAAAGCCGTCTGTTAGTTTTATTTTGATTGACAACCGTGCCCATAATAAACCATTAGCTGACACTAGAACATGCCTTATCAGAGAAGTCTGCAATGTCCCCAAAGTCAACTGAAACATTAAATAACATAGAGCATCAGATCTTGGAACAGTTTAAGCGACAGGAAACAAACTGTTTTTTGGTTTTCATTTGCTTTGTTTGTAGGTACAAAAAAGAATCCAGTGAATGTTTACATCTTCCCATGACATTTTGCACTAATACGGTTTCAAACAGATTATGGAGTAGAATATTAAATAAATACCACAAAAGGAACTCATGGTTTTCAGTTTCCTCTTGTGCTGAATGACAGTAATCCTGTCTGACAAAAGAGGGTTATTGCCATTAGTAAATCCTGTTATTTAGTTCCCTCAGCAGCCTGTAACACACATTGATAAAGAACATAAGAATATAAGAACGGCCGTATCGGGTCAGACCAAAGGTCCATCTAGCCCAGCATCTGTCTACCGACAGTGGCCAATGCCAGGTGCCTCAGAGGGAGTGAAGCTAACAGGAATGATCAAGTGATCTCTCTCCTACCATCCATCTCCATCCTCTGATGAACAGAGGCTAGCGACACCATTCTTCACCCTTCCTAGCTAATAGCCATTTATGGACTTAGCCACCATGAATTTATCCAGTTCCCTTTTAAACATTGTTATAGTCCCAGCCTTCACAGCCTCCTCAGGTAAGGAGTTCCACAAGTTGACTGTGCGCTGTGTGAAGAAGAACTTCCTTTTATTTGTTTTTAAACCTGCTACCTATTAATTTCATTTGGTGACCCCTAGTTCTTGTATTATGGGAATAAGTAAATCACTTTTCCTTATCCACTTTCTCCACATCACTCATGATTTTATATACCTCTATCATATCCCCCCTTAGTCTCCTCTTTTCCAAGCTGAAGAGGCCTAGCCTCTTTAATCTTTCCTCATATGGGACCCTCTCCAAACCCCTAATCATTTTAGTCGCCCTTTTCTGAACCTTTTCTAGTGCTAGAATATCTTTTTTGAGGTGAGGAGACCACATCTGTACACAGTATTCGAGATGTGGGCGTACCATGGATTTATATAAGGGCAATAATATATTCTCTGTCTTATTCTCTATCCCCTTTTAATGATTCCTAACATCTTGTTTGCTTTTTTGACCACCTCTGCGCACTGCATAGACATCTTCAGAGAACTATCCATGATGACGCCAAGATATTTTTCCTGACTCGTTGTAGCTAAATTAGCCCCCATCATATTGTATGTATAGTTGGGTTTTTTTTCCAATGTGCATGACTTTACATTTATCCATATTAAATTTCATTTGCCATTTTGTTGTCCACTCACTTAGTTTTGTGAGATCTTTTTGAAGTTCTTCACAATCTGCTTTGGTCCTAACTATCTTGAGTAGTTTAGTATCATCTGCAAACTTTGCCACCTCACTGTTTACCCTTTTCTCCAGATCATTTATGAATAAATTGAATAGGATTGGTCCTAGGACTGACCCTTGGGGAACACCACTAGTTACCCCTCTCCATTCTGAGAATTTACCATTAATTCCTTTGTTCCCTGTCTTTTAGCCAGTTCTCAATCCATGAAAGGACCTTCCCTTTTATCCCATGATAGCTTAATTTACGTAAGAGCCTTTGGTGAGGGACCTTGTCAAAGGCTTTCTGGAAATCTAAGTACACCATGTCCACTGGATCCCCCTTGGCCACATGTTTGTTGACCCCTTCAAAGAACTCTAATAGATTAGTAAGATATGATTTCACTTTACAGAAACCATGTTGACTATTGCTCAACAGTTTGTTTTTCTATGTGTCTGACAATTTTATTCTTAACTATTGTTTTGACTAATTTGCCCGGTACCGATGTTAGACTTACCAGACTGTAATTGCCGGGATCACCTCTAGAGCCCTTTTTAAATATTGGCGTTACATTAGCTAACTTCCAGTCATTGGGTTCCGAAGCCGATTTAAAGGGCAGGTTACAAACCTTAGTTAATAGTTCCGCAACTTCATATTTAGTTCTTTCAGAACTCTTGGGTGAATTTGTGTAAAGATTTGAAAAATCAGAAATGTCAAACTAAGAGGCTACTTAGATCATCTGGATCATAAGGGTGTGGCATAAGTACAGCAGTTAAGCCATAGGAAATATCTGCATCAGTCTAAATAAAAAAATATATTGAATGTTGAAAAATATATATTCTCATTAGAGTTCTTTATAAATTATTGGGCACTAGATGTCCATTCAGAATATGGTCTCTTCGTTGATGTTCACAAACTTTTGTGTGTACACATTTTGAGCACTAGCAGTTGTACATGTAGCTGGTAGAATTTACATGAGCTAAACCTATTTAGATAGAATTGAGAGAGACTACATATTTTTATCAACAATGACTCTAAAACTAAAATTCACCCTGTGCAGAAAGTTAGCACAATTTTCATTGTTATAATCACTTATTCAAGGGCTATGCAGCACTTAAGACCTATTTAAGCCCTTCAAGTAAGTATATACAAATTAAGTTGTGTATAGGCCATGTGCCAAGTGATCAGACTCAAAAGAGACATGCCCAAATTTGGAGACCAAGTTGAGATCCCTTTGGAAATATGGCCCTACAAGTCTTAGGTTAGCTTATGATATTATAAGGAAGAACTACAAGCATGGTGAGGGTAAAATTCTGCCTTAGGAAATGACGCCCTACTCCTCCTCCATTGAAGTCAATGGAAGCTTTGCATTGACTTCAGTGGGCATAGCATCAGACCCTGAATGTGGTTTCCGTTTTGAATGAGAATAGTGTTTATCAAATGGCAGAATCAAAGAGAGAGAATAATGTTTTTAATTTTGAGAAACATTTTATATTACAGTTTCTTTCTGCCACCACAGCAACTGTAAATTTTTTTTTTGTTTTGCTTTGTGTTTTGAGCAAAACTATTTGGAAAAAAAAATGTGATCCTAGAATTTTACAATTCAGCTAATTATATTTTGTGTTATGAGGAAAATTACAATGTTTAATAATGTGAGCTTTGTTCATAAACTGAGGTTGTACTTCAAAATTGTCCTACTTACATGCAATGGTTGATGAGGAGGAAATGTTATCAATCAGCAAGTCTAACATAATTCTGGGGAGATTTTTCATAATTAACACTGTTAATTTACATGTCACTTTTTTGTTATTAGGACCAAAGTTCATAGCATCAGGAAGTTAAAATACAACTAGATTTCAGTCACATGATCTAAGTATTTGGGACATTATTTTTTGCAATGAAGTCACTTATTGTGAGGATAGTTTCGATATCCTTCTTACATGTTGTACGAAGCTGAAGATGTAAGCTCACACACTTCAAGATGAGAATGACTGCATCACAACTAAGGTGGGGCAGAGTTTGTCTGGGGCTTACCCAGGAAGGACAGCTCTTCTTTATGGGGAGAGAGGGAGTAGGAGGTCAGAAACTGCTGTAAAAAAGGTGCTTGGGGATCACGTTTCCCAGGAATGTGAGGTCCGAAAGGCATTAAGGTACGAGACCTGGGTGAGGCAAGTCTCTTTGTTCCATGCAGCGAGGAAGCGAGCGCCCACCCTCCCTCCCCTAGTGGAGGGGAATGGCAGGCTGGGTTAGGACCTGCTGTGGGCATTACGCTAGCCTGAATTGGCTTTGGTGGGGTGAGGTTTTTTTTGCCTTCCCCACAGCGGGTGTGAGGATGAACCTTTTCCGGTGAGAAGAAAAGGTGGTAGGCCGTATGTCGCAACTTATTTTGTAAGGTTGGACAGATGTCCAGTGTAGGTACTCCATAGGGAAGGCAGCCAGTGACCAGATAAATGGCCTGGTAAAGGACTTAAAAGGAGGTACTGGATAAAGGAACAGAATAGGGGAGGGGGTTGGGGACTCCTCTGATTGGTATGGCAGAGAGCCAACCCCCCCATTCTCATAGCCCACCTTAACCCCTTATGAGAGTAGTGGATGGTAAGGTCCAAGCCATGGGTTGGCTAGCAGACCTGGATGGAAACAAAGGGGGGCTGGTGGAAGCCCTGGAGAATTGATCTAAATAAACATGGATTTACCTGTACTGTACATTTTATCTGCTGGGTAGTCCCAGACATGATTAAATCCATAACAAGTGTCTCCTGTTCTTTTTGCAGTGTACCCAAACAGTATTCCCTCAATAGTTTGTGTTGAAATTTACTAAAATGTCCCTTGTTTTCATTATTTCATGGTATTTGATGCATTTTTCAAAGAGCTGAATCCTTAACAAAATACAATACGCACCCTAATGTCAGGACAAAAGCATTCATTTCCATTGATCTGTCATTTATACAATATTATGTTCCTGAATGAGAAAAATGATAAACAGGAGGCTGCAAGACAATTAAAAATGTTGGGCCCTCACTCATCTAATCTTTTCATGCTCACATCATTAGTCTTTCCTTGAAAATGAATATTTTTCTTAACCAGTTTGTGCTAGGCTGAAGGTTGGCTCTCCACAAATACTAAATAACAGAGTTGTATCCTTGGTATTTGATATATTTACTGATTACTACTTTATTTTTAATAGAAAAATAGGGTTCCTGTGTAACCTACAACTTAGTTTTGAGAATTGCTTCCTGTGTTTGACGTCATTTGAGTATTAGAAATGCATTCAGTTTTTGCAGTTTTGAAAGAAAATAAGTTCCCTTCAGAAACAGGCTAAACTTTAGACACATGATTTCAAGGTTGAATGCACATATGAACCCTAAATATTTAACTAGAATAATTTAGTCAGCATCTGAAATCAAGAAATATCACAAAAATTATTTTCCCATACGGATATGATCTTTTCTAAAGACCACATATCATTCAGTAAATATGTTGCATTTATATTATCTACCTATGCAAATACATGGCAAGCATTTTCAAAGAGTAGGAATTGTGATTTTAATTACTCTGCTTTTTTAAAAATTGAACCTACACTGAGAACCCTGACTTCACTGCAGTACCACTTTTCAGAATGTCTAGAAATATGATTATAGTGGTTGTCCTTAAAAGTCAACATTTATACAGATTTGCCACCAGTGACATCTCAGAAAATGTTGTGTGGTAATTGTATAAATGTTGCCTTTAAACTGACAACCACTGTAACCATATTTTTCCTGTGAGTTCATGGAGTCCCAAACACAGTTTAATAATATAGTAGATATAGTATCTACAGTCTGGTTGAGGTGTACGATTGAGGTGTCAGCTATTGTTGACTTTATTGTTGCAGGATATGTGTTGTGTATATATTTAATAACAGTTTAAATACTGTTTAAACTCACTTTGAATAAGGTTTTACTATGACTAAAACGTCTTCAACAAATGGCCTAGAATTTAGAAGATTAATACATCCTTTCACATACTGATGTCAGATTTTTAGCAATTGATAGGAATACATTTTTTAAAGTTCCTGGGGTTTTAGCTATGATTGGTATGACTGAGAATCTCATGGCTAGTACCCTGTATAATGCTTTGCAAATATACTGTATTTCTCTCTAAGAGATTTTTTGAGTGTCTTAATTTGTTTTTCTTAAATTAGTTTGGCTAACCTCAATATCAAAGGTGCTGCTTCAGTTTAAAGTCTCCAAATAAGAACACTGGGTCTTTAAATCAGACTAGATTAAGACCCTATTAGTAATGTGAAAGGGTAACACTCAATCTGAAAATAAAGCCGCTCACCCAGCGTCAAGGGGTGATGGAATGTGATTAATGAAGGAGATAATGGACTGAAGAAATATAGCAACAGAGGACATTTGGCTTGTATGAGGTCAGCCCTGTGATGCTAGTTGAAGAATATAGTTTTATCTTTTTACTGTGAAACAGATGTTAAAGATAGCTATATAGAAGGTCATCGTGAAACCACGGATAGTAAGAACATAATCATGATGTAAATTGAGTGTTCTTCTAGATGGATATTCAAATCATGAAATGTATACTGTAGTGACAATGGGTAGGAAAAGATAATTACTGGTAAAAAGCACATTCAAAATAGAAGATAACAGATGTAGAATATCCAATGAAAGGCATTTCCCTGCATTTCTCTTCCTTGATGGAAGAATTTTTGTTTGACTTGCTTAAGTTATGTGTATTTACCTACTGTTTCTTTGTCTGCAGTATGGCACTTGTTTGTTTGTGTAAAAAACAAAAAAAAACCCCAAATCTCACAATTAGAATGCTGTGGTTTGTTTTACCTTTTTGTGGGGTACAGAAATGGATTAATAACATGACCTTTCAAAGCATTCCCGGTCCAATCATGCTCCTCTTAAAGTTAATAAAAAGTTTATGAGACGGGAACATGTAAAAAAATTACTTCTGATTGTGATGTAGCTGCTAAATGGAGATCTAACTCCCTGAATGCAATAGCTCTTTTGCAAGGCCAAGGTTTTTTAATTTTGTTGAAAATAGTTCACATAGCCCTTCTGGCTGTATTCAAAACAGTGATCTAGAACAGAGGTTCTCAAACGGGGGGCAAGCCCCACTGGTGGTGGGAATGGAATGTATTCTGGGCCGAAGTGAGAAGCTGCTAGTCACGACAAAGCCTTCCAAGCTGGGCGGCCGGAGACGGAGAGTGGCAGCTGCTGGCCAGGCACCCAGCTCTGAAGGCAGTACCACCGCCAGCAGCAGTGCAGAAGTAAGGATGGCCTGGTGTAAGATTGCCTATATATTTAAATGGCTCTGTCTGAATCAATGCTGTACTGTTTTTAATATTTAGTGAGTTGCATTTTGATTTTTTTTATCAGTATATGTATGGGGGGGGGCGTAAACTATTACTGTCACAAAGAAGGGGGAGTGACCAAATAAGTGGGAGAACCACTGATCTAGACCAGAGAAGGCATTCCTTATCCTGTATCAGAGGGGTAGCTGTGTTAGTCTGGATCTGCAAAAGCCACAAAGAGTCCTGTGGCAGCTTATAGACTAACAGATGTGTTGGAGCATGAGCTTTCCTGGGTGAATAATCACTTTGTCAGCATCTGATGAAGTGGGTATTCACCCACGAAAGCTTATGCTCCAATATGTCTCTTAGTCTATAAGGTGCCACACGACTTTTTGTCACTTATTCCTTATCCTGTTATCAGTCCTGTAAACCATTAAGTCCATTGTCAGTTATGAGCTTTTAATTTTGCCAATCAAGTATGTACCAGTGTCTTAACTGATAACTGAAGACAAAAAAAAAGATAAGTCAAAGTCAGAGAAAAGTGTTTGTGACATGCAGGGCCCCATATACTCTATGGTGCAATGGAATAAAATTCCACATCAGTAACCCCTATTCTGCCTGGCAATATTAATTTATTCTATTGTCATGAAATACAATTCATGTCCATTCCCTCCACTCCCACATAAAGACACAAATATGATTGACACTTCATATACAGTTAATCAGTGATTATTTTCAAGGGTCAGGTTTTTGGTAAACTCTTCAGGTAGCTCATCACTACTCCGTAGGCCTTGGATCCTGGCTGAGAATCTCTTTTCCCCATATATGCTCGGAAAATGAGGTAAGCTTGTAGTCAGCTTCAGCAGCTCATCTGTCTGGGTTTTCAGGGCTTGGCTCTATTGAACAGTTGAGGGAGGATGCACTATAGTTTGATTAACTCTCCCTCATGGGGAAAGCTGGAGAGTAAAAGGTGTATTCAGGCAAGTCTCAGTGTCAGGGAGAAAGAAAACAAAATGCCAGGCAACTGGCTACAGAAAAAATGCTGAATTCTGTCATATCCTGGAGTAATGCTGAATTCCACAACAGCAGGATCCCCAGGGTCTTCACTGACAGCAATGGACAGGTCATGCCTCTTAGAGCTACTGTTTCAGGCTCTCTGCAGACTCAGTACACATCACTGTGTCAAGTATCAGAGGGGTAGCAGTGTTAGTCTGGATCTGTAAAAGCAGCAAAGAATCCTGTGGCACCATTCACAGTCTTTGTTTAATCCTGAGCTGATGGTGTCAAATTTGCAGATGCAATGAAGCTCAGCAGTTTCTCTTTGAAGTCTGGTCCTGAAGTTTTTTTTGCTGCAGGATGGCCACCTAAAGGTCTGCTATAGTGTGGCCAGGGAGGCTGAAGTGTTCTCCTACAGGTTTTTGTATACTGCCATTCCTAATATCTGATTTGTGTCCATTTATCCTTTTCCGTAGAGACTGTCCAGTTTGGCCGATGTACATAGCAGAGAGGCATAGACTGTGAATGGCTTGCCAACTACAAAACCAGTTTCTGCTCACTTGGTTTTCACACCTCAACTGCTAGAACAGGGCCTCATCCTCCCTGATTGAACTAACCTCATTTTCTCCAGCTTGCTTGCATATATATACCTGCCCCTGGAAATTTCCACTACGTGCATCTGACGAAGTGGGTATTCACCCACGAAAGCTCATGCTCCAAAATGTCTGTTAGTCTATAAGGTGCCACATGATTCTTTGCTGCTATCACTGTATCAGTTTGCACACAGGTCACAAGTCCAAGGTTTTTTCTACAGCTATCAGGGCTCAAAACATAATTTTGAAAAATGGAAGCTGAGATTCTGGAGCATAGTTTTGTGGCAAGGGGTGATTTCCATGGCCATGGAATACATGGGACCTTGCTCGGATGCAGTAAAACAGTATTCTGTTTTAACATGACCTTCACTATGTAATACGACTAGAAACTGATGCAACTCTTCTCATACACCAGAATTATGTTATGCCATACTTATTAATTTTAATATCAAATGCAGTCATGTCACCTTGGCATCACCTGTCTCAGTGTTTTAAGGAATGCTGTGCTCAGAATATCCATCTCTCTGCATAAAACAATGATTTTACAATATAATTATTTGGACCCTTAGGCAGGGTATTGTTCTTAATACATTAGCTGAATATTAATGGCTTCTGGTTAATATTAGTAATATCAAGTACAAAAGAAAATTGGGGAGGGGTAGTGAAGAATAAGACTCTGAGTGCCCCTTTTCCTCTGAGACCAGTATAAGGTCCCTACTACAACTGTATTTTGTGAGAGTGTGGAGTGATGCAAATAAGTGAGTGCTGGTGAAAGAGTACATTTTATTTCTTCAGATCTTGCCAGAAAAGCTAAATAGTGTTTTAGAGCTGATATTACACCTCAGAAAAGGGTTAATGCATCTTTAAAAACTAAACTACATCTTCTTTACTTTTATCAAATTCTCTATAAATCTTTCATGACAGTTTATTTAACAAAGTGTCATTGAAACTGTATAGATGATTGATGTGACCCAATGTAAGATCAACATGAAATGTTTGTAAATGTCAGCAAAATGTGACCATCTAGAAGCAAGTAAGGATGGCGTCACTGTGAAAGTGAAAAGCAAACAGAAAAATGTTTATCTTATTCTTTGCTTTCTGAGATGCAATTACAAATTCATAGAAGAAGTATTATATGATTTTCTTTGGAGCTCATGCCATGAAGTGGGGGGAGACAGGGAAGTTGTATCTAAATTTGTCCTGACAATTTTACCTTTCAAAATATTGGCTTCTTTCACAGTGAATAACATTTTCACCCCTCACCTACAGAAAAAATGGTTTTCAATTTCACTTCTTGGAATAAGATTTTTTATTTGGATAAACAGTAATGGAACTCTGATCAGAGTCTATATAAGCAAGAAAAGGGGGGATATCAATACAGTAGGTTCATTCTAACAGGTTCCCACTAGCAGAAAACCTGGACTAAGCAAAAAAAACCCTCTTCTTCTGCCATATTAGCTAGGAAATCACAAGCAGCAGAAATGCTCTGACTGGTGGCTCAGCTAATCAACCTCTGCTTCATTAATCAAATGTGAGATCCAAGGACTGTATGTTGCGAAGAGTCCCATCCTCTTTCAGAGAGAAGACAAACCAAATACAAAGTGAACTCATTGGGATGGAGAACTCCAGATCAGAACAGAAAGTATTAACCATCTTGCCACACGTGACTGAGATTGAACATGGTAAATGCACAGGCAAAGAAAGTTCTGGGGAATATCTAATAACTGCTTGCGAAATAGATCCTTGCCCCTCCTGGCAAATAAAAGTAGAGGAAGAGCAGATTGGCCAGTTATCAGTGACTCTTTTAGAGAGGAAACTACTAAATTCCCTAAAGTATTCAGTACTTTGCCCTCTTCTTTTCAAGAAATCAAGACTTGATTTGGACAGTCTCCAATTACTATCCTGTCTTTTGCATCCTATTTCTAGGAAAACAGTATTGAGAATGTGAACAACTCAACTCCAAAATCATCTAGTATCTGTTGCCATTTCGGAGCTGTCGCAATCAGACTTTAGATTGGGACATGTTATAGAACCTGCTCTGGCAGTACATATGGCTATGGATAGAGGTTGAACCACAATGCTCATACTATTATTTCACATCTCTGCAGCCTTTGACATAGCAGAAAACAAGGTGTGGCTGAACCACTTATGACATCTATTTGGAGTTGCTTGCACAGCTCTCTACAATTGTTTCAGTTGCTTCTTTCTAATACAGAGGTCAGCAACCTTTCAGAAGTGGTGTGCCAAGTCGTCATTTATTCATTCTAATTTAAGATTTTGTGTGCCAGTAATACATTTTAATGTTTTTAGAAGGTCTCTTTCTATAAGTCTATAATATATAACTAAACTACTGTTGTATGTAAAGTAAATCAAGTATTTAAAATGTTTAAGAAGCTTCATTTAAAATTAAATTAAATGCAGTCCCCCCGGACTGGTGGCCAGGACCTGGGCAGTGTGAGTGCCACTGAAAATCAGCTCACATGCTGCCTTTGGCATGCGTGCCATAGGTTGCCTATCCCTGCTCTAATATAACCTGAGTACAAAGATGAGCTCCTCCTAATCCTCAAGAGACTTCACATATTGTATTCCAAAGGAATCAATACTGTCCCCTCCCCTTCATGTGTCTTTCAGCAGATGTCATAAAGATGTCAAAATGTCCATAATTGATTATTGTCCAGCTGGAAAAAGAACCCAGCTAAGCCCAAGGTGGGAAGAAGAAAACACCTTGAGGGTGCATCCAAGGATATTGATCACAACATCCATCAATAACATCTGCCCTCTATTCATCAAAGTGGTTTAAAATTTGTGTCCTATTGGACTTGTCACTGCTCATCATAGACACCCAAGGTATCAACAGTGGTGAGAAATACCCCTTTCTATCTTCAGCTTACCAGGAGGATGAGGCTCTAACCTCAGTAATCCATAAACTTGTCAACTCCAGACTGAATTTACTGTGCCTGTGGTTGAAGGTGGAGGCAGCACAGACTCCAGCTCATCAGAACACAGTAATAGCATTTTCAGGGAGTCTACATCTACAAAAACACAATACACCAGCGTTTTGCAGCTTTCAGTGATATTCCCAGCTTGCTTCCAGTCCCAGTTCAAACTCTTTAATGGTCTAAGATTGATGATCAACCAAAACAGCTGTGCGCCTCTTGAATAATGCCGCTAACAGTGCTGAAGAGCAAGACCATGAGAGCTGGAGGTAAAACATTTTTATCAAGGTCCAAAGGAAAGAAGAACAAAATGAGCCTAAGCCTGACCTTTTTAATATAACATTGCAAAACTTGCCTGTTTACCAAAGCCTTACCATAATAACCAGAGAAGAAACAACTGCACACAAACAAAAATATTAAAAAAACAAACAAACAATGCCAAGAGCTTGCAGGATGAAGAGAAGAATCGACAGTCATGTCCACTTAGACAACACTATATGAGTCTTAATTACTATCCTTAGGGGCTGGTATATAATGGTGATAGGTAGTTATAAATTAGATAAATGTTACTTTTGCTTTAAAGTTAGACTATGACAGGAAAGGAAAATAAATGAAGCCGATGACTGGAAAACCGATTTTTTAAAATGGAAAATATTATACAAAATGAAACAAGAGAAGAAATAACAAAAATCAGTTTTTACACATCCTCATATTTGCAGCGGTTATGGGAAGGGATAGGCATAGCACAGGAGTTGGCCGTGAAATTAGCCAAAACCACTGTGGCTTACCCATTACATCTCTTAGGACAGATTTTTCTTTTAGTATAGATTTTAGTCCAATGCTTAATGTTATTTGAACATATATATATGTGCGCATGCCAGTGTTTTGGGAATGTAGAGGACAGAAGAGCGTAATATTAGCTAGTTATATACTGCAGTATTAGCTGTGCATTGTTACATGAAAAATTGAGAGTACTTCACATTTGCAGTTTATCAACTAGAAAATGTTTTCTTATTGAAGTATATCCAAGACCAGAACCCAAATTGTCTAGCTCAGGATAAAGTGGCTACTGAGTTAACAGGAAGCGCATGAAGTTATGACACTGACATATCTAATGACTGTAATAACCCACGTTGCAATACTTCAGCTGCAGTTACATGCACTAATTGATAAAAATGAACGCCTTTAAGTGGAAGAAAAGCTGAGATGTTAAGGTGGATATGTTCATTCTGGACATATGGATGGTGAGTTCCAAGAGAAGTAGCAAACCGGTATATTCATATAGTATTTTTAATGTAAGCTACCGTACATTTGTCAGTAAGAATCCCGCTAATGAGACTATTTCATTTCAGTACATTTAAATGACAGTCTGGGAGTACCTTCTATTTGTGGTAACAACTATATCTTGGAGTAAATAAATGTGGAAGCTGAGTTGGAAAAAACAAAGATATTTATGAGCTTAAATATGGTTATTATTGAGTTAAGAAGAGCACCAAAGATAACAGGCCAGTAGCCAATCAGAGTAGAAGGATTTATATACCAAATAATTTCTCTAATAGAAATAACTGTACAGTGATTATACAAATGCTTTCATTGTGACTGGCTAATTGTGTCACAATAAGAATATTGAGATTTGCATACTTTTCAGGTAATTTGAATTGTTTCAGCCAATCAGAGTGTATAGATGGTGCAGAGTTAGTGTTACTTAATTATACAGGATTTTCCCCTGCAGTTAGGCAATTCCCTGTACACCAGTTGGATCTGGGTATCTGATTTACACAATCAAAGTATGGTTATTTCTTAATAACCATGCTAATGAATATGTAAATCTCTCTAAACTAATTGGCAGTTATAATCCCTCTGCTATGACTGGCTCCTGCATTTAGAACTTTCAAGCTGTTTACCAGCAAAAAAGATGCTGCCTCAACTTCTCAAAACTGTTCAGATGACTCAAAACCCCCTGAAAAATATGAGACAAGAGTGAATGGCAGCAATAAAATAAAGAATTTGAGGCCAATAAACCACAGAAAAAGAAATTAAATGTTTGGAATGAAGATTTTTAAAATTCTTGGACTTGTTTCACTCCTTCCCTTTGTAGAAGATGTTTGGCTTTCAATCTTAGAACAACAGTCATATATTTGTGTTGACATTGTTTTATTTTTATTGGGCAAATCCAAAAACCATCTCCCAATTCAGTTTTGAAACATAGTGTAAATGGAAATATGCTGCAATTGTTTTGAGAATACAATATGATGGGGGCTAATTTAGCTACAACTAATCAGGAAAGAGATCTTGGAGTCATCATGAATAGTGCTCTGAAGATATCCACGCAGTGTGCAGCGGCAGTCAAAAAAGCAAACAGGCTGTTAGGAATAATTAAAAAAGGGATAGAGAATAAGATGGAGACTATCTTATTGCCCTTCTGTAAATCAATGGTACACCCACATCTTGAATACTGTGTACAGATGTGGTCTCCTTATCTCAAAAAACATATACTGGCATTAGAAAAGGTGCAGAGAAGGGCAACTAAAATGATATGGGGTTTGGAATGGGTCCCATATGAGGAGAGATTAAATAGGCTAGGACTTTTCAGCTTGGAAAAGAAGAGACTAAGGGGGGATTTGATAGAGGTTTATAAAATCATGAGTGATGTGGAGAAAGTGAATAAGGAAAAGTTATTTACTTCTTCCCATAAGGTAAGAACTAGGGGCCACCAAATGAAATTAATGGGCAGCAGGTTTAAAACAAATAAAAGGAAGTTCTTTTTCACACAGTACACAGTCAACCTGTGGAACTCCTTACCTGAGGAGATTGGGAAGGCTAGGGCTATAACAGGCTTTAAAATAGAACTAAATAAATTCATGGAGGTTAATGGCTATTAGCCAGGATAGGTAAGGATAGGTAAGGAATGGTGTCCCTAGCCTGTGTTTGTCAGAGGGTGGAGATGGATGGCAGGCGAGAGATCACTTGATTATTACCTGTTAGGTTCACTCCCTCTGGTATTGGCCACTGTCGGAAGACAGGATACTGGGCTGGATGGACCTTTGGTCTGACTCAGTATGGCCATTCTTATGTTCTTATGAGATCAAGAGTTTTACTGCTCTGTAGAATGGGAGATGACAGGAGAGGAAGGAAAGAGCCAAAGGATTTTTAACTTCAAGAATTAGTAGCTCTTTTGGGGTTTTGTAATTCCTTGCTCTTTCCTTTAAAATGTTGATGTAATGATAATTTAAGGGAGTTTCCTGTTACCTGAAAATGTGTGTATACCAGAATAATAAACTCTCTGGCCTTTGATCTCTGAGTATTTATTATAAACACTTCCATGTTTGGCAGCAGAGTTTATTTAGGACAGATTATGGCTATTACCGCATAACCAGGAAATACTCTCAAGTTATAATAACAGTGCAGTCATTACTTATGTCAGTCCTCCTTAGCTAATATGGGTCAGGGAGTGTCATAGCTAGAAGTGCGTGGACAGTTATACAGGAGTAACTGTAGAGCATCCCTATACTCTGATGCTTTGAGATAATTCCATTTCAGTTATAATTCCATTTCATAATTATTTAGACCTGGAGTCTCCATCAGCTTTTGACCTCTCATGAGAGGTTCCAGTGTTACTTTCTATGACAATATTGAGTATGCTAGTTGTACTATTTGTGGAATGGCTTGGCATGAAGTGAAAATATGTCCCAAAACCTTCCATACGTGGCTGTAATATACCAATGTTTCTGTTGTGGTGAGCCTTCCATATTTCTGTCGCTTGTTATGCAGGTAGATGACAGATAATCTTCGTTAGCACAGACTGATTAGCAGCACAGAGAGTGTAACCTTTCATTAAGAGTAAAAGGTAATTTGATCTCACCTGTGTGGCACCTTCTAATCACACTTAGTTTCCCTGAATTATGTATGGAGCAGGTAGTTAGTAATTGTCTGGAGATAATAAAGATCAATTCTGTGGGAGTCACAACGGATAAAAGAGTAAGAAGTTTTATCAGCTGAGGTTCATGGTATAGTAAATAAATAAAATGTGTTGATAATTGTGTAAAAGATTGGTGTATAGTTCTACTATTACTCTTTACTCTTGTATCCCTAAAGCCCACTGCTCACAGTGGCCAAATTCAATATTAAAAAAAGCAGCAACTGCTCTGAAGATTATTCTATGGTATTTTTCTCTGGCAGAAAGGAATACTGATGGCTTGAACTGGCTCGGCCAATTCAAATGCTCCGTGGAAGTCTATAGCTGTATTTGAGTTTGCTCTTTAATTGAAATATTAAACTTAAGATGTAATTTGTTTGAATGTAGAGAAAATTGAAATACATACAAATGTACCTTTCTTGTCAGGCTCTCTTAAACTTATACAGATAAAACTAATACTTTGCTTTCCATAAATAATTATGGTAAATGTAAAATATGCGCATCCCATCTTAATGGCAAGTAATTTGACCATCTTAGTTTGGAATCTGAGTTATTAAAGGTACCCCAGTAGTGGGCCATTAGTTGCATTCTCCCCACCATACAGAAATATTACAGGGGGATTGGAAACAACAAAGATTTTCATGATTAAAACTATAGGAAGATATACTATAGGAACCAGAAGGTCTATGTTCTGATTTGAACATCTGTCTATTTGAACAACTATCAAAGGGAAATTACAGACCTGGTTTAACATTATTTAAATGGTAGAAAACTACAGTTTAATGTTTATACAGTTAAAATTAAAGATAAAATATGGAATGCTATTAATTTTAAAGTCTTAGTTTTCTGCTTTGCAGCCAGATGTTTTACTGTCACCTTCCAGTCTAATGAACACTTAAATGTTTTTTGTCTTTTAACAGCACATCACTCCATTTAAAAAAAAAAAAAAAGGTAAATTCCCCAAAGCTCTGGGACACCTTTGGTGAATGAACAATAGGGAATGACACTCACTCATAATAAAGCTATATATAATGATTTAAGACAACATGAACTGTTATGCTAAACAGAGTTGTGTTAAATTTTTGTAGGAAAATCCCCAACTTAGATGAAACATCCTGCTACTTAAATTTCATTACGATCCTGAAACTTGGTTCATGTTCACTGAAATCTGTGCATGGAGGCTCGTTTTCAAATCAGTCTGGTTTTATATGTGGTTTGGGGTTTGGAACAAGGTGAAACTTTCAGCAGTTCAGATGAGCGTTGCTTTCAAATGTTAGGTTCAAATTCAAAACAAAATTCAAGAGGTTATTTTAACTCACATAAAATGAAACCAGGAACAAGTATGGTGAATCTGTGGAGTAATAATAGGTTAGTAGAGGCAAAGTGATGAATCTGCTGCTGTTCTTCTGACAGGAAACAGTATTGCCAACCTCAAGCATTCAAAAATCATGAATCAGACATCCCCAAATCAGGAGATATTTTAAAAAATAATAATTTTGGGTCTTTTTAGAAACCTGCTGGGTTTTGAGCCTTTATAATTCATGTCTCTCAGCTTTTCTGAGAGCTATAAACTTTTCCTTAAAATTAAAGATGAGATTCTCGCATAATCGCCTGACTCCACAAGCTAAAATTTTAATAAAAACACCACATATCACACAACTCACGATAAAATTGTGACAGCTGGCAACAATGTATTGTGGAAGATTCCTTGGTTGTTTAAAGGCAGTAGCTGAAGATTGGGTCACAAAAGTAGGGTGTGTGGGAGAAGTGTGATGGTTGAAGCAGCTGACAGTGGGAAATGATTATATAAGTTTTGTGTGAACCCCTTTGAACTTCATATGCAGAGTTTCACACTGCTTTAAGGTGACTTAGTAAGGAGAAATAAGATGCAACACAAGTTACTAATGTACCTTTTTAATCTCTTTAAATGGCTGCTCTTTGCTTCAGTACTATATCATACAACAGCATGATGTTTTCTTACTGTGTCTATCTACAGTAGTTCTAAATCACCCTTAGATCAAACATACATATTACTATAGCTCAGATTTCTCAGTGACTAGCAGAGATCAGTAGCTGAATGATGAACTGCTGCCTAAAGCTGAATGTAGGTAGAACAGAGGTGATGCTGGTAGGAAGAGAGAATCACAATAAAGGACTTACTCTTAGTATCTGGTATAGAGATGGTTTCTGCTATCTGTTTGGTTGGTCTGTAATGTTGGGATCCATATGGACTCACAAGTGCTATTACAGGGGTTCTCGGACTTTTGTACTGGTGACCCCTTTCACATAGCAAGCCTCTGAATGCGACCCCCCTTATACATTAAAAACATTTTTTATATATTTAACACCATAATAAATGCTGGAGACAAAGCGGGGTTTGGGGTGAAGGCTGACAGCTCGGGACCCCCCCCATGTAATAACCTCGCGACCCCCTGAGGGTCCCGACCCCCAGTTTGAGAACTCCTGTGCTATTAGATCCCCAAATAATCATGGCAGCAAAGAGCAAATGCATTTCTACCAGCGACTCTAGGGTTGCCATCACTTGTGATTTTGGGCCACTATTCCAAGATGCTTCTGGTCACACAAGGAGCAGTGGACAGCACAGTAATTTTATTTCAACAGCCTGCAGTACTTCTGTGGTTCCCACAGGCTGCTGTTCCTCTTTGTGAGCAGGAAGCATTTTCTGCAGTTCCTGTGCACCGTACTCTGCACTTCTACAGTGCAGGATTTCTCCTGGAAGGGGAGGAGATGGCTCTGTGGAACCAAGGTTTCATTCCTTTCCTCAGTAATGGGATGTAATCCAGGTGATGATGATAAATCCAGGGAAGAGGGATCAGGAGAAGAATGTGGCCCAGGAGCTGGAGTCAGCCTGGGAAAGAATGGGGACTGGAAGGGGCCAAGGTCTGCAGACTTTCTGGGAGGGAAGGGAGAGTAAAAATTCCGCTAAGAGTTAGAGCCTGTTTGGAGTTAAAGGGGAAAGAGGCTGGTAGGGCAGGGGCTGGAGTTTGTCTGGGGAAGAGGACAGAGGTTGGAGTCTTGCTGGGAAGAGGGGAGGACTGGAGTACAGTTGGTGGGAGAGTGAGGCTCCAGGGCAAAGGGGCGCTACACTGCGGGGGAAAGGTGGGCAAGTAGGGTTTGGGGAAGAGGAGAAGTGAATTCTGGATAAGGCCATAGGGCCAGAGGAAAGGGATATAGCACCAGGATTTAGGAGGTGAAAAATAAAAGGGACTGTGTAGGATTGTCCCTTAAAAAAGTAACGTGTGGCCCAATGCTGGCAATCTAGAGTTGGCAGGGCATGTGGAGCCACAGGGCATGTGGAGGCACAGGTCTTTTTCAGCTGACTCCACAAGTGTGGTTCCCTAAACACTGCCTCCCATCAGAAAATCTGAGGAAAACTCCTCTGTATCCCCCTCCTAGAGTAACTCACTATTAACATTATTTAAGAGAGACAGACTTTTAGGCATTTTGCTAATCAAAATATATGAGGAAACTACTGTAAATTTTGTTGTGTTTTATGAATTTAGCAATTTGTTAACTTTCTATACCTTTTAAAAATAAAGGAAATTTCTGTTTACCAGATACAGGCCAATGGATTCCAGGTTTAAAAGCTGTGTTAAACTTTAATTAAAATTAAGTAGTGATTCAATAGCTATTATGAGACTAAAGTAATGGAAAAAAAACATCTTGCAGGGTTGTACCTTTACAGGAAATTGCACAACACCAGCTAGACAAGCAAAGCTTGCAGGACCATCAATATTTTTATTTTCGTTTATGCCCAAAGGCATTTTGCTTTTCTTATGCTAAAAATGTTTTGCCTTTTTATAGTATTTTGTTAGGTTTCATATATTGATTGTCTTACAAGTTTGTTTTTTAAATCTGTTCTGTCTTCTCATGTGTAATATCTCAACATATATTGTGCTTTAATTATAATACAAGTAATTGCATCAATTTTTAGTAAAATATTTTCCCACTTCATATTTCTAATTTTTCATGTTAAGTAGAGCTGTTGTATAAACCACATATATTATAGATAAATGCTATCGCTATCCTCAGGAATTGGAGGAAGACATTATATACAGTATGAGTGACTGTGCTGTTCATGTGTTGTGACAAGTCATCACATAACAAGCAAGGATAAATGCCCCGCCCAGAGTGAAGCTAGGTTATTATATGTTCTGTTCAAAAAACACTATTAAAAATGAAAAAAAAAAGTCTGTCAATCAAAATACCACTAACATAATGTGTTGAAATTCATGGGCTGATGATGGTAGACAAAGTGCTAAAATTAAATACATTGTGTCCCTTTTACCAGGCAATAACATATTTAATAGTAAATCTTTACCACCACTCCCCCAATGCATGCAAAAATATTCTGTTTGAGGATGCTTAGCTCCTTGCACAGTTTGGCCCATGTTTGTGAAACCAGAGCATTAGATAAATTATTTTTCTTCAGCAAACTTCTTCGGTTGCAGCAGGAGATGATGCTGTGAGGTGCCAAATGCCTCCTGAAAAGTCTGTGAAAGTTGAGGGTTCTCAACAACTCTTAAGGTATGACAGATATATTAGGAAGGTTTTGTTTGCTTTTGCTGGAAGACTCTTGCATCCAACGAAGTGGGCAATCACCCACGACAGCTCATGCTCCAATACGTCTGTTAGTCTATATGGTGCCACAGGACTCTTTTCTGCTTCTTGAGTCTTAGTTTTCTTATCCCTGAATTGAATCAGTGAGGGATGTTGGAACACTACCATTCTCCCCCAGAAATATTCCTCAGATGTTCGCGTTAAAAATGAGTTAACAAAAAACCTAGAGTTCTAGAAAGTCCCACTGAAATCTCTTTCCCTTTCAGTTGCTCCCTCTGCCACTTATAATTTTTATAACCCCACTTGTCCATAGATTTCTAAGGTAGATGAGCTGAGTTTCTAATGTGAAAAAACCTGCAGATTTTAAAATAAAAACCAAACACCTTTCAGGCGTTCTTTATATAGTACCCATAAAGAAGCGAAAAAGAGCACACCTCCATTTTTTCTCTTTGCAGGTTATCTTTAAAACAAATGGAAAAATAAATCCTAAAATGGCTTATTATATTTTTAATTAGTGGCCATTTCTATTTTTAAAAGTGATTTTAGTGTTTGTGAAACATGCCAGATCCAGAGACTGAAGTGCACTGTTACCCAAAGAAAAGTTACAATATGGGCAATGGTGGTATGAGCCTTTCTGAACTGCCCCATTTGTGTATCCTCAACTCTGTTCCAAAGAGTCTTTGTCTATGGATGAGAGGATAATTCAGACTCAGTGCCCATTAGTACCCTTAAAGCGGAGACTTCGAGAAAATCTCGTTAGCACCAATTGTGTTTTTTTTCTGACATACTTGTCCACTGGTTTACCAGCTCATTTCACATAAGCCCCTTAACAGACATTGGATGTTAACAAATTATTATCATTATTTGTACTTTTCTATAACAGTGGCAGCGGGCAATTGCAAATTTGCTTTGATGGAAATGAGCTGTTTGAAGTTACTGTTTTTAAAGGGTCAGGTGGAAGAATGCCAATAATGACAGGCTTGTTTGAATAACATAATTAGAACAGAAACTTTGGGGCAGGGGGGCTGGTGAGAGGATTGAGGTGACAGAACTGGGTAAGAGTGGACTTTTGCATTAGCCTTTCACCTTTGGAGATCCGAATCTAAGTCCTGGTGGAGGATACAGTTGTATTGAGTTGGATGGTTTCACTCATTTCAATTTGGCACCATGAGCAGCTTTTGTTCTAAAGAGTCTCAGTTTGGGCTAGCAGAGGTGTTGCAGGTTATAACTCAGATGTCAAAGTTGTGTGGAAGAACTTGCAAAATGCTCATTTGCATTCTGAGTTGATTCAGTTTGCCCCTTAGTACATTGAGGAACAATAAATTAATCCCAACGGATGAAGATAAATATATAGTAAAATATAACACATAATGATGGGATAGTGAGCAGTAGAATCATTGGTATTATTAACACTTGTGTGCATAGTAGGGGCATTGTATTTATTTGCTGTTTTGGCTCTTGTTTCTTATGATTCACCATGATTCTGTCCTCTCTTGGCTTGCTCAGTTCTTAACTCATAGCACACTAAATGTTTGGAATTTAAAATGTTACAGAGGAGGATGAAAGAAAGGTGTTTCATATTTTGGTATCCTTTTTTCTCATACAACATTATCTGCAGTAAGTGTCTGTTGTAAACTATATGCTCAAGTCCCCCACTTTTAAGGCTGGTTACATTGCTTCTTATTAACAGTGACAGGATGATTTTTAAAGTAAATTTAAAAAAAAATAGATGCCAGGTGAAATATATGCAACTTCCTCTCCAGACCCCACCAGCTCCCTCCCAATATCATTGGTGGGAAAATAGCAATTAGGTCAAATTTAGGAATGGTTCCTGAACTGGGCTGTACTTTCATGAAAGGACAGTTCATCACTTGAATAAATAGTAATTTTTCATAGTTCATTCTATTGTATTTCCTGAAAAAAGGCCAAATTCTGCTCTCGCTTACTATCAAGGGGGTACACTGGAAGTAAATTTGATAGTGTGTGCCCAACAGTGAACAGGAACTCTGCCCCAAAAGTAATACACTTAAAATAGCATGAGTGGAAACAGTATGAAACAGTGACTGACCAGAATTAATGCTTAATTTGATTTTAACAACTGGATTATGACTGGCCATTTAAGAGTTTAACTGAAAAAAAAAAGTGTCGTTAGTTAGCTGTATAAAATGAGCTGTTGTATTGAAGGGAAGAATCTTGATCCAGAGGTTACCTACCAAACTATTGACCACATTCTACACAGTATTGCTAACTCCATGTGCTTGAAAATAATGAATTAAGCCTAAAATATACTAAGATTTTTTTTTTTTCAAAAAATGGAGTTTGTTTTATTTACTTCATGGTTTCTAACCCTTTAGGTTGCACTCAGATCACATTTGCATGGTTTTCTCTGCAATCATGAGAGCTAGAAACATACTTTATTTTTAAAATGAAAGCTGAGATCTCATTTAATCATAAAAGCAGGATCTAGTATTTAAGGACTGTGATTAGAACATGATGCATATGTACTCACTAGGAAATCTGTGTGCAGAAGGGAAATTTGCAGTTGAAATTTTCTACTCTATGGCTTCCTGTAAAACAACTGCAGAGAGACAATTCCACTGGTCATTTCATGTCAGGAACTAGGGAGTTCTGGAATGTTGTTTAGTCAGGGTGAATTATCTTCATGTTTGTGAGTCTATGTCCTTCCAACTTCAACAATGGCAACTATCTATACAAAAACATCACTCACAATGTAAAGCAATGAATGTAAAGCAATGTAAATCAAATTATTCCTACTTAGATGGGGGCTATGCATAGGACCACAGTTTGCCAGAATATGGCTTTATTTAAAAAAAAGGATTCTCATTTTTAGGGACTATTTATGCAGTGGGCCAGAATTTAGTAGAACTACTTATGAAATTTGTCACAGAAAATTGCTGGAAAAATGTTGTCATTTCATAGAAGCGTACTATTATCCGTTACCTTTTGAAGAAGCTCAGGGCTATGTCCTTGGTTTGAAGTGTCTTGCCATGGCAGAGATAGAATAATCATATAATATACTAGTTGTTATTGTGAAGTTTACATTCTGCAGTAAAAAGTGTCAAATTTCACCCTAATAGATTTGCTTCAAGACAAACTAAAATGTTCATCTTTAGCTGACAGACTGAGCTGATAAGAATCCATCATGTTAAAGTCAGATTTTTGTGAGCATGCTTGAGGCTGTGTGAAAGTGCAAAAGAAGAACAGACATATGGAAGTGGCTTTCTCCAAGGTACCAGCAGGTACAGTTTGTGTGTCTCGGTGCGCCTGTTGGGACTCTTGGCAGCACAGCTCCCTGAGAAAGGCATTGCTTTCAAACATGAGTAATTGATGAATTGTATGTTATATGCAAATGTGAATGCATAAATCTCCTGAATGACAGCTTAATTTATGTGAGCCTTTAAGAATGTGGGATTAGATTTTAATTAAATATCTTCAAAGGCACCCTGACTTATTCGGTTTTTTTGGCTGCTGTCTTTGGGATATGAGGGGATAGTATTTACTGTTTTTTTTCTAAACTTGTTGAACAAAAACTATATTAATAAATTTAAGAATACAGAAATGTATGTTTTAGCTACTATGTTATATATTATAATTACAGGAATCAGTATATACCTGAGGTTTAAAATGTTAAAATTAAAAAAAAAATGTAATAAACATATTTTACTGGCAACTTTAAATATAAAGAGAATAAATGCTCACGTTTAAGTCAATTTAATTATTTAACATTACATTTCAAATACCAGAGACAGCTTGCAGTGTTAAAAACTAAGTAATGCTGTACTTGGATTTTATGAGTTAGATTTCCCTTTAGCTTGTCACACAAAAACTGATTAATTGATAATTTTCACTTACATTAGACATCTATGGCTAGATCCCTGGCTGGTTTAAATCAGGTGGCTTACAGCAGCTGTGCAAAATCTCCTGCATATATTTGCTGAAGCACTTGAACATCTAATATATACATAATGGTCTTGATCCTGCAAGGGTACGAACACCTTGTCCATGAACAAGTAAAACGCTTAAGCAAGTGCTGAATTTTGAGCATGTGAGTTGGCCCGTTGAAATTAGCAGGAGTACTTATGTGCGTAAATTTAAGCATGTGCTTAAGTGTATTGTTGAATCAGGGCCAGAATGCTCAGGACTTGCAGGATTGAGCTCACTTTGAGGGGAGTTGGAGGGAGCAGAGAGTGAGAGGGAGATTATGTGTATAAAATTTATACATATATAAATTGTATTCAAAGTTGGAATACAATTGACCTAAAATACTTAAAATAAATAAATAAATAATAATAAAAAAATAACTATAGCCTCTCCCTACTCTGTTGGGTCACATAGTTAAAATTTCTGATGTATCTACAAATTACGTGCTTGCTGAAAGACCTCTCTGTGCAACGCATGTTGGTGGGTGTTCAGTGGGCAGAGGGCTTGCAAGCTCAGGTCCTAAACTACCATTAAAAAATGCTTAGTAGCAAATACATGATTTAAGTCAGTGGTGAGCAACCTGCGGCCCATCAGGGTAAGTTGCTGGTGAGCCACCAGACAGCTTGTTTACATTTTCACAGCCTCACGCAGCTCCCAGCAAATCACATGTGGCCACTGAGAGCTGCGGGCAGGCGTGCAAATGTTCACAAGTGGTCTGTAGCCCGCCAGCAGCTTACCCTGATGAACTGTATGCGGCTCCTGGGCCACAGGTTGCCCACCACTGATTTAAGTTTTATAAAACATTTTTTGAAAATTGATATTGATATGCGATTAATAGAGCTGGGTGGGAAGCAATTTTTCTGTCTCGTGAATATTCTCTAGATTAAAAAAAAATGCCCATCCCAACTTTGGACAAAAAGATACCTCAATATTTTTGCAAATCAAAAATCTAATAAATCAATACATAATTACATTTTCACATCAGGTCAATCAAAACATTTTGCTTTGATAACTTCAAGAATTTTTTGCTAGATTTTGACTTTTAAAAAACTTTTTAAAACTATAGAAAAACTTATATTTCTAAACCGAAACTCAGAACCAAAAAAGTTTTAGTTTCAAAATTTGCAAAACGGAATGTTTTGACACTTGTGCAACTTTTTTTCAAAAAAAATTTAAAATGTGAAATTTGTTGACATTGACTTTTTCCTGTAAAAAGTTTCGATTTTACCAAATGGCATTTTTTGGATGGAAGTTTTTTAATAAAATATTTTTCTAATCAGCTTTAGTGATTACTATGCTATCTTCCTGAAAGAAGCATATATACAATGGAATAGAAATACTGTGGGCTAGTAAGCTCCACCAGGAATTCTAGGAGGCCTTGCGCCATAGGAAAGCAAAATGTTTCCTGGTGTACTCTGATGTTTAGGGGGAGTTTTCTTAGTGTGTTAGCCCCTATGATAGTGTACAGGGCTCTTTTCATGTCTGAGAGCACAGGAATTGAAATTATGATTGGCCTCAGCAAAAAGTGGGCAATGGAAAGGTCAGGCTACCTGCGTCCTATTTGCCATCACATACCTATGCAAGACCCACCATAATCTTGCCATGTAAGCATTAACATATAAAAGGCAATGGAAATTATGAGGGAAATTTCAGAAACCCACTAATTTTGAGCCAATTCAGTAAGCCTGACTAACCTAATTGCTTTCTATGAGGAGATAACCGGCTCTGTGGATGAGGGGAAAGCAGTGGATGTGTTATTCCTTGACTTTAGCAAAGCTTTTGATACGGTCTCCCACAGTGTTCTTGCCAGCAAGTTAAAGTAGTATAGGCTGGATGAATGGACTATAAGGTGGATAGAAAGCCGGCTAGATCGTCTTATAGACTCATAGATTCTAGGGTCAGAAGGGACCAATGTAATCATCTAGTCCAACCCCCTGCACAAAGCAGGCCACAGAACCCTACCCATCCACTTCTATAACAAACCCCTAACCTATATCCGAGTTATTGAAGTCTTCAAATTGTGGTTTGAAGACCTCAAGCTGCAGAGAATCCACCAGCAAGTGACCCATGCCCCACGCTGCAGAGGAAGGCGAAAAACCTCCAGGGCCTCTGCCAGTCTGCCCTGGAGGAAAATTCCTTCCCGACCCCAATTATGGCGATCAGCTAAACCCTGAGCATGTGGGCAAGACTCACCAGCCAGCACTCAGAAAAGAATTCTCTGCAGTAACTCAGATCCCATCCCAACCAACATCCCATCACCGACCACTGCGCATACTTACCTGCTGGTAATCAAAGATCAATTGCCAAAATTAGGCTATCCCATCATACCATCCCTTCCATAAACTTATCAAGCTTAGTCTTAAAGCCAGATATGTCTTTTGCCCCCACTACTCCCCTTGGAAGGCTGTTCCAGAACTTCACTTCTCTAATGGTTAGAAACCTTCGTCTAATTTCAAGTCTAAACTTCCTAGTGTCCAGTTTATACCCATTTGTTCTTGTATCTACATTGGTACTAAGCTTAAATAATTCCTCTCCCTCCCTAATATTAATCCCTCTGATATATTTATAAAGAGCAAGCATATCCCCCCCTCAGCCTTCTTTTGGCTAGACTAAACAAGCCAAGCTCTTTGAGTCTCCTTTCATATGACAGGTTTTCCATTCCTCGAGTCCTTCTAGTAGCCCGTCTCTGAACCTGTTCCAGTTTGAATTCATCCTTCTTAAACATGGGAGACCAGAACTGCACACAGTATTCCAGGTGGGGTCTCACCAGCGCCTTATATAACGGTACTAACACCTGCTTATCTTTGCTGGAAATACCTCGCCTGATGCATCCTAAAACCGCATTAGCTTTTTTAACGGCCATATCACATTGGCGGCTCATAGTCATCCTGTGATCAACCAATACCCCAAGGTCCTTCTCCTCCTCTGTTGCTTCGAACTGATGCGTCTCCAATGTATATCTAAAGTTCTTATTATTAATCCCTAAGTGCATGACCTTGCACTTTTCACTATTAAATTTCATCCTATTACTATTACTCCAGTTTACAAAGTCATCCAGATCTTCCTGTATGATATCCCGGTCCTTCTCCATGTTAGCAATACCCCCCAGCTTTGTGTCATCCCCAAACTTTATTAGCACAGTCCCGCTTTTTGTGCCAAGGTCAGTAATAAAAAGGTTAAATAAGATTGGTCCCAAAACCGATCCTTGAGGAACTCCACTAGTAACCTCCTTCCAGCCTGACAGTTCACCCTTCAGTACGACCTGTTGTAGTCTCCCCTTTAACCAGTTCCTTATCCACCTTTCAATTTTCATATTGATCCCCATCTTTTCCAATTTGACTAATAATTCCCCATGTGGAACCGTGTCAAATTCCTTACTGAAATCGAGGTAAATTAGGTCTACTGCATTTCCTTTGTCTAAATAATCTGTCACCTTCTCAAAGAAGGAGATCAGGTAGGTTTGGCATGATCTACCTTTAGTAAAACCATGTTGTAATTTGTCCCAATTACCATTGACCTCAATGTCCTTAACTATTTTCTCCTTCAAAATTTTTTCCAAGACCTTACATACTACAGCTGTCAAACTAACAGGCCTGTAGTTACTCGGATCACTCTTTCTCCCTTTTTTAAAGATAGGAACTATGTTAGCAATTCTCCAGTCGTATGGTACAACCCCTGAGTTTACCGATTCATTAAAAATTCTCGCTAATGGGCTTGCAATTTCATGCGCCAGTTCCTTTAATATTCTTGGATGAAGATTGTCCGGGCCCTCCGATTTTGTCCCATTAAGCTGTTCAAGTTGGGCTTCTACCTCAGATGTGGTAATATCCACCTCCATATCCTCATTCCCGTTTGTCATCCTTCCATTACCCCTAAGCTCCTCATTAGCCTTATTAAAGACTGAGGCAAAGTACTTATTTAGATATTGGGCCATGCCTAGGTTATCCTTAACCTCCTTTCCATCCTCAGTGTTTAGCGGTCCCACTTCTTCTTTTTTTGTTTTCTTCTTATTTATATGGCTATAGAACCTTTTACTATTGGTTTTAATTCCCTTTGCAAGGTTCAACTCTACTTGGCTTTTAGCCTTTCTCACTTTATCCCTACATCGTCGGCCTCAACGGGTAGTGATCAATGGCTCCATGTCTAGTTGGCAGCCAGTGTCAAGCGGAGTGCCCCAGGGGTCGGTCCTGGGGCCAGTTTTGTTCAATATCTTCATTAATGATCTGAAGAATGGCATGGACTGCACTCTCAGCAAGTTTGCAGATGACACTAAACTGGGAGGTGTGGTAGATATGCTGGAGGATAGTGATAGAATACAGAGGGATCTAGACAGATTAGAGGATTGGACTAAAAGAAACCTGATGAGGTTCAACAAGGACAAGTGCAGAGTCCTGCACTTAGGACGGAACCGTCCCATGTACCGCTACAGGCTGGGGACCGACTGGCTAGGCAGCAGTTCTGCAGAAAAGGACCTAGGGGTTACAGTGGATGAGAAGCTGGATATGAGTCAACAGTGTGCCCTTGTTGCCAAGAAGGCTAATGGCATTTGGGGCTGTATAAGTAGGGGCATTGCCAGCAGATCAAGGGATGTGATCATTCCCCTCTATTCGACATTGGTGAGGCCTCATCTGGAGTACTGTGTCCAGTTTTGGGCCCCACACTACAAGAAGGATGTGGAATAATTGGAAAAAGTCCAGTGGAGGGCAACAAAAATGATTAGGGGTCTGGAGCACATGACTTATGAGAGGAGGCTGAGGGAGCTGGGATTGTTTAGACTGCGGAAGAGAAGAATGAGGTGAGATTTGATAGCTGCTTTCAACTATCTGAAAGGGGGTTCCAGAGAGGATGGATCTAGACTGTTCTCAGTGGTAGCAGATGACAGAACAAGGAGTAATGGTCTCAAGTTGCAGTGGGGGAGGTTTAAGTTGGATATTAGGAAAAACTTTTTCACTAGGAGGGTGGTGAAGCACTGGAATGGGTTACCTAAGGAGTTGGTGGAATCTTCTTCCTTAGAGATTTTTAAGGTCAGGCTTGACAAAGCCCTGTCTGGGATGATTTAGTTGGGAATTGGTGCTGCTTTGAGCAGAGGGTTGGACTAGATGACCTCCTGAGATCCCTTCCAACCCTGAAATTCTATGATTCTATGATAAGCCCTTTTCAGCATATGCCTGACTTCAAGCATTGGAACTACTCACAGGCTTGTCACAGACCTGCAGTGTGGCCAACGCTCACAATGCTCTCATGGAATTTGGGCCCCAGCTTGTAAGGAGGTGAGAAACTCCAGTCTTCATGCAGTGCTAGCCCTAGCCCAGGCAAAATCCCCCTCAGACTGACTGCCTTACCTGCTTCCTGGGGAAGAACAGCCAAACTTGGTCTACTGAAGCAGGCTGGCAGAGCCTTCCTCTTTCTCTCCTTGATAACCATAGGAAGGTGTTTTTTGAGGGGGGTGGGGGAGAGAGAAGAGCTGACTCCATTCTCTCAGAGAACAGAAGGAACCCAGGGAAGCTGTTTCCTTTTCCCCTTTCTGCTCCTGTTAAAAATGGACCCGTTCATTCTTTATTTCTGTGTCTTCCTCTCTCTCCCCCTCACCCCCAGACCTGGGAAGGTAGAGGGGGATGTAGAACCCTGGACTACAGGAGGAAGTTTATACAGGGTTCAAAAAAGAACTAGATAAATTCATGGAGGATAAGTCCATCAATGGCTGTTAGCCAGGATGGGCAGGGATGGTGTCCCTAGCCTCCGTTTGCCAGAAGCTGGGAATGAGTGACAGGGAATGGATAACTTGATGATTACCTGTTCTATTCATTCCCTCTGGGCACCTGGTATTGAGTACTGTCGGAATACAGGATACTGGGCTAGATGAATGTTTGGTCTGACCCGGTATGACTGTTCTTATGTTCTTATGAACAGAGGTGCGCTGAAGGCAAGGAGCAGAGGTGGGGCCAAAGGGGACAAAGTTCATGTGGGGCTGAACAGGTGCATTATTAACCATTGGTCTGGGGGCAGTCAGGTCTGGGGGCTAAAGCTGATGTGAGCCTGGGAAGTTGCCTAATTAATTGCTGGGCTGGAGGGGGAAAGAATGAAGTAGACGTTTTGGGTGAAGCTAGAAGCTCTGCATCATCAGGCAGCCAGCAACAGCTCCTGCAGTGAGGCCCAAAATTATTGTACTCTACAAATTTGGAAGCGTTGTCAACAATAATTATAATAAAACTATAACTGCCATACACACGTTGGGTGTGGGCTGAGGAGCTAAAGAAACACAAATCAAAAACCACAATAAGTCTTTTATAAAGCTCATGATTGTGAGACCACTCTCATGATTTCTGGGAGTCCGACTCATGAGATTTGAACTTTTGGGATTAGCAATGCTGCATCTGGCATCAAGCTCTAGTTTCTGACCTACAAAAGTGGAAGCATTATATGAGCTGAATTTAGTTGCCCACAGTGTTGTAAAAAGACACACAGCTGAATTTCTCATTAGTTCACAATGAGTATCAGTAGAGCAATAAGAATTTTTTTGTGATTAAACTTATTGCAGTTTCAGTTTCATTTTTTGAGCTTCTTTCACAAAGAAAAAACATCAATATCACAACTAAAACATCCTTCAGTCAGAGAAATTTAAGGATTTGTATTCACCAGTCATGATTTATGCTTAGTGCAAATAATCTCCATGTACTTTGACATGCTGCTCTTTTATTATTGAGACAAATTAACTAAAAGCTTTTTGAAATGGGTTTGGAATAACTGAGTAAAGCAAAAGAGAGAGAGAACACAGGACATTTCTATTGTCAAGAAAGAGAATGTTTTAATAACACATGTTGGCCAGATCACTCCATTTGTGAACTCTTGTTTATTCTACCCCATTTTGTTTTTAAATATTATTCATTACTCTGCAGGAATAGTTTTGCCTTTTTTTGTCTTTTCTTGTCTCATCTTTCTTCCCTCCTTCCCCCCTTATAAGGTAATTATGTAGGATAAAATTAGAACTGTGGTGGTTCTTTGAGGCACTGTTCCATTATAGACTCTGATCCTGCAAAGAGCTTCATGAGAGGAGCCCTGCACATGTTCAGAGCACCTTGTCGGTAGGGAGCCAAAATTTACTTCTCTTCTTTCTGGCTCACTGAGGCTATCCTGTGGTGGATGCTGCTTTTTCTTCAAAGGGTGTACTCTATGAGTATTCTCCCTGTAAAAAAGGCTGAAAGCCACCAAGTTGTCATGTCATTGTATTCTTTCTTGTCTCATTAACAGTCAAGCATATAGGGACAAATATTTAAAGGTTCTGAAATAGTGCTTAACCATAAGTAAGTGGGATGATATGAGATGCACTAAGTCAATTCCCTCCCTTCCGCCTCCCCCACCCCACCAATAGCAGCTAATGGTGATTGAAATTGAAAGAGAGAGTTAGGGATCTGTTATTACCTCCAACAACTGGGACGTTTTCTCTGACAAACCCACCTGTCTCCAATACTTTGTTTGAGAAGGGAAAACCTTGTGCCTTGCTCCATAGCATGGAACCAAAACTGGTCCTGGACTGAGGAGTTGCAGCATGCTGGAGAAAGATAATTGAATTCTCCAGTCCCATTTAGCAGTGCAACTCTGAGATTCTAAGTGGTTTTGTGAATCTTTGACTTTCTACAGTAGGGAGGCCATTCTGTGAGCTGCATCAGCCCATTCTGTACCCCCTCTACACAGCCTTCAGGACCTTGCACGTAGCAAAATTCTTCCCTTGCATGGGAGTGAGTCATCAGTAGTTGTGGGGAAATCTGAAGGCAGAGCATTGTCCTTATAAATACCTTTCAAATTCATACACTGCCAAGTGACATTGAGGACATTTTTTTACTGTATCATTTATTTATGTAGAACTAATGTGTTGAACCAATATTATCAGCAATTTATTAACTTTTCCTGGATGTTATGATTCTACAATTAGCTCTGCTCTTCCAATGCTATGTAAAATCAAAAACATTTCAAGCATTTAAATGTAAAATAATATCTTCTAAAATAGAAAAGTTCCATGTAATTTAGAATGGTTTATTTACATGTGATGTGCATGTTATGCTTGAATGTGGCACTGAATAGATCAAAATCAGAACTTACAGGGCAGGAACTATTTTATTTTTTATGGCAAGATTAAAAAATACTAAGAGATAGAAATAATTAAAAACATATAAAAGAAAAAATGGAAAGTAAATACTAATGTTTATAATAAATATTAAAAGGCTTTGGTTAAAATAAAAGTCTATACAAAAAGAGAAAGGTTAAAGTATTTTTTTTAAATTGACAATATGTCTGTTTGTACAGAACCCAACAGAATCCTGATCAAAGCTTTTAGACATTTTCATAATACAAAAAAGATACTTTTTTCAGAAAAAGGTATTTTGATTTAAAAACTACATTGTAAAATTTGCAGGAATTGTATTTGTATATTAGTAATTGATTTCACAGTATTTGAGTGTATCATTGCAACTGATCCCAGTTTGCTGTGTTTCATCAGTATAGCTTGTTTAACAATTCCCTGCTGCTTTCAGATTTGTTCTTTTCATTTTAGCAAAGCTCCAAGAAAACATATATAGGTAAGAGTGCTTGTTTCTCCCTGCAATTTGCAGGGACTGAGCTCTAAAATGTTTCGATTAGTTCAAACTCAATGTCAATTTACAAGGAAATAAGTGTGTATCATAATTAGATCTGTTTGAATAATTTATGGTAGTGCAAATTTAAATCTTTTAAGAAACGTACATGAGGATAATGCTTCAGTCTTTACAGTGTGTGATCCTGTCAAAAGAACTTGTAATGCCGAACACCCCATTCCCACAAGATGTAGAGGGTGACAGCATTGTACTGGATCATCCTCTAAGTTCTTACTCAGGTAAAAGAAAGTTGTACCTGAGTAAGAACTAGTAGGGAGAGCAGGATTTGGCCCACAAGTGAACGGATAACTTTTCTGAAACTTTTAATCATTTATAAGCTATTGCCAGACCTATATAAAATATATAATTGTTACGTGATTTGATACTGGCAATTTTTGACCAAAGAAAACAATATAAAATAAAAATCATATAGCCTTGATTATTCCTTTTGTGGGAAAACACATTGGAAGCAGCTAACAGTTAAGATATCTCTACAAGGCTTCACAGTTTTTTTCTTCACTATCTACCCCATGCCTAGTCATAGTAAAAGTAATATGATGAGAATTTGTCTATTAAGCTCAAAATTGTCCAAATATTTGAGAAAAAGTAGATTCACTGATCTGCTGAAAATATGTTCTCACATACTTCACTTTTAGGCTACAACAGGGGTCGGCAATCTTTCAGAAGTGGTGTGCTGAGTCTTCATTTATTCACTCTAATTTAAGGTTTCATGTTCTGGTAATACATTTTAACATTTTTAGAAGGTCTCTTTCTCTAAGTCTATAATATATAACTAAACTATTGTTGTATGTAAAGTAAATAAGGCTTTTAAATGTTTAAGAAGCTTCATTTAAAATTAAATTAAAATGCAGAGTCCCCCGGACTGGTGGCCAGGACCTGGGCAGTGTGAGTGCCACTGAAAATCAGCTTGCATGCCAACCTTGGCACCCGTGGCATAGGTTGCCTACCCCTGGGCTACAGCAACACAAACTAAGCAGAATTCCATCCCAGACAGTGAATTCTTATGCCATTTAGAAATAGACTGATTGTAATGGACTTTAAAATGTATAACATTATGTACTTTACAGTTGCTTAAATATCAAGTTTAAACTGGATAGCATGAAGCCTTAAAACAAATATACCATATTAGAGCATTACTGGTAAATAGCCATTTCAGATAGCAAGGGACTTCATTCTGTCATTAATGCTTACTTCAGGGAAAGCTATGTAATCAAAGCCAGGAAGCTACAGGGTGCATCAGTGGAGAAGAAATCTAAAAATATTCTTCTCTTCTCCCCACAAAAAACCCTTTTCGGTATCATTACAAAATATAGACCTATAATTCTGTTGTTACTTTGCAAATCTTGTACACTGCACATATTCTGATTCTGAAGCATACAAATCATGGGGACTTTGATCGTGTCCTCCTGCATTAAAATCTATGGCAAGGGGTCTTTTGGTCATAAAATCTATACAAAGGTTGTTTTCCAGAGTTCCCTCCACTCCACAGTGTTTAAATGAGTAGGTGATATTTGCCCCAACCACATCACCTCCTACCCCCAGAGTAGGCCATAGGGCCAATACACAAATCTATGGGTTGAGTGCCTCTGCGTCACTTCTGACCTCACTATGCTCACCTCTGTATCTCTGGGAGCCTTACCCATGAGGAGTCCCTCGTCATAACTCCTCATAGGCTTCTAGATGTGAGGGTCATGCACAGAGAATATATTACAGCCCAAAGATGTGGTGTTTTCTGGGGAACATCAATATACTAGAAGAGAGAAAGATGTCTGTCCCTTTTGGCCCTGCTCCCAGACCATGCAGTCTCTGCTCCATACTAACATGAATCACAGACTCTGGAAATGGGAGATTTACATATGGAGGGTACTGCCCTTGGATGCATGTGTGGTAGGGTAGCAATCCAGAACATGATTAGATGTGAGAATTTAAACAGCTTCAGTCTCCTAATTTTATATGTGTGTATGTAATTATATATATACATGGTAAAATACCGCTACAGTACTTTCTCATTTTAGAAACAAATAGATTAACAACCTCTTCTTTGAAATCTATTAAATACATACTGACATGATAAAAAAAATACAAGAAACTGGAGCAGTTTCTCAGGGCATTGTCTTGAAAGAGATAAACCACATTGGAGCAATCTGCAAATGTTTCTATTGATGCTTTAGGGATTGCTAATCTATAATCTGTTACTTGGCAATCTGTTGCTGCTAGCCTTGTCATGTTTTGGGACAAGGTAGGCAATGTACTAGGTAGAAACCACTTGCAGCCTCGAGAAATGAAACTGGTGGGGCAGAGTATCTAGAGTTGTCAGGTGTCCTGTTTTCAACTAGAACACCCGGTCAAAAAGGGACCCTGATGGCTCTGGTCAGCACTGCCAACTGGGCTGTTAAAAGTCCGGTCGGCAGTGCTGCAGGACTAAGGCAGGCTAGTCCCTACCTGTCCTGGTCACCTCACTGCACCCCAGAAGCGGCCAGCAGGTCTGGCTCCTGCGGGGGGAGGGCACAGGGCTCCGTGTGCTGCCTCCTCCCCAAGCACCAGCTCTGCACTCCCATGGCCAGGAACCGTGGTCAATGGGTGGTGGGGGTGGGCAGTGCTTGCGGGTGAGAGTATCATCCTTAAGAGTATCATCCAGTATTTCAACCTCTTTCAGAGGTCTTAAGTACTGAAATATGATCCTGCCAAAAAGACACGTTTTACAGAAACAGGAGACTCCAAGTAGTCATCAGCTTCCTTACTACCAGATGAGAGACTCAGATACAAATAGAGAATTTTCTGAAGTCTGCTTAAAAGAAAAGGTCAGTTTGGGAGGTCAGGAACATCACAGGTAATCAAGGAAGGGCCTCTTAAAATAAGATAACTGCTCTGGCTGCTAGAATTTCAGTTATATAACAAGGCTAGATGTGGAATAATTAATTCTATCATCCAACCTGTAAGCTGCAGGTAGATAAGAATGCAAAAATTTAATATGGTATTTGAAATTCTTGTATCATGATGTGCTATTTTTAATGTCCCAGATAACTTAGTTATACATTTTGAAGTTTTAACATTATTAAAACATGCAAAATTCTGAAAAGCATGGTATTTCTAGCTATTGAAATTTATTAAATGTATTGCCGTTGTAGATTACTGAGTAACAAATTACTGTACTATATCGTCATTTTAAATGTGCTGGTATATAACCAAAAAAGAAACAAACATGTTAAGGATGAAAAGACTGAGATTATGCAAACTCTTTCTTGTGCACTCAAATAAAATACCCTTTTAATTTATTAAGACCAGTTTAACATACCCTACCTTCTTATGAGATAAAGAGTTGAGGATCTTGCTCCACAGGTATTCAGAAATATTTTAATGGATATGTGCGCACTGTTACCAGTGCGTAATAGTTTTAATTTTTTTAATTATAGAACCTTCTGCGTCACCTCCTTCCATATCTGCTGACAGATATCATTTTGGCTGCAGAACCTCAGAGGGCCAAACTTGACTTCCAGTGGGACTTAGGAATTTTACCCTATTGATGAAATAGAATATATGTTGGAAAAGACCTGCTGTATAAGGTCATCTAGTCTATTTCTCTTTAAGGGAAATAGTTCCCTACTATATATTTACTAATGTTTCATCTGGTCTGATTTGGTTGTGCTGAGTTGTGGGGCTTCACTACATCTTTTTGGAGAGCAGGCTAATAAATTTCATCATCAGGAAGTTCTTCCTGATGTTCATTGTAAATTGTCACTTCCTTAATTTAATCCCATTTCTCCAGTCATTACTTCGATATTGTATGCTAAGTAGTTTCTCTTCTATCTTGGTGTTTACATTCTTCAAATATTTCATAGAATCATAGAATATCAGGGTTGGAAGGGACCTCAGGAGGTCATCTAGTCCAACTCCCTGCTCACCAATGTGGGAGGGGAATGATCACGGCCCTCAATCTGCTGGCAATGCCTCTACTTAATACAGCCCCAAATGCCATTAGCCTTCTTGGCAACAAGGGCACAGTATTGACTCATATCCAGCTTCTCGTTCGCTGTAACCCCTAGGTCTTTTTCTGCAGAACCGCTGCCTAGCCATTCGGTCCCTAGTCTGTAGCAGTGCATGGAATTCTTCCGTCCTAAGTGCAGGACTCTGCACTTGTACTTGAGGAACCTCCTCAGATTTATTTTGGCCCAAACTTTTAATTTGTTATGCTACCACGCCCTCCTCCCCCCGCCCAGCCTAGTCAACTCTTAATCTCTGTGTATAAATCAGTTCTTCCCATCACTTAATCATATTTGTTGCTTTGCTCTAAACTTCCTCCAATGTGGTAATGTCTTTTTTGGTAATGAAGAGCCCAGAACCTACATGCACAGGTATAGCCACACAAGAGCAGGATAGACAGAGACAATTTCTTTCTCTTCTGACATGACACTTCTCAGTGCAGCTCAACACTACAGTGACCATTTTTGTTATCCTATCACATTTGTCTGATTTGCTGTCCACTATCACACCTAAGTCTCTTTTACTATATTTGCTTTCCACATCTTGCCTTCCCATTAAACAGCTGTGTTCTACATTATATCCCCCACTGTATTAACTTGTTTTTTCCAAACTGAATCTCATTTTGGTTATTTGCTGTCATGTTCTGTTCTCACTAGTTTTTTTATTTTATTTCTCCCCCTCCCTTCTGGTGTTAGCAACTCTTCCCAACTTAGTAACCTTGTGAATTTTTTTAAACTATTTAAGAATCAGGACTGAGCTAATACATGTTCCTCTTTACATTATATGTCTTCAAAAATCAAAGTCCAAATATATTACATCTGCTGTTTTCCCATTATCCACTAATTTGGCTAGACATTGTGGCATATGATGTCAGGCTTTGTAGACTGCTACCGTAATGGCAGTAGACAACCAGCTGCGACTGGCCATTGCCATGTGTACTGAACAGCAATTAAGTAACTTGGGAAACTCAGGAAGTGCCACTGCCTTCAGACGGAGGAGGGTAGTGGTTCCCTTGATGGAGGAAATGCCACCGAAGAGTTAAATAATGATTTAACCAATAGCAGCCACAAACTAGAGGGAGGGCAACAGAAAACCACCCTCTGCATTTTCTCCCATGAGAACTCTAAATTATAAAAAGAGTAGTAATAATACAAAAGGTATGTTCATGGTGGTCAGACTTCTTACCAAAAGGTTTTCTCCATGATTAAGCATAATAAAATCACGATGGCAGAGTCCTCACTGAGGGTGATGATATTAAAGACAGTTGTAGAGATTACTATGCCAATCTGGATGCCTTATCAGAGCCACTCATAAAACAGGATGATGGAAAAGAGAGTATGGAGTCGGAGCCATCAATCCTGTGAGAGGATGTGGCGAATTCTGTTATGAAAATAAAGCCTGGGAAAGCACCAGGGAGATCTAATGTTCCTGAAAAAATGTTAAAAGTGATTGGTGAATATGATGCTAATTTTATGTGGAAAATCTGTAATTATATATGATTGATTAGAAATTGGCCAGAGGATTGGACCAAGGGAATTTTTCTTACCAAAGAAGGGAAATATAAGAGTGTGTAGTAACTATCATACCATCTTCCTGGTGTTGAACGCAAACAAAGTTCTGCTCTACATAATCCAGGATCACATGAAATGAAGTATAGGAGAACAAAACGTTGATTTCAGAGCGGGCTGAGGCACATGTGACCAAATCGCAAATATCCCTCATGTTACTGAAAAATGCAGAGAGTACAATCACCCATTGGTTTGTTGACGACTCAAAAGTATTTGATACCATATGACACAACCATCTTTGGAGGATACTGCCTGACATGGAATTCCAAAGCATCTCATTGAACTCTTTGCAAGTCTCTACCACCAACAACAGATCAAATGGCAGTGGTTTTCCACTGGGCAGGGTGTGAGACAAGTGTGTATTTTATCCCAATGACACAATGATCTTTGCAATGCAAGAAATGTTGGAGACTGTAACAACAGTTAGAGAGGAATGTGGACTATTCCTAAATGCATCAAAACCAAAATGCTTGTATTTGGCCATGACTAACAAAAAAGATGCAAGGAGTATCACAATTAGTGAATAAACTGTAGAGACAGTAGATGAATTTAATTATCTGGGATCATATGTATCCAATCAAGAGGCTGCTCCAAAGAAATCAGAAAATGACTAGGGATGGCTCGCTCAGTTATGCTCAAACTTAAGGAAATGCAGAAAAACTGTGTCATCTCAAAATGTACAAAGGTGCCACCTAATTTTTTTCATATTGATTTATGGCTATGGATTGTGGGAAGTTAATGCTGCTGACAAGAAGAAAATTGTAGCTTTTGAAATGTGGAGCTGGGAAAGACTTTTAAATATCTCCTGGATGGAAAAAAAAAGATGAATGTCTATATTAGAAATATTATTGGAGAGAAGCAGGCCCTGATGTCAGAAATCAACAGCTGAAAAATTATGTATTTTGATCACATTAGACGTAGAGATGGTAAGAACCTTAAGAGAATTATTATGGAAAGAATGGTTTATGATCATCGTAATAAGGATGACTAGTGAGATGAATGGTGTATGGCAGATTATTGGCAGGTTAGCAGCTGAGTTCTTGAAGTTAGCAATGGATCATGAAGACTTCTGAAAATTCTGCTGTGCTGTCACCAATATTCAGACATGAATACATTGATTTACTTACTGTGTCATAAATATTGTTTAAATCCAAGATTGTGTGGAGTCATTTACAAGTCTAGGTACAACAAAGTGAGCTATAGTTGACATATCAGCATATTCACTTGCTTTTGTATATTAATTGTAACTTTGTATATTATGAAAATGTAATTGTCTAAGTGCATTTTCTTTTATATTTGTAGGAAATTTCTTCTATCAATTATCAAAACATCTTCCATTTTTCTTTTTTTCTCAGTTATCTGATATATCAGAGCAATGGCCCCAAAATTCTTTCACTTTGGTCTTCTAGAGTTCTGCTTTGAGTGATTGCACATGTCTGTTCCACTTTAGTTTGGTGTGTGCCCAGTGCACCAGTCAGAGATTTTTCCCTTAGCAGTGCCTGTTGGGGAAGTATAAGTGCCCTCTGTTGCTTTGTGCAGCTATACAATGGTACAAAGCGGGGAGGAACATCAGATTCCCCCCTCAGTTCCTTATTACCTCCTGTGATTGGTAGTTGGAGCACATCAGTTTGCTACTGTATGTTCTCTCTCCCTTTTTAGAGAGAAATGATCTCCCTACTGTGTATAGGTAATGGTATTCATTAGATTAGTATAGGTTTTCTTTGTAATTTATTCTTGTTTGTTTTGGTGTGTCAGTCCATCTTATTCTTGGGTGGTCGACACATGGTACTGGAGTATGTCTTTATCTCTGAGATTTAAACATGCTGGCTGCAAAAAATCTATGCTGATGAGCAACCTTCATTCCACCTGCATAAAGGATCACATTAGAGAACACTGCCAGATTTCTAGGGACTTAAAGACCCAGACCAAAAAGGACTAGAGGTGAGACTGCGCCACATTCTCATGGAGACCATCCTATATCCACCTTCTGAATGTTCCCACTTGGCGTGCTCACTGAGTGCTTCGGCATCGGTGATGAGTGCCTGTGTGGACATTGCTTCTGAATGTCTGCACCGATCCCCTTCTTTGGTGACAAGAAAGAAGCACAAGCGGACAAATTCATCAAAGGAGCTGAGACTTAGTTCCCTAGGTGACCAAGGTCCTCAGTGCCATCCAGCAGCTAGGGAGAGCAGGGAAGGGCATACTCTGTGAAAAGACGCTCCCTGGTACTGACCTCTTTTTGTCAGGGCTGTCGACTCTGAAACTGAGCCTGGGCTGTTGAGTTTGACCACCACTATGGTACCAACTACTTCCATTCAACAACAACAGCACCAGGAAAATCTCTATGTACCAATAATTCCAGAGGCCTATGCAGCAGCTTGAGACCTACTTTCCTTTTTGGTGCCAGACTCCCCAGTGGTCCTTGAGACAAGCCAGCCATCACTGGGTGATCCTCAGACCCTGGCTACAGATTTACCTTACAGTCATGATCAGCCCTTGGTTCATGGGGGAGGCTAGATCTTCAGAGCCTCTGGCACTTTCTCAACTTGTGCAGTCCAAAGATAAACCCATTATGATATCCCTGGTACCAGTATATGCACAGTGATGGCCCTTGACCTCAGCTCTGCCTGGCACAGCATCATCATGGTCAGGCAACTCAGGGTCCTCCTTGGTATCTGAGGTAGAGTCTTATGCCCCTTGCTTCTGGGATAGAAGGTGACATTCCCCTTTTCCTTCATCAAGGGAGTTCTGGTACTTGTATCCAATATCCAGAGAAAGTCTAGAGACAGGGAGCCTTGCAACAATCATGGCTGAGGTCCTATGCTGTACCCAGATCCTTACTGGAACCTGTAGGGGTTGCCTCCCACTTCCAGGTCCTCCCCAATTCCTCAGTCTTTCAGACCTCCTAGCAGACAACATGTTAGTACATGTGAGGAGATCCAGGCGGTTATTGTCGGTACTGACATGATTACTGAGCAAGACATTGGGCAGAAGGGATAGCTCAGTGGTTTGAGCATTGGCCTTCCAAACCCAGGGTTGTGAGTTCAGTCCTTGAGGGAACCATTTAGGGATTTGGAGCAAAAATCTGTCTGGGGATTGGTCCTGCTTTGAGCAGCGGGTTGGACTAGATGACCTCCTGAGGTCCGTTCCAATCCTGATATTCTAAGATCTGAACCTCCACATACTGTGCTGCAAGAAGATTAGCCTCAGCCTCTTTTGCATTATTCTTCCTCATCACCTGATGAGACTGTAATTCCCTGGGATTCCCCATCTATCCAAAATGACTTCAGGTCTTACCTCATGACCTTTTAAAGGGATTTGCTACCTCTCTTGATATTCCTGTTGAGGTGGTCCAGAAGAGTTCTCTCAGACTGGTACACATTCTGGGTTCGGCAGGGCTTTCTAGAGTGGCTCTACCAATCAATAACACTATACTAGAGCCTGCAAAATCTTTGTGGGAAATGCCATCTCCTCTGTTTCTGATAGCTAAGAGAACTTAGAGAATCTTAGGCAGCTTCTTTAGGTTTTTTTTGGCTCAAGAATCTATTACAGACACTTGTAGAGCTGCCATTTGGTCATTGGTACATACTTTTACTACTCATTATGCTATATTTCCGCATTCCAGAGATGATGCCAAGTTTGGATGAGGAGCTCTTCAGTCCTTGTTCAGGTATACTTCAAATCCTGCCTTCAATTTGAACTGCTTGTGAGTCACCTGAAGTGGAATGAACGTGCAATCACTCAAAGAAGAAAATACAGTTACTAACCTATTCTGTAACTTGTTTTTTAAGATGTGTTGCACCATAGTCTGTTTGGTAAGAAGAAACTGAGTAGCTTAGAAGATGGAAGCCACTCTGAGTGTCTGAGACATACATCAGTCAGAATAAAGAAGTCACACATTGGACTCTAAAATAAAATCATATTTTAATATTAACTAGTCTAGGAGCCTGTAACCTTTCATTTTACAAAACAAGGATCATGAAAGACAGAGAAATGAATTATATTCTTTTAACTTAAATGTTAACTTTATTAAAACTTGTAAGAGAATAAGAAATGGTGTCCTTGATATCTTTCTCAAATGGATAATTTCCTCCACATTCATAAATTCTGAACTAATGTAATAAAAATGTTCTTGTATATTGCTGATAGACAATTACACTTGATACTTCAGTTGTGTATTTAAAATATCATAGAAGGTCCAAATTTAACTGTAGAGTGAATATGTATGTTAGTGTTTATAAACCTTAATAAAATAGAAACCTAAATAGCCCCTTAACTATTTCATAGCACTTTGCAGCTGTAAAATATTAAGACAAAAATTAGAACATACTCACTGAGCAGCTAGCCAAAGCCATGTGACCGCGACTTCAGCGGTTTCTGGATGTTTGACAGTGGAAATATGTGTTGATAACTTAAAAAGAAATATGATAATTATGTTTCTTCTATCCTGCACTCCGTTTGCATGCTCCTGTTTTGGGAATGCTTCCTATTCCTATACATTTTGTTATCTACTTGTGCCATCATAGACCACGAGGGCTGTTGGTTAATCCCATGTATCACTGCTGCCTACATGGGACAATTAGACTGAAGCTGTTTTTGTGTTTCTGTAGCAGTTGGTTTAGAGTATTTGGAAACTTGATAAAATTCTGAATGTGGTTGCTTACTGTTTAGAAATTGCAGAAAGCTTTCAGATCTTCTTGTCCTCTTTTTGTATATTAATGTAGAGGTAACATCTGAAGTATCTCTCCTATCAGAAGTGGAGTCAGGGCCAGTGCAACCATTTAGGCGACCTAGGTGGTTGCCTAGGACACTGGGAATTGGGGGGCGCCATTTTCTTCAGCAGCGACCATGGCGGCCAGATCTTCGGCCGCCCTGGTCGCCGCCGGCATTTAGGCAGAGAGAGCTGGGGCGGGTGAGCGCGGGGAGGGCTGCCTGCAGCAAGTAAGGGGGAGCGGCACACAGGGGAACTCCCCACCCCAGCTCACCCCTGCCCTGCCTCCTCCCCGAGCATGCCGTGTCTGCTTCACTTCTCCTGCCTCCCAGGCTTGCGCTGCCAATCAGCTTAGGCGCCACAAGCCTGGGAGGCGGGAGAAGTGAAGCAGCGACGGCGTGCTCGAGTGCTCGTGCGTGGAGCAGGGGTGAGCTGGGGTGGGGTCGGTGCCTCAGGGCGGAGGATGGGGAGCTGCTGGGGGAGGGGGCGCGGCGCAAGGTGGAAGTTTCGCCTAGGGCGCGAAACATCCTTGCACCGGCCCTAAGTGGAGTTCCTGATAAACTATAGGCCTGTCTACACTTAAAATGCTGCACCAGCGCAGCTGCACTGTTGCAGCTGTGCTACTGTAGTGCTTTAATGAAGATGTACTACACCTGTGGGAGAGAGCTCTCCCATCAGCATAGTTAATCCACCTCCCTAATAAGCGGTAGCTATGTCGGAGAAGCTCTCCCACCAACATGGCACGTAGTACGGTAGGGGGTCAGGTCGGTATAACTACGTCACTGAGAGATGTGGATTTTTCTGTAGCGAAGACCAGACCTGTATATCCGTCCTTCCTAGATCATGCATTTTCAGCCTGTGGATCTTTATGCGCCTACACTCTTTGTTTTTCTCTGAGAGAAGTTAAATAGGAAAAAAAAAGTACTTTTGACAGTTGTTGGTGTCAGTTTCCCTTCCTGTTGCTTCTGTCATTATTGCAACTAAAGAAATAGGGACAAATTAAAAAGGAACGAGTAATTGTTTAAGTTATGCACCAGTAAACTGAGTGGCTATAAGTAGGTATAAACTGGTATTACCTACTTGCTGAAGAGCTGAAAGGGAGGATTGTAGCACAAACAGTAACTGACAGTTACAGGGTTATAGTAGAAAGAGCCTGCTTTATTTATTTCACATTCATCTAGTTATGAACCTGAAAGGTTCTGAGTACCTTCAACCACCAATGATTTCCTTGGGGTTTTGCAGAATTGGGATTTTGGATGTCTTAATTATTAAAGATACTCCCTGATACAGAATTTGAAATTACAGAATAGAACAGTGTACTATTAATTGTGTTAATGTTGATTATTTACACTATGTTAATTGCTATTATGTGTTCATACAGTTAGCTATCTGAGAACAGTACACACAATCTAATCTGCGGTTTGGGGAAGCAGACATTAACTATTAGACAATGAACACTCAAAGCAATTTAGATATTGGTGTATTTAGATTTATGCATTTCTTCAAATAATACCAAATCAAATAGTTTATAAAGAGAAAAAAAACTGGGCTGCTAGTATTTTTTTCTTCTTTTCTTATAAACACATTGAGCAAACATGACCAGCATGAATATTGTCCATCACTTGTTGCTGTGTTTCCTGAACTTCATTTGAAACAAAAAATTTAATTTCTAGGAAAGAAAAACATAAATCCAAATGATAGAACTTGATAATATTGACATACTTGTTCACTGAAATTATTTGAAGAACATATTTCGCGGATGACAGTTACTCTGGAATTAAGTTTAGCAAAAGAGCCTAGTGTTGAACGAGAGAACTAATTGTGATGTATTTGACTGTTTTCCTAGATAATTAGACTCAAGCATGATTTTTAAGCAACACTTAAAATACAGTAATATTTTGAAAAATTAACATATACTATTGAAATGTAATAGTCCTGGTTCATGTGGAAACAGCAGGGACTTCTCAATTAGGTGTTTTTTTTTGTTTTTTTGTTTTGTTTTTTTGGTTGGTTTTTTTTTTAGAGCTTTGCAAAAGGTATGTAGTTATCTACCAAATAAAATAATTTGAAAATTCTGTCAGCCACTTAGTCCAGAGTGATTACACTGGTTTCAGCATGTCAACAATTACACAATGCTCAGGTTTAATTAGCAAAAGGGAAGCACCTGTATATGGAGAGGAAGACCTTCAAGATCACACCATACAAATTTAAATGGTAACAAAAGACAAAAACGAGCATATTATTTATCCTTGGGGAACAGCAGTCACTTGATATACTCAGTTCATGGAAAAAATGCAACAAATAACTCTTGTGCATGTGCACTCTCCATGACTTTGTACTGATGCGTATCAGCAATGATGTTTACAACTTTCTTGTCCTTCCAACACAAAAGACTGGTTGTATTTCGGGTGGTTAGACAGGCCTGTGACTCCTTCAATTTAATGTATCATGTTTTGAATTTTATTTGTTATCCCGACCAAAAAATGTGACTTTTTTCATTTTCTTTGATTCAACTAATTCCTCTCATCATCAGGCTGCAGTTATTAAAGGAGAGAAGATTATTCTAAAGGCTTTCCTTTGCTGCTTAGTTGCACATTTATAATTATCATTTTACAAAAGGATGAAAGATTTTAAAAAGATTATTCTTAGCAATAGGCGTAAGGTGAAAACCTGCTGTATTTAATGTGTAAATTATAACGTGTACAGCTGTGAAGAATGGTTTTGTGAAATGCTCATGTAACTACAAGTCTCTAAAGGAAGCTGTCAGAGAGTTTGCACTCTTAAGGGGCCAACGTTCATTGAAAGGCAGCTCATAATATGTTGTATCTGAAGGCTAAATGAATAGCTTAATTTAAACACAGTTACTTTCTGGAAGACAGATAATGGAAACAATAGCCCCTCGGCTAGAGTTTGGGAAAAAGCTAAAGCCTTACTTCCTCACCCTTGCTTTGATGACGACTTAAAATGATTAATTTTCCTGTAAATTAATGTAAGTCATGCATTAAATAAAAAACATTACCATCTGACCCTTATAAACTGAACTTCTGTGTGGCTCATCTAATCTATTTGAAGCAAATCCATCCTTACATCTAAACAGGAAACTGAAGGAAAACAATTTTTTCTTTTTGGTTTCCTATATCTTTCAAACTTTTTATGAACAGTTTCCCTTTTAAAGTTAGACTGCTTATTTATATATCAGTTTTTCCTCTGTACAGTTTTATAAACTTGCCACCTGTGGTTATTACAGATAATAGTAGAAGGTACTTTGTTGCATCTCAGTTTAGCAATCTATAAATGCACATAAAAATACTCACCTAATTCATAGGATTTTTATGAGGCTCAGTTAGTTAATGTTGGCAAAATGAATTATAAGCCTAGAATGAAGTGCAGGGCCAAATATACCAGTAGCATAAGTCAATTACAGTTATTAACACCAGTGGTGAATTAGACCCGTGGTTACATGGTCTAAACGTAAGCTTGAATGTTGTGAGGTAAGCCAACGGACAATTAAAAAAGATGGAGAAGTTAAGTGTCCTATTCCTGTAATCTGTTGTATTAAAGTATTAAGTAGATTTTGGTTCCATAGCAAACCATTTCCTTCACAAACTTTTTTTCTTCATGAATTGTTCACAAACATTCTTATTTTAATTAATTGGTTTGCTAGTTATAACTGATAGATGAATATTTCATGCAAATAGATTTGAGTGTCTATGGATTGTGAACTCTTTTTGTAGCATACTAGATATTAATTCTTTATTCATGTTGTGTAATTGGTTGTCTTGGTCACATGATATTGTTTCTCTTCCCTGATTGCATGAGTATAGCTATAATAAAGAATGAAAAGTTGTAATTAATTTTCACTTGTCACACTCACACAACATAATTTTATGTGGAGTGTGCCTATGCTGTCTCAGATGTGAAGGGTGCAAATGGATTTTTTTATTGATTTATTTAATACCTCTGTGCCAGAGCTCTGACCAGGGATTTTGTGCAGCCCTAGCTGTGAAGGGTGCAGTCGCTATTTTTGTCCATCTAATTTAACTGCATTATTGATAGAATCCTTGCTGGGTGTTTTGGGAACACAGTTCTCAATATGACACTGTGTTTTCCATTAAGGAACATGTCCTTTTTCATATAGGGTAATTTTTTTGCATGCAGAGGATGAGTCACAGGCTGCTGTCCAGAAACAGAATGAGATATAAGATCAGTAATTCTGGAGAGAAATTATCTGTGAATAATGCACCAGGGGGTTATTGTTCTTTAAAGAGAGATATTGGTGTTAGTACAGGGCAGATTACTCCCAAGAAGAAGGGGGAGGGGGTTGTAGCAGGGAAAAACAGGATAGGGATGAGAATGATGTGCAGGATCTTTTTGATCCCTAATTATATGTACCTTATAATATGACCCTTGCAGAAAATCTCACAATGGTTGCCTGTCTTAACACACAGAGTGCAATGCTGCCTTTTTTCTGTAGATTATTTGACTTCATTTACTAAGTGTATGTGGGGAGTGGGCACAGAGACAACCTTTAGCCCATGTCAGAACTGCCATTTTCTCTAAACTGTCTTTTTGTTTTGTTGTTACATTTAATTACACAAGAGTTTTATTTGTAGCACCTCTCCCCAGGTATGGCTCAAGCATCCTTGTTGGTGCTTGCCACTCAGAGTGGCTTCTTCCAGCTCCTCACATAGTTTGGATCCTGGCATCTTTTTCTGCTTCCTCCACTCAAGCTGACTCCTCGCTGTGCCTGATGCACACTAATGCTGGCAAGGATTATAAAACCCAGTATGACAATAAAGTACATCAGTGCAACCCAGCAAAGGAATGACAGACCCAAAGTAACAGAATGAAAAGGGGGACTTTGGTGGGAGCAGGAAAATAGGAGCTGGGGAAGGAAAGGGTTAGGATTGACAAATAAGTGCTAAACATCAACAGGTCAACCTCCCAACACTCAGCTCTTTCCAGCTCCCTCCCTGGCACCTTCCCACACAAACGATAAACTAAGCAGGAGTCCTGAGATGAGTGCTGCAGTGCTGTGAACTTTGGGATCCCCTTACAATGTTTTCGCCCTCGATAAGACAGGGTCCTCTCCTGTCTTCCTAGTCTGGAGTCCTACAGAGGTCTTGGCTGCTCTCAGTAGCTGGCAACAGGTCAGATCTCTGCCATTCTGAATGCTGGTCTGAGCAGGGCTGGAATGGCTTGATTCATGCAATAGATCCCACAGCAGTCTAGAGAATTCCTTTGTGGGGATAGGGAGTTAATCAGAGACTCCCTGAGCTGCTCCGCTTCTCTCTCAGCTCCCAAACTGAAACTCAGAACTGAAACTAAGAGTAGTCTCTTTGTCAGCCACTGAGGGACTGAGCAGCCCTGGCTCATCATTGGTCCTGCAAACTGCTTGCTCATATCACCCCATTCAGAAGCCTCCTTCATTGACTCCAAGCTTGCTGAGAAATGGTGTCAGAGAGCTCCAGTCTGTTGTTATAGTCCATAGGATGGTACCCCAGAGGCTCAGTCCAGAGTTCCAGGAGCTGGCAAATGCCATGTGGGAGTTACATATTAGTCTGCATAGACATTATAAAAACTCTACACTTGGGTAGGATTTAAGCCATTTTCCTGTTCATCGTCTTTCCTTTATTATTTATATATTCTGCAGCATGACCCCGGAAGGTCATGTGGGTCTGACCTTGGGCGGGGACTCTGAGCTTCCTCTGGCATCATAATGGCCACACTGCTATTTTTAGTGGAGTAGCTGGAGCTGAGCTAGTATGAGTCAGTCTACCTGGGCTGGGAGGCATGCTCCTAGGTGCATCTGAAGAAGTGGATATTCACCCACGAAAGCTCATGCTCCAAAATGTCTGTTAGTCTATAAGGTGCCACAGGATTCTTTGCTGCTTTCCTAGGTGCAGTGGAGACATACACCTAGGAGCTATTTGAGTCTGCAGTGTAGGTTACAGCAGACTGAGGGCCAACTGCCTATGGCCTCAAGAGGTTGTTACAGCAGCTAAGATTAGTCAGAGCATAGAAGCAGCCTAGCCAGTCCCCTAAGAACACCACAGATGCCTGCTGTGTGCAGAGCGGGTTATGCCAGCTGTACATCAACCAGTGTGGTCTGTACACAAAGGCCCAAGAGCCAGATGTGCCAACATTGTAGTCCCTTGAAATGATGAAGCTGATATGAAAGGGGCCACATTGTGGGATGAATTGGACCCCTTCATTTCAATAGGACTTTTGGTGTCAGGGGACAGCAAGATTTGGCTCTTAATTTCTTTAATTTTATTTTTCACGTTTCCAAACAGAAAATAAGTATGCTAAATTGGAAAAGCAAAATTTTAGGAGTTTCACTCCTAATTTTAGAAGGTATTAAATATTTCCTTTTAGTTTTGTACCTAATAAAAAGAGCACGCCACATTCATTTAACATGGATAAAATTGAATGAAGATAAATCCTAAAATTAAATTAGTTTAATTTTTTTGTTAGTTTAACAATTTTTTTTAAAAGGATAGCCTGCTGAGCAAGAAACAAAGCCACTCCACGGAAGCAGGAAATCAATAACCACAAGAAAGTCTAATGAAAATTAATGCATACAATGTGAGCAAGTGACAAAGAAATTATTTTCTGGTTTAAGAATAGAATAAGAATAGAATGCAGATGGAGTACATAAATAATGTGATAGAAACATAAAATATACACAGGAATGACCCACATTCCCAATTCCTATTTATCAATAATGGCCCCTGTGTTTCCATTTTTAAACTTTGAAGGGACTATATGGTAGTTTTCTTCATTGTTCCCCCCTCTCTGAGTCCTAAGTAAATATTTATGCTTGCAAATTTTAACAGGCTGGCATAAGTGGAAACTTATGTCTTTCATTAATTTGCAGGAAATCTGTTCATACACATTTTAAGTGAAATTTTTAGTAATTTTTCAAACAATAAAAATAAATTTTACATTTTCACAAAGGAGCAACAAATTGGGATATTTGGGGTTTATTTCTTGTTCCCTTGAAGTCAGTGGCAAAACTAGTAGTCTTTAATAGGCATAGGATTGTGGCCATCAAGACCTTTGCCATACAAATCAAACAAACACTTAATATTTTTTCTCTCTCACACTAGATCAGAGTTAAATATTGTATAAAGGGAACCAATATTAATAAGTTACCATTTACAGTGTGCTTCCTAGGGTAAGGCTACACTATGCTGCTTTTTAGCAGCACATACTTGCTGTTTGTCGACAGGAGTGAGCTCTCTTGCCAAAAAGAACTTCCACCCCCCACGAGCAGCAATGGCTTTGTCGGCAGGAGGGCACTCCTTGTTCACACAGGCGCTTTTCGTTGGTAAAACTTTTGTTATTCAGAGGTGGGGAGTTCAACACTCCTGAAAGACAAAACTTTTGCTGATAAAGTGGCAGTGTAGACATACCCCTGAAATAGATGGATCGTGCAGTCATGAAAAGGATATCTTGACCTATCAACACTGTGGGAAACAACACAACAAAAACATAACTATCTTTTTAAAATTTAAATTAAATATAGCTTTATTTTTAAAAATAAACCAAATGAATTTATTTAAAATTAAATTTTGAAATTATGACAGCCTGCTAAGGCCTAAACTTACTATATTAAAATAATTTGAAATAAGTTAGTATAATATTAAGCAGTATGTTTGCTGCCAAAGTTTTAAAGTCAGACCACTGAACCAATGGAAGTCAATGGCTAAGCACCTCTATCCAGAATTTGCTGAAGTGCTGAATCAGCTTTTGACCACAATTGCCTCTACTGTAGTTGCAGAGAGAATATTTTCTTTATTTCAGTTTATTCAAATAGTTCAATTCAATTACTAGTTCATTAAAAGTTAAGAAACCAACTGGGAGTTGAAAATGTAGGAAAGTTTGTTTTCCTCTTCCAATATATAAATAAAAACTAAGTGTGAGAGGAAGAGATCTACTAGTTCTTAAATCTTGATGGAGATGGTGACTTTGCTAGATTCATTCATTCATTCCCAGAAGTTGTAAATAGTTCCAACCTTGAGCCAAAGGAATGACATTTAGTATCATTAGATGTAAGAAGTTGTACATGGTTGCTCTTACTGCCTCCTGGCATCAGGCTGCTGTATTGCAGGGCACTTCACCCATAGCACCTCCTAGTGCCTACTTCCTTGGCCCCATAGTGGCCTGTCTGTGCATGAGTCTTTCATGGCCTGGCCCTGCATCCAGAGTCACTAAACTGTCAGTCCTCAGGACAACATGCATCCAACTATAAGTCCAAATAAATATTCAAACTAATAATTCTTCCACCCTTCCTGGGGTCTGCTGCTTTGCTTCTTGCTTCTGACTTCTGGGCCCAGCGGAGTTTCTCCTAAACTGCTCCTTCCCAGCAGGTTTCCTGCACTGCCTCCCCTCCCCAGGAACTGGCAGCTTTGATCAGGGATCTCCCTGCTCCTTACAGGCCTTTCTCAGAGCCTACCCCACAAGAGTCTGATCTGCTCCCTGCAGGTCTCTTCTGGCCTGACTTCCCATGCCCTTCCCAGAGAGGAAACTTCCCTTGTCCTTCTCTTCTGGATCGCTTTCCCCTGACTTATTTCACTGCTCTGTTTAAGTATTCCTCTCTCTCATCCCATGCTCCTTGGTACCTACCTGGGATCACTAATTATGACTCAGTTGCTAGACCATCCACATGACTGAGGGATAGCTACTAGGTCATAGGCAAGGTGAGCCTAGCCTTAAAGAGCCAGCCAGCTTGTAACACAAATACTCAGTCTCCAGTACAGGATACTCTCTTCTGCGTGTGAAGAAAACCTGTAGAGGAATTGCCTATTGTCCTTAAGAGTTTCTGATTTGATTTATGTTTGTCAAGTGCACTTCTGGCGTAAATAATATTCAGTGAATGAATGATTTGCAAAAAATCTTACACAAATAATAGATTGTTTTGGGAAGGGAGAAATAAAGTTAAAGTAAAATCTTTTAATACCATTTTAATTATAGATATTACTTTTTAATTTGTACTTCTAAATAAATTATGGTAAAAGTTAGAGAGACAAGATGAATGAGGTAATATCTTTTATTGGTCCAACTTCTGTTGGTGAGAGAGAGAAGCTTTTGAGCTTACACAGAGCTCTTTGTTCGGTAAAAGTTAATTCAACTTTACATCTCATATGCATAAAGTGAAATCATAGGTGGTTGATTAACACAGACTTTAGCAATGTACTGTAGGCTCGATGTATGTCTCTGACTGTACTGTGTGAGCTATTATGACTTACAAGGATGATTTTGAATGTAACCTGCAAAGGAAAAGAAATTGTGCTTGTGCCCTTCTTTGTTCTGTTAAGAGGAGCTGAAAGTTTTGGGTCCCCACTCCCGCTTCTTTTTTTAAGAAGAAATTCTTGTCTTGTCTACCCTGACAGACTCTGTGATGGCTGGAGAATCAATGACATGGTGCCATCACAAATTTCAGGAAGGTGAAAGTCAACATAGTTAAGGCTTTTTTGCCTTGAGTTAATTGACTGCCAATTAACTTGAGATGGTTACTGAATCATGATCAGTGGAACTGGAGTCAGAGGGCCAGTGCTCTGGAGAGACTGTTAGTGAGGAGACACCTGGAAAACAGGAGTACAGGGAGTTAGTCTGGAAGCAACACAGCTGCATGGTGAGAGCAGTGGCCAGGGTTTATTAGAAGTTTCACTTGTTCAGCTTAAGCTGCATTCAGCTGTACTCTTTGCAAATTAAACAAGTTGGCCATCAGAGCTATGGTGCAGCTACTGGACGTGTGAGTCATGGAGTGTGGTGTGAAGCCCCTAGAGCTGTGGATTTTGTGGACGCAAACCTAGCCCAGCGATGGACCCAGTGGAGGGGGGAGTTTGAGCTGTACACATATTTGTACATGCAGGAGTACAACAGCAACAGGAAAGGAAAACTAGTATTTCATCATGTTGATGAAAAAGTTAGAGAGGTCTGCACCACTCTGAAGCTTGCCACTGCCTCAAACCTCACAACAGTCCTAGGAGCCATGGGGACCTATTGCTCCCCAAAGCAGAATATAACTGTGGAGCAACACCAGTTTTTCACTAGAACCCAATCCATAGGGGAGGGGATAGACCCCTGTGTTACTGCCTTACATGCATTGGCTGCTACATGCAATTTTGGGGACTTGACAGACACCTTAATTTGGGACAGGATAGTCTGCAGCATTCGGGATCACCACCTGCAGGAACATCTGTGCTGGGAAGTTGATCTCACATTAGACAGACACTTACAGGTGGGGCATGCAGGGGGAGCCTCAAGAAAAAGGACAAAAGCCCTGCAGCACTCAAAACCCGCAGAATCACATACAATGAGACAACAAAGGAGAAGTGCCCCACACTAGGGCAGCATTGGAAGGAATGTGGCAAGTTGATCCATGTTAATAGTGTATGCAAGAGCAGAGGAAGGTCTCAAAAAGATTCAGTCAAGGAGGGGATGGCACATCAGACAGTGGTGATGACACCATGATTCTCCTTGAGTCTAAGAACACATCAAGTTCAAGCTGTCATAACAGGAAAGCAACAAGGGATAATACCAACCTCATGGTATGCAGATAAAACCAAACTGCATGCCACAGTATTAAAAGGAAAATAACCCAGAGCTATTTCAACTGGAGAGCGGAGCTTTCTGCAGTGTGATTCCTTAGGATGAATTGGTCTCAAAGGCACCTATTACAAAGAGAAAGTGCAATCTAATAATGTACAAAGAGAGCATAATGCAGGCCTAGGAAAATGTAACCTCATAGTAACTAACCTGAAAAATAACAGATGGTCCTAACTTCAGTTTGTGGTAATGGATGGTAAGCAGCACAGACCCCTCTTCGACAAATCGTGGATGTGACCAGAGTGCACTGTCAGAAGAAGCCAAAGGGGACTTCTGTGTACAATGGAGACAAGTTTAAAAGTATACTGGGGATGTTTTCAAAGGTGACAGGGCCTCTAAGGAAAGCTGAAACTGGAGGTAAGCCCCATGGTGGAACCTGTGTGCTTACCACGAAGGAAAATTCCAGTGGCACAGCATAATCCAGTATGCCAAAAGCTTAAAAGTCTTCAGAGCAGGGATATCATAGCACTTGTAGAGGCCAATTCAGCATGATGGTAAAAAAGCCACCAGGCAAATTATGTATCTGCATAGACCCCAAGCCACTGAATAGGGCATTGAAAAGATGCCACTGCCCACAGCTTGCCATAACTTACCAAAGCTAGAATCTTTACAGTCTATGATGTGAATAACAGGTTCTGGCACATAACCCTGGATAAAGAGTTGAGCATGCTGACAAATATGATTGCTACAGATGGTGTGCATTCCAACGGGCATAAACCCAGTACCAGAAAAGATTCACCCAAGGCCTGGAAGTACTGCTTGGATTGAAAATAATTGCAGATGATATCTTCATTGTTGATGAAGGGAGAAATGATATAGAAGGTGAAGGAGTCCATGTCAGAAAATTGCAAGCTTTTTTGCAGGAATGAAAGCACAAGAGCATAGAACTCAACCCAGAAAAAATGTAAAAAAAATGTATGAGGTGACATACACTGGAAATGTACTCACAGCAGAGGGACTGAAAACAAAACCCAGCAAGATCAAGGCAGTCAGAGACATGCCACCTCCAATGGATGTGAAATGGATGTAGCGATTCATAGGAATGATACATTTTCTGTTCAAGTTCTCTCCAGATCTGGCGGCAATCCTGGAACCCATTTGTTAGATCACAAGGCAGGATGTTGAGTGAACTGGGTAGATCCCCAACAACAAGCATTTGACATGCTGAAACTAATTATAATAGATGCCCCTGTCTTGAAGTACTACCAGCCTGGAGAGCCGATGGCACTCAAATGAGATGTTTCAGAGAAAGAATTGGTGTAGATCTTTTTCAGGAGCAGTTAGTTTTTATGCCAGCAGTCAGATACCTAACAGAGACTGAATGGGGGTACGCCCAAATAGAAAAAGATCTTCTGACTATGGCAGTTGGGGTGCAGCAATTCCATCAGTGTACATGTAGCCACCCCCTGAGAATGCAGTCAGACCACAAACCCTAGAGACAATAATGGCAAAGCCTCTTCTTAGTGCTCCAAAGAGGTTGCAGCGCATGTTGATGTGCCTGGAGTACTACCAGGTAGAGAACAGATATTGTTCAGGAGTTCCTGGAGTTAGATGACACCCTGAACAGGGCATATATACCTAACATCAGCGAGTTGGGCAAGGGGATCAGGATATTGAATCTATTAACATGCCACACTGTCTCCCAGTTTCAACAGCGAAGGTGATGTAAGTCAAAGAGGCTACAGAAAATGACATCAAACTACTGGCAGTCAAGACAGCAATACGCAGAGTTGCCAGAAGACATAAGCCAAGTACTGATAGGAGCAGAACTATATTTTCAAATTAAAGCTTAATGGAGTGTGTAGGATTGAATCATATTTTGAGGACTCAGAGCGGCTGTCCCTGCATCATTATGTAAGGATTTTCATTGGGAAAAAAAATACAAGCTTCACACCTGGGCATTGACAGCTATCTTTGATGGGCTTGTGAGTGTGTTTTCTGGTCAGGAATGAATGCACAACTCTGCTCCTTGATAAAAGGATGTAATATCTGCTGGTTCTGTGATAACTGCAGCAGAAAGAGACTCTGTTACCAATTAAGCTGCCTACCCTACCATGGGAAAAGGTAGGAATGGACTTGATTACAGTGAAATAATACTCAGATTACGGGGAGGTTGATGCCATGCTTGATACCAGAAGCAAGTCAGTGATTTGCAAACGAGGGACTCTACTTTGCATGATATGGCATTGCAGACACTGTATTGACCGACAACAGATTCCAATATGCCTCAGAAAAATTCAGGAAATTTGCATGTAAATGGGAGTTTGACTGCAAGACCTGCTCCTCGGCAGGTGTAATGGTATAGTGGAATCAATTGTGAAAACAGCTAAGAGACAATTACAGAAGGCTGTTTTTTTCTGGTTTGGACCTCTTGTTAGTATTTCTGGCACACAGGAATACCCCATCTTAGGGGGTGCCAAAATCCAGTGCAGACACTGATGGGACATTAGACCAAAATCCTGCTGCCAGTGAGGGGAGACCTGGCAGCCAGAAGTCTGGAGACACCGCTCAGAGATGGCCGACAATGAGAGAAGAGAGGCACTAGAGTACAACAGATCAGCCAAGGAGCTGCTCGCCTTGCAGACAGGCACTACTGTGAAGATAGCATAGTTGGCATAGAAAGTACGCTTATTAAGTTTGCAGACGATACCAAACTGGGAGGGATTGCAACTGTTTTGGAGGACAGGGTCAAAATTCAAAATGATCTGGACAAATTGGAGAAATGGTCTGAGGTAAACTGGATGAAGTTCAATAAAGATAAATGCAAAGTGCTCCACTTAGGAAGGGAAAATCAGTTTCACACATACAGAATGGGAAGAGACTGTCTAGGAAGGAGTATGGCAGAAAGAGATCTAGGGGTCATAGTGGACCACAAGCTAAATATGAGTCAACAGTGTGACACTGTTGCAAAAAAATCAAACGTGATTCTGGGATGCATTAACAGGTGTGTTGTAAACAAGACACGAGAAGTCATTCTTCCGCTCTACTCTGCACTGGTTAGGCCTCAACTGGAGTATTGTGTCCAGTTCTGGGCACCGCATTTCAAGAAAGATGTGGAGAAATTGGAGATGGTCCAGAGAAGAGCAACAAGAATGATTAAAGGTCTTGAGAACATGACCTATGAAGGAAGGCTGAAAGAACTGGGTTTATTTAGTTTGGAAAAGAGAAGACTGAGAGGGGACATAGCAGTTTTCAGATACCTAAAAGGATGTCATCAGGAGGAGGGAGAAAACTTGTTCACCTTAGCCTCTAATGATAGAACAAGAAGCAATGGGCTTAAACTGCAGCAAGGGAGATTTAGGTTGGACATTAGGAAAAAGTTCCTAACTGTCAGGGTAGTTAAACACTGGAATAAATTGCCTAGGGAGGTTGTGGAATCTCCGTCTCTGGAGATATTTAAGAGTAGATTAGATAAATGTCTATCAGTGATGGTCTAGACAGTATTTGGTCCTGCCATGAGGGCAGGGAACTGGACTCGATTACCTCTCGAGGTCCCTTCCAGTCCTAGAGTCTATGAATCTAGCCAGGAGAGAGAGACTAGAAGGAGTGGAGTAAAGAAGTCATGATGGGTACAGTGGCACCCAGGTCATATGAGGTGAAAATAAGAGAGGACAAATGATCCAGATGAACAGGAAACATGCACCAGCAGACAAAACCTCCAGAAAGACTACAGAGATCATCACAGAATGGAGAGACAGAGAGCTGTTTGGAGGTCTACACCACAAAAAGAGATCATTTACCAGACTCTGAGACAGGAGACAGGGAGAGACAGACAGGTCATGCCCAATGTTGTTGCCGGTTGAAGAGACCAGATTATCTCAAAGACCATGTAACCAGCTGAGTCTGGGGTAAAGATAAGACTCTCACTCAACTATGTGCTAGCAACCTCTAACCAAAGGGACACAGCGTGAGGGCTTGTACATTGATTAGGTGTTCTTTTAGTGTTTATATATTACAATGTTTTTAAAATAGGGAAGATGTATCATGATTAGTGAAATTGGAATCAGAGAACTGGTGTTCTGGAGGGACTAATATAGAGAAGACACCAGGAAGACAGGGAATACAGGGAGTTAGGCTGGAATCAACACAGCCACATGGATAGAGCAGTGCACACGGTTCAGTACACTTTCACTTCTTCAGTTTAAGCTTCATTCCATTTCCTAACACAGAGGAGACTGTAAAAAATTGTGCAAACACTGAGACTGGTGATACAGAGGTTAGAAACAGCTAATGGAAGAGCAATTTCCATAATATCCTTATTAACTATTAAAAATACTGTACTGCCATACTAGGACATGCCACTGATTTAAAATTGGCACTTCATGTGGGTCATTTGATCCACAATTCTCTAAATATTTGTCAAGAGTTTATTTATTTATTTATTTACAGATAACAGGTTTAAATGATCACGTATTTTGACATGCTTCATTGGACTGAATTTTATTGTGGTTTCCATTAATGCAAAAAAAACAATAATTCAAAATCAATTGTTACAATATTGTTTCTCCAAATTTGCATGGAACCCAATTATATGTAGCTTATAAATGATGCTGGTAAGAGTGTAAAAGAAATTGAGACATTCATCATGGAAAAGGATCATTTCTAATGTTTGACGGTGATTCCATAGGTTGGCTGAAAATTTTGGTGGGAATATTTTTATTTCTGGTTCAGTTATCTTAACTTATATTAATACAATTTTGCAGTCCAGACAAAGAAATCAAACATATAGATAACTAGGCCAAACCCAAAATGTGGTGGTCATGGGCTCCACACATCCATTTCCCATGGAGAAAGAGTTCATGATTCTGCCCCCCTCTTATGCCAGTGGAGTGTTCAAGGAAGAGATAGCGAGGGGGCTGAGTGATACCCTCCACCCCAAGTCAGTCTGTGGAGGGAGGAAAGGCTATTGAAGTTCCCAGTAGCTCTGTGATTCCACAGGGGTAGGCAGTCGGGCAAGGGCTCTTTTATATGAGATCCCTGTTCCATTTTGTACTACTGCAGAACCAGACTGTGAAACAGCTGCTTTGTGCCTTCTATGGTCTGTCCTAAACTGTCTGTTTTGAAGTTTGTCTATGTCAGTGTAGAGCTCCCACACACAGGTGTAAATGTCTCTTAGAATTTAAAACTACAGTAAAAGACACAAAAGTGCATATATTTGGGAGGTCAGTGCCATAGCTTTTTTAATTGCATGCTGGTTACACAGATATTTTAGGAAATAACAAGGTAATGTAAATGCAAATTGCCTAATGATGGGCAAACCTCAAATGGTTCAGAGCTCAGATTTGATTCACAATCCAAGAGTTCTATTATAGCTTTCTGAATTACCTAAGCTTCTTAGGACAGCAACTCTCATTAGATATATGGTGCAATCTCATGAGGCATATGGCGCTATAATAGTTTTATTACAATTTTTGTTAGCCTTTATTGTCATATACTGTAGGCTGTAATGTAGTAACCACAAAATAATGTGTTGTTTAGTATTAGCGTAGTAACCTTGTCTATGTGGGAAAGTTGCATTAATTTAACTTGAATCAGTTTTTAAGTTGATTTAAAATCAGGAGATAAACTGTTGCAAACCCCTGTGTGGATACTTTTTATTTTTGTTTAAAAATGGCTTGTTTCAGTTTAGTCTAAACCAATTCTTAATGGTCTAACCTGAAAATAAATGCAATCTTAAACTGAAATAAAGTGTGTCCATACAGGGATTTGCACAGGTTTAACTACATCAGTTTAAAATCGCATATTAGGTTAAACCAGGTGTCAGCAACCTTTCAGAAGTGGTGTGCCGAGTCTTCATTTATTCACTCTAATTTAAGGTTTCATGTGCCAGTAATATATTTTAATGTTTTTAGAAGGTCTCTTTCTATGAGTCTATAATAGATAACTAAACTATTGTTGTATGTAAAGTAAATAAGGTTTTAAAAATGTTTAAGAAACTTCATTTAAAATTAAATTAAAATGCAGAGCCCCCAGACTGGTGGCCAGGACCCAGGCAGTGTGAGTGCCACGGAAAATCCGCTCACGTGCCATCTTCAGAATACGTGCCATAGGTTGACTATCCCTGGGTCAAACCAAAGCAACTTGCTGTGTAGACAAGCCCTTACTTACCCTTGTGATTTAATGACCCCTGGTGATTTTCTTCTCTTTCTCTGAGGAATTGTCTTTTACTTCTACTTCCATTCTTCTTTTCTGCATTTTGACCAAGCATTTGGCATTGCAAGGGGAATATGCCAAGTGTCATCTGGTAGGAAGAAGAAAAGCGAATGAACTTGCTTTATGTTGGTTGAGCTCAATTGTTCTGTGTCTTAAGTCAGATGCAATTAGAAAATTAGAAATAGTTATGTAAAATTCCAGCCTCTAGATGGTACATTCCTATCATGGTTTAGAAGATATTTTAAAACACCTGTCCTCATAAATAATCAATTTAATATTTCAAACATAAAAAGCCTATCACCTGCTAACAACGTGAGTCTGGCTTTCAGAGTTACAATGTTTTTTAGTAATAGAGGGAAAATACTTTTTGAATACTGAGTGTTTAGGTATTTCTTTCTACTGTAGCTCTGTGGAAAAGACCTATAGAATTTAAGAGGAATAAAACCAATATGATTGTGCACACATTACTCCATAAACTGATATAATTTGAGAGAGTGTTGTGATCTTTTTTCTGTTGGCTCTTTGAACTATCCTATTTGATTAACCAGCAGTCTTTTAAATTTTATAAGATGGTTAAATAAACCTATAAAATGTACTATTTTATACTAAACATTGTGATTTTTTTACAGGGTACATAGAAATGAGTCTCGGATTTGTGTAATTTGTTTCTATAAAAAGTTTGTGTGTCTATATCAGAGATTGGCAACGTTTGGCACGCAGCCCATCAGGGAAAGCCGCTGGCGGGCTGGGACGGTTTGTTTACCTGCAGTGTCTGCAGGTTCAGCTGATCGCAGCTCCTAGTGGCCGCAGTTCACCGTCCCAGTCCAATGAGGGCTCTGGGAAGTAGCGGCCAGCACATCCTTTGGCTCACGCCGCTTCACGCAGACCCTATTGGCCTGGGACGGTGAACCATGGCCAGTGAGAGCTGCTATCAGCTGAACCTGTGGACACTGCAGGTAAACAAACCGTCCCCGCCCGCCAGTGGATTTCCCTGATGGACTGCATGCCAAAAGTTGCCAATCCCTGATCTATATCTATCTATCTTTATGTCATTAAATATACATGCACATGTCAGTTTTAAGATCTGAAAGGCATACTTAAATCAACATTGGCAGTATGTGGATCTTTTAATGGTGGGTCTTATCAGTGGCATTCTGTTAAAATATTCATTTTATTGAAAATTTGATCTGTTTGCATTATTTTATATCATGTACAGTACTTTTCCAAATTGCTGTATTACATAAGGCTTTTTGAGTCAGACCAACATTTATTTTTCTGCAAAAATTCTGATGTTCAGAGGCTCTAGGGGGAGGACAAAGATTCTTAATTTCTTAACATCTAAAGTATGTGCTAAGTGTTAAAATGCCCAGTCCTGCTTCCATTGATGCAAAACAGTTTTGCCATTTATTCCTGGGGGAGCAAAATTGGGCTAACAGCCCGTACTTAATTGAATTGACATCAATACTTGGTCCTCATGTGAATGTAGGACTTCAGTATATTGTACAGCTAGACTGTATCACACAAAAATCTATTCTAAAGGTGTTAACACAAGGTCTTGATCACATTTTATTGAAATAGGCAGCTACAACTGTGTTGCTAACCCTCATGATCTTTTTAATCACAGATTCTGGAATCAAGTAATTATGAGAAAATCTCAAGTTTACACTTAAAAGAAGTCCCCCAACTAAAGTAATGTTCTAGCCCTTGTGATTGCAGAGAAAAACTTGAAAATATGACTCAAATATAAACTTAAAGGGTCAAAAATTAAAAAGCAAATAAAAAGAATTAAAATGGGTTGGTTGGTTTGTTTTTTAAACCAGTTTCATAATTTTGAGGTCCTGAGTCATGATTTTCTAATATTTGGGGTTGTAATATTGTAAGTAGGTCAATAAAATAGCTTCAGAGTTATACTTTTTGTCAGGTGAGTAGTCAACCCTTAAATTGTGTGTTCCATCAGCTTTCTCTTTTTGACAAAGAAAACATTAAATGAATCTTTATCAAGATGTTACCAATGGTATTAATGAGAAAAGATATATTCAGGTTTAGTTGTTAAGAGAAAATAAAATATAGAAATTAGAAACATTAACAAAAAAATCCTCAAAATAATTGGATGGCGGTGTGTGTAAAAAAGAGACAATGAATTACAATGTCCCCACCCCATCTTAGCAGGCAGAGTGTTTTGATTGAACTGGAGTGGATGGCCACCCGCTGGGGTCCTGACAGAAGGAGTAGGGCATGCACATGGGGATTGTGTAGAGGTGAGAGAGAAACTGGAAGGCTTTGCTGCTGCCCTAAGGTCATCTGTTGGCCAATTTGGGAGGGGAGAGGGGACAAGAGGGCTGATTGGCCCTCCCAACTCTCCTGTTTGTCATTTAAGGTTGTCTTGTCTCCACAGCATCCATCTTGTGGCTGTTTCTGCTCCATCTTCCTGTCCTCTACACACTTGCCAAGTGTTGTCTCTTGCCGATCTGTAACTCAGTTCTACACAACTGGTAACATGTAACATTTCGGAAGTGTAGGGGGGAGACATTTCCCTCACCTCTCTCGTGTAAATACCCTGTAGCTTAGTCTAAGGGAAGGTTCATTGAGCTATAACTCCAGCTCTTCTACTGACAGTTTTTAATATTTCTGTGCATGTCATGACACTTATTAACGAAGGTTCTACACACCCACCCACCGCAATCTTAGTAGAGGCAACTATCTGTCATTCACCCATTTTACACATAAAAGATTGATCCCAGCCAACTGGGAGTAGAATCCAAGTCACTAAAAAAACCGGAACGAAGTCTCTTCTACTTTGCCATACTACCTGTCAGATGAGATGGGCCAAATTATGTGCTTGTCTAAACTCTGTTAAGACATGGATATTTGCCTTCTCTAATGGGTAGATCACATATGGAGGTTTGAGTCTGCACTGCCCGCGTAGTAATAGGCATAGTCCTTTAGCTCCACTGGTAGAAACTCATAATTTTATATCTAGAGATGACAGTTTCACCCTGCAGGTGAAGCAAGCAGCAGCAGCAATGTTACACTTAGCTGTGCTTTCTCTAGCCACTAGGCCATACTCTGCACCAGGAGTCAGTAACTGAACCCAAAGTTCTAATCTAGTGTTAGTTTATAAATAGCTATTATCCAGTAATAAAGTATGTCTTGTTTCTCCCTCTATGGGCCCTTCCACATAGAAGGTAACAGTATACCTCCCACTACAGTTACTCATACTGCTGAAGGATAAAATTCTGGGCTGTGAATTTTGAACATTATAGGTTTAAACATGACTGATGACTCACATGGAGCAAGTACGTTTAAGTTAGTTTGAAGACCCTGGAATAATAGTTGAAATTATTTATGTTGCAGAACATATTTAGAGATAAATATGGACGTTGTATTAATATTTGGCTTATTGTTATATTTGTAATGTTTGTATTGGTTAATGGATGTTGTCCTTTTAAGAAAAGAGTGGAGCACAGCATTGCCTTTGGTTGCAGAAGGCTGAGAGCAGTGTGTGGATAGGAGAAGTTGCTTGTGTGTTCAGTGAGTAGAAGACCCTGCCAAAAAGGTGCTGACTCGGTTCAATAGATGTATCTTTCCAGAAAATAAATTTCATTCTTAAAGGTATAACAGGAGCACTTATTAGGGGACTGGATGCTTTAGGTCATTACTAATGATCTTCAGAGCTTTTTGTCTGTAGGTCACCAATATGAATCCAGCCTTACTCAATGGGGATTAAAAACTGTAATCTAATGGATGTTTGATGACCCTGTATGAAATGAGTTTTGTAATCTCAGTTCCAGCTCCCATGTTTCAAACTCATCAAGACACTGCAATAGTTTCTAGAGAGGCCAATAACTTTATGGGCATATACATATTAGTTGCAAATTAGATAATTACATTTTTTACATAAAATGCCACACATGGAGCTTCACAAAATTTTGCAACTATGCCTATAGGTAAAGTAGTGTCAGGACTGCATTTACAGATTCTTTTGTGAATCTGATCAGAATGCCCTGTTTGGGATCAGGAAGAATTTTTTTCTGCCTGTTTGAGATTGGTGAGATGTCTGGTTGGTAATTTTGTGTCACAACAACATGGAAGCTTCATTTGTTAGGGTGTTTGTTTGTTAGCAATGTTTTAAAAAATGGTGAGGGAAGGTAATAGTTTAATCATTGTTAGCATGTCCAGACAGCAAATGTGAAAAATCGGGATGGGGTGGGGGGTAATAGGAGCCTATATAAGAAAAAGACCCCAAAATAGGGACTGTCTCTGTAAAATAGGGACATCTGGTCACCCTAATCATTGTTATTGTTGCAACCTACAGCTGGTGTACAGTGTGGTATGCAGTTGTGTTAAAAGACACTAATCTGGTTCATAGATTGAATGACCTCGCACCATTTAACCAAACATAGGACCTAATTAAATGCCTGGTAGCTTTTATGGGGGTGGAGGGGTAGGGTGGGGAGAGATATATTAATGGTCAAGGCTCCAACTTTTAATGGTACAGTTAATGAAGTTCTGACGGGCAGCTTGAAATCCACCTCTGCATCTGTGTTTTGGTTTCCTGCATTTTCTGAACAATTTTATAATGTTAAGGAACTTTTGTTTTAATATGAACCTCAGTATAATAAAGAAGGAATAATCAAAGTGCTATTTCTGTGATATTGAAATTTGTGGATTTCAGTTTTAGATATTCTTTTTTCACTATTTATAGTTATGAGTTATATGCTTCAGTTAAGGCTAAATGCAGAAGCCCTTACTCAAGCAAAAATTTCATTGAAATCAATGGGAAGATCTGCCCTTTGGAGGGTAACTTTTGTTTTGGGGAACTTGTCTTGTCTGCTAGAGTCAGGATGGGGCTGCCACGAGCGTCCTAGATTGTGGTGTTTAGAGTACTAATTTAAAATGAGCACCTGTTCTATGAAAGTTGTTATAGTGACCGGTTCTAGTTATCATACATCTAGTTCTCAAACAACTTCATATATGATTAATGTTAATTGCCTTTTTTATATGAATGACTTTTTCCCTGCTGCTGAATTGGTTGTTGTTGCCTTTGATCTGGTTAGTAATACAATGTAGAGCAATAGTTAGGCAAGTGATCAGTTTGCCAACACTGAGAGGAGACAGAATCAGGTTGCAGTGAGGTCAGAATTTGTTTCTCTTCTTAAACATTGGAAGGTCAAGTAGAGTTTAACTACTATTGGAGTCTTTGAAATGTTGTAATAAATGCTACAGCAGAGAGATGATTATTATCCATGATGCAATTAAAAACTTTATAGTCCTAAAAAAAATAATTCTTATTCAAGATAGCAAGAATGTTGCTTTTACTGGTAAAAACCCAAAATAATATTTAAAAATTCTTACCTTTCACATTTTTCTTAGCTTACACAAATAAATTAACACAAGAATGATGACATCTTCTGGAACTGAAGGAATAGATTAATAATGCCACTGATGTATAAAGGAAATGAAAGATGAGTCTGTGGTTACTGTTCCAACTTCAGCAAACCAATTGTGATAGTTTTTCACTAGTAAGTACTGGCACCAGTGTTACTGCTACTATATTCAGAGCAATTTACACAGCCTGTCATATACTTGCTTCAGAATGTTTCTTGAAGCCTAACAAAATATGTTACTATTGAAGAAATCTGTGATACATGTGAGAGTTTACTAAATCAAAACTGTAGCATATTTTTATATCAAATGGCTTATAGTCTCATGGAATCAATAATTAATTTATTAACTGGGTATCATTTGAGAAAACAAAGTCAGCAGAGTTTTCACTAAATTGCTGATAATTCATAAATAGTTAATGATACAAATGAAAAGTATAACACTAAAATTCAAAATTTTAATGATCAAAGTACTGGGTACCTCATCTATCAAAACTGGGAATAAATATATCTTGGGATGGGTTATATATCATTGACACTACAAGATATAATGCCTTTTCTTGTTATCTACCTAACTGCCAAGTCTACAAAGTTTATAGGCTGCTAAGATAATACAATGGTGGTAATCCACTTCAGTTGCAGAAATATGAAGTACTGTTGAATTATATTTCTAGTTGGTTTATTCTTTGTTCTCAGGGGAATAGGATACTATTTCAGTTTCTCTTAAAAAGCTCAGAGAATGAAAGGCAAAACATCAGGATAAATTATGCTAAATGGTGGACTAGACCCCAGAGGAAATCATGCTTCTGTGGTACAGTATTCCTCCATTAATCTTACAAATGTTACATCTGATGTTAATTCTGTAAAGCTGAAGCATTCAGAGATTCATCTGATCCTTTTAATAATAGTTATAGTATTATTATGGCTTTGTCAGACTTGTACTATCATAACTAGCTTTGTGGTTTTGACAGCCTATATAGCTAGTCTTCAGAATGACTAAAATATAGAATATTTTTATTTTACAGAGCATAAATAAACTTGTAATTAAACTGCAAAATTTAACAAATAATTGCCAGCATGCAATTACCATTCAATTAAAGAGTAATTACATGGTTATTTGTGCCCTGTAAAATAAAGCATTACTGAAATCAGTAACGCAATCAATATTTTAGCAGTAACAGGATGCTGCAGTGATGGACCTTTCAACCTGAGCTGATTAAATTGTCATCCAAATAACAGTTTCCTAGTTAAATCAGCACGTTTATTTGTCTTGATTAATATGGAATTTTTTTTCTGTTTCTAGTGAATCTCTGACATTAAAAAGCACAAGCAAACATCGTTGTCATACTCGTGTGATTTGCTGTAAATTTCTACTGATGAATTATAGTTTACAAAATGTTGATAAAGTTGCAAACATCACAAACTATGCAGTTGTCTATAACAAGCATAAAAGAACATTAAAGAAGATGTAGCTGATCAATACTTTTATCAAAACTACAGAAGTGGCCTTGTAAAAATATTCCCCAGGGCACCAAGGGATTGCATATGTGTTAAAAAAGAAAATGGTAATAATAATTAGCTCTCACCAGGCATAGAAAAGGAAAAAAAGATATACTAATTACTGATTCCCAATACCTTGTCACATAACTTTGTAACCACCACAAAAAAAAATTCTAATATACTCTGCCAAAGTTCATTCCCAAACATACAAAAAAATAAAAAATATTGCAGTGAGTTGTGTTTGTGTAAGATTGAATAGTCTACTGCTTCCTTATTTTCTTCTACAGATGCCTTCTTTTCAGGCAGTTGGAAGACAAGAAATCCTTAGCCTAATTATGGTAATAAAACAAGAATCTCTTAACTAATCTGAGTTTAGCAGAAATATAACAGATGTTTGGAAACTGCAACTTTGAAGCTGAGATGTCAAAAAGAAATCTATTCCTTTTTGACTGAATCCTTTTGTTAGCTTAAATAATTTCTTTAAAAAATATTACCCTTAATTTTTAAACTTAATCCATGATACTCTCAAAATCAGTGATAATTCCTAAAGAAACAATGACCCTCCTGATGGAAAGTATGGAACTGGCAACAGGAGTATTTGAAGTTAACTTACAGAGATTGTAAAAAAAAATTAGAAATATGAATACAGTTGAAATCCATAAGGTATTGCAGTTCTCCTGGAACTTTATTGGTTAGTTAATTTTTTATTTTAATGAATAAGAAATATGATATGATTATTGAATCTGATCCTGAAAAATCATTCAGATGCTCAGGTTTTCAAAAAAAAAAAAAAGTTCTTTATTGAGTACTTTTGTTATCGATTTAATGTTCAGGACTTGTGAGTGTGATTTTTTTTTTTACTTTACATCAAAAATCCTTCTGAGATTTATCTACAGAATCAACACAACTTTCTCAATTAGTCATCGTAAGTGAAATAACATCTAATTTAGAATCAAATGAATCACCTTTTGTTTTCAGAGATTGACTGGCAGCAAATACAGCCTTAGGGGAAAAAACTCAGTAGGTAATATATTTAGAAGAAAAATATTTTTCAGCTGATTGTGTGCCTTATGAAGTGTGTAGGAAACTGTGATGTGAGCCCAAGCTTCCTCATCATGTTTTCAGCTCCCTTTATCATCACAGACTAATAGGTATGTACAGAATTTTTCTTTTGCACCTCCAATCTGTATGCCTTTACTTCAGTGAGATAGAAAAAAAGGAGGAGGTGAAAGTGACCCATTTTAAACCAAAAATTTGGGTATAAATGAGCCTGGGGTGAGAATTAAGAAAAGCATTATAAAAATGTCAGTTTTTCTAATCCCAAATTGTCAAAAAATCATGAGTAAGGTCTCCCGCAAAGTCATGGGATTTTAAAAAAAAGTTATGATTCTTTTTATTTGCCTTCTCCTTTCTGAGCCTTCAGTGTATACTTGGGGCATGTTTTTCAAACTTTTCTCCTCAGACATGAGGGCTAGAAACTTACTTTTTAAACAGCAAAGCTGAGATTCTCCCATAATCACTTGACTCCTAGAGTTGGAGCTTCAAGAAAAAACACCAGACAGTGTCAGGCTTGTGATAAATTGTGAGAGTTTGTAACAATGAAATGCCTCCAGTGGGGCCTGGGGTATCACAAGAAATTAGCCAGCAGTACATAGAGAAATAGTAGATTAAGTATATCAAATAGGGCTGGTTGAAAATATTCCATCTAAACTGTGTTTTTATAGAAAATTAAGTTTTCAATTAAACAAAATTTTTCACTAAAAATATCTGCTCTGCATGGAACATTTTGATTTTAAAATCAAAATAGCAAATGCTTAAAAACTGAAGTTTTCAATTTCTGTCCAAAATATGTTGATTCAGATATGCTGCCTCCTGGGAGTTGTAGTCCCCTCCCAAGTGGGGAGAATTTGATGCCTCTTGAGAAATGTAGTCTGATCAGGGATCCTAGCACTGAGAGGAGAATGGGAGCATGAGGCACCAGAATTGCATCTCCTATGAGGCACAGTCATGGATTTTGAAATTGTAATATTTCAATTTTTGGCTGAAAAGTAAAACATTTTCCTGTCAGTTCTAATATTGACATTCAGTGTATTTTGCTGTGCAGTCCTGAACTAAGCCTTTGTCATCTAAAATATTGAAGAAAAGGCACTGTGGTATCACAGATTTAAAGACAAAATTGAGTCCAGAGTTTCCAGCACAGGAGATATTTTTACATATTCCATTTGATTTCTTTAATATAGAGTAAAGAAGTAAATTAGCTAGCCCAGTGAGTTTTTCATTGTAGAACATTGTTACCTTAATGGATCTTTGCTTTAGTGCTATGAGTCTGATACCAGCTGAGAAGATTGTCTGTCTATATCGAAAGAATGATAGGAGACACTTCATATGAATTTAATCAGCCCACAACTTTATTATTGGATGTCTCGGATCACCTGGCAGATAAAAGTGTACAGTGCAGGCAAATCCATGTTATAATAGGTATATCTCCATATATTTTATATTATCTCATGGAGCTGGAAGGGACCCCAAAAGATCATCAAGTCCAGCCCTCTGCCTTCACTAGCAGGACAAGGTACTGATTTTGCCCCAGATCCCTAACTGCCCTACTCAAGGATTGAACTCATAGCTTTGGATTTAGCAGGCCAATGCTCAAACCACTGATCTATCCCATTCAAATAACTACCTGGGGCTTCTACTAGCCTCCTTTCATTTTGTGTCCAGGTCACTCAGCCAACCCAAGGCTGGGACCTTACTTCCCCTCCCCACTCCCTCCCATAGGGGGGTTAAGGTGGGCTATAAAAAGGGGGTGGAGGATTGGTTCCCTGCCTTACCAATCATAGGAGCCCCGACCCCTCCTTTAACCAGCCCGTCATTTTTAAGGCTACTGGATGCCTTCCCTATAGAGTGCCTGCACTGGACATCTGTCCCGCGCTTACAGAATGAGTTGCAACATCATAGCCTATTAGCCTTCCCTACTCACCATAATAAGCCCTCCCTGAAATCTGCTGTGAGGAACGCAATGCCCTCCATTCCACCTATGCCAATGTGGTGGTAGAAAAATTTCAGGCCCCTTAGAAAGGAATGACTAGTGCAATGCCCACACTGGTCCGAACCAGTCTGATATTCACCACCTGGAGGGGAGTAAGGGTGGATGCTGCGTAGCTTGCAATGTAGAGAAAGGGCTTCTAACATCTGCACCTGCCCCTTTTAAAGCCTTCCACACTTATGTTCCCAGAGGATGAGTCAGCATTGCAATGCTGCCCTCCCACCTACCCTTTTTGCAGCTGCTTCTGACCTCCTTTCCCTCACACCCTTCCTACCGCAAACCCAGACAATGCCAATCCCCGTCACCCCCATTCCCCGCTTCAGGTATAGTGGATTAATTTCATGCAGACTTATTTAATGTAACATTAAAATTCCATATAGAATTTTTGGCAGATGTGGAATGAATGAGGAGTAAGCAGTTATGAATACAAGCTAGACAATAGTGTTTAAATTAAACTTTAATATTAAATTAGAGACAATGGGCTTGATTTTGATCTTATTTAAACTATGGTAAATTTGGAATAATGTCACTAAAATCAATAAGCTTAGAACTGTGAAAGTAAGATCATAAACAGGCCTAAAGTGCTTTATTACTGTTTTAATATTTGCTAAAAGGAGATGAACAGGTTAAAAACCATATGTTGTGTCTTTAACAAAACAAAACAAATTTCCTTAGCTGTCATTAGAAACAGAAGAAGTCATCGAAACCAAAAAAGCATTCTAAAAAACTAAGGGTCAAATCATGCTCACATTTCTTATGTGAGTAGTCCTTTAAAAGTCAGTAGAACTATTAGTGTATGCCAGAATTCAGGTGCTAATTCATTTCTCAGTATTTATATTTATTTAGTGTTGACACTTGGTGCAGATTAGTTAATGACAAGACTCATGAGTTTCATTTTTGCTTGTAGTATTTGTATAGGAAACCAAAACAATGAGGACTCCTTCTGGCACCTTACAGACTAACAAATTTATTTGAGCATAAGCTTTTGGGGGCAAATACTTATCAGCAACTACACACCACACAACAGAAACACTAACCCAGGAACCAATCCCTGCAACAAACCCCACTGCCAACTGTGCCCCCATATCTACTCTAGCAACACCATCATAGGACCTACCACATCAGCCACACCATCAGGGCAGCAATGCCTCTCTTCATGTACATTGGCCAAACTGGACAGTCTCACACATTGCCAAAAATGCAGAATCAGTACAACAATGCAACCATCCTCCTCCTCCCCTCCAAAACTCTTTATATTTAGATTTTAAAATTTTTTTCTTAAAATCCTATTTTTGTAAAACACTTGCTAATGAAGCTGAGGTGGGAAGTTTTATAAATGTTCTGTTGAGGGTTGAGCTTTGTTGTGGGCAGTCAGTGAGCAGAGCTGCTAAATTAAGTTGATTTGTTTTTGTAATATATATCAAACACACTTACAATGCTAGATAGGCACCTTTTGATGTATATTTTTATAAATCAAACAATAATTTGTTTTTGTTTTACAAAGCCTAAAATCTATGCCTAATTTTACCTGAGATCCTACATTTATGTGAAATATACTGAATTTCTCTAAACAGACTAGTCAATAGGTAAATTAGACATGGAAATATAAAGTTTAGTACACCTTAATAGCATGCTTTTGGCACTTTACATGTATTGCATATGTTGAGAGAAGATTATATTTAAGATCTGTTAAAAATGGGAAGAAGTACTCCTAGTGAAACAGAAAAAAGCTTAACTGAATTTAGCATAGTGAGGAGGTTTCCCAATCCCAATGATGTAGTAGTGAAATGCAGGACAGAATATAGTGTAACATTATATAGATTACTCAGTAAATTTGCTTATACTATTATTTTTGGAGCAAAGAGATAATAGAAAAATGGTCCAAATTTCTTGTGCCATACTCATTCATATATAGACAGACAGACAGACAGACACACACACACACACACACACACAAAAATATCTGAACATTACAGTAAATTTCATTTCAGAACCATTCCAGTATGATGATAGGACTCCTTCAAAAAGGGCAAACACAAAGGTGAAAAGACACTGAATAATGTGAAATTCAAAACTGCCTAAAACAAAGCTAAAAAGAAGAGTGGGAAGGTTTATAGACTGAAATAGCAAATCAGAAAAAATGATTTTGTGCTAGTTTGATGTACAATAAAACAAAATAACGCTAGCACATTGTTTGAAAAATGAATAGGGAATGGTACCTCTGTGTAGTGGTGCTGGAAGTTGTCTTCATTTAAACACAGAGTTTGTCTTACCTTGATGGAGAGCTTTGCCACTGCAAAGTTGATAAAGTGGACTTTAACTGAAATTTCTTTGTGAAGCAAAAGTCGCTTTTGGATATGCTTTCTATTTTAACCTCGTTTATTGTTGCACCTTGATTATTTTATACAGTGTTGCACAGTATTTTGTCAAAAGCTCTATTATTCAGCTGAGTAAAATGTATTTTTGCCAAAGAAAAGCGGCAATATCTTTGCTAACATTAGAACCTTATGTTTTTATCATTTGGCTTGGAAAAGAATGATTCCAATGGCTTTTCTCTGTAGATCTCTATTGTGGTGACAGCTGCAGAATAATAGTCCAGACACAAAAACTGTGTTAGGGGAATGGAGGAATGAAATAGATAAATACACAGATCTTTTACTACTTTACAGTATGTATTAAAACTTGTAACCAGAATTCATAAGCTGTTGCAGCTAGGGTGAAAAATGTGAGAATTTGATAGGTTAGACCAACATCGTTAGCTTAGCCCTTACATAGCAGTCAAAAACACCAATCAGTCTGTGAGGAAGGGAAACCAGGACCCAAAAGCAAGAAGCCAAAAGACATGAATGCAACATGTATTCATTCCTTCTAGTTTCCTGTCTCCCCCCCCACCTCCCCCATACCTTTTAAACCACACTTCATAGTAATGTCCACTCTTACGTGGCTATAGTAATTTAATTGGTAGTCTAAATGATTGTCTAGATCCTTGCAGTGTTGTGTTTTTTTTATTTATTTTTTTTTAGTTTGAAGATTTTTGGTTGGGTGTTTGTGTATGTGATGGAGCAACGAGTGGGGAGTACTGACCTGGGAATGTTGTGCGGGAGTTGTATTGAGACTGTCTGCATTGGTGATGGGATACCAGGGTGAGAATACCTGAGCATGTAACCTGAGCCCGGGAGAGGGGTTGGGGCCAGGGAAACTGGACAAAGGCTGGGGGAAGAGCCAGAGTGGTGGCTGGAGGAGACTGCTCGAGGAGTTTTACTTTGGAGCTGGCTGGGAAAACAGAGGGAACCCCAAAGCTGAGGGATGAGCTCCCTACCCCCTGGGGACTTGATTGAGGGGTCCTAGTTGTACCTACAAGCTCTGTTTGGGACTGTGTTCCTGTTGTCTAATAAATCTTCCATTTACTGGCTGGCTGAGAGTCACTGTGAATCTCAGGAATTGGGGGTGCAGGGGTGTACATTCTGTGACAGTGTACCAGTGGCCCCAGAGATGATTCAGGTTGTCCCATCACAGTTTACATGCTCAGGCCCCAATTTGGTGAAAGCAATCTGAAAAATAATCCCTACTACTGGTGTAGTTATCTTCTTAAATCAACTAATTTTAGCAGCACCATTGTGAGGCACATTGTCTCCATTTTACAGAGTACTGAGAGTACTGAGAAACAATGATTAAATGGCCAACTGAAGGCCTCACATAAAATCAGTAGCAGAGTCAGGATTGGAAGTCAGAATTTCCTTGTTCCCAGCCTAGTGATTTAGTTCTAAAATTCTCATAACTCCTTACCTTTTAATATACAGTTACTCCATATGACTTTGAGTGCATGCTTCTGCAAGTGTACAAGCAGAGTATTTCACTGATGGATCATTTGAGTACAGTACAACATTTGTTATGTTTAACCTGCCACAAGTGGTCCTTTTCTCCTAGGTAAAAATGTCATATATACATACACACACACAGAAAAAAAAAAAAAAAGAGAGAGAGAGAGAGGATTCGTATTTCTATAATACAAATCAATATAACATGCATTAAGCAAACATTTCAAAAAAATAAATTTAAATTTATCCTATTTGTATTTCAACAGCTCACGACCAGGAAGACCCCCCAAGCGCTCTCTGGGAGTTGCAATACAAGAAAATGCACGTCTTCTGCCCCATGGAGTCCCAGGCCTGTTATCACCAGGACTTATCTCCCCAACAGGTAATAAAATCCATCAGATGTTCAGCCTGGTCTCTTCATACTGCACAGCAGTTGAAATAAACTAATATTGATCCAAATGCCATGTCCTTCAGGGTTTTTCAAGCTTTACCAGAGGTTACATTATTGGATTTTTTGAGTATTCATGAAAACTGTGTTTTGTTGCTGCAGTGGCTAAAATCTAATGGATTTGTAGTTTAGTTCTTTATTAATTGTAATTTCCTTACAGGAAATTCCATTAAATACATTATTTTATTACAAAAAAAAAACCTGAGAGAAAATTAGCCACTGTCTTAAAGGGTCTTAAAGTGTGGGTTTCTTCCTTTCTGGTGCATGTGTCTTTTAGTTCTCATGGCATATAAACAGGGAGGCTAATATTTATGCTATAAAATGGTTAGTGTAGGTTAGGAAGACATAAAACTGGTCACACTAACTATGGAAGACGTGGTTATCAAAAGGATGAATAAAACCAAATGCAGATGGTCATGATATTCTGTATGCATACTCTTAATTTAGTGGCACAATGTAACTGTTGACTATAAATACACCTAAAATAGTAAATCATTAACAGTGTTTTGCTGCTGTTCAGTAACTTAAGGCAATGTAAATTAAAAGCAAAGAGAATTTAAACTTCAATGAAGCTTCTTGTTACCATTGCCACCAACTGATGTTGTAATGTGCATGTATTTATTTGATAATAAGGTCAACAATGAACAATCCATAACTTAATTAACATACAGTAAAATATAACCAATTACTTAAATATTCGACAGGCCTTGCAATCATAAGGGAGTGCCTGGAGCATGATAACTTAGGCTTTGATCCTGCAACTTCTCGCACATGGGTGGACTGCTGCACAGTCCCATTGAGCTCAGTGGGGCATGGACACTGCGGTCCACCCACATACAAGAAGTTCCAGGATCAGGGCCTTAAATCTCCCTATGTCCCATTGTGCAGTAAGTGAGAAATTAATGAAGAATTTCAGTTCTCTTGACCCACTGGGTCAATAAATCACCACCATGGAAGCAGGAATGAAACTTCTTAAGCAATATTAATATTAATAATTGCTTCAACCATACTCAAAGTTTGAAAGCATTTTGCTGGATTCAACCCCCACTCCAGTTCAGTTGGTCCCCATCTGTTATCTAATAATAATAATGTGTAATTAATAATTCATTTGTACTGTAGTGAAGTTCTGAAGACTGATTTTCATAAACACATTTTTTAGAATTTTTAAAACCGTGTCTAGTGTTCCCAAACCAAGGGTTTTCATATAGTCTGTGTTTTATTTGTTCTCCAATGGTGATAACAAGAGGCAACCAGCGTTGATAAATTGTTGTTAAAAGTACACAGCATAGCCCACTGCTTGACAGCGTGTTTGCAAATAGGGCTTAAAGCTATGCAAAAGGCATATTGGATTAAAGTAGTAATGTTTTAGGACCCCATGGGTGCATTGTGTGCATAGTAAATAGTATTCAAGTGGCTCAGTGTGGTCCTGTGTTGGGGTGGTCAAACTTTTTGTCCTGAGGGCCGCATCTGGGTATGGAAATTGTATGGTGGGCCATGAATGATCATGAAATTGGGGTTTGGGATGGGGCATGGGGTGAGGGCTCTGGATGGGGGTGTGGGCTCTGAGGTGGGGCCAGGAAATTACGAGTTCAGGGTGCAGGAGGGGGCTCCGGGCTGGGGCAGGGGATTGGGATGCAGGAGGAGGTGAGGGCTCCGGCTGGAGGTGAGGGCTCTGGGGTGTGGCCAGGGATGAGGGGTGTGGGATGTAGGAGGGGTCTGTGGGCTGGAGCAGAGGAGTTTGGAGCAGCGGGGTGTGGGAGAGGGTACAGGCTTTGGGCTGGGGCCAGAATGAGGGGTTCAGAGTGTGGGAGGGGGCTCTGGGTTGGGACACGGGGTTGGGGAGCAGGGGGTGAAGGCTTCAGCTAGGAGTGGGGCTGAGGATGAGGGATTTGGGGTGTAGAAGGGTGCTCTGGGCTGGGATCAAGGGGCTCGGAGGGTGGAAGGGAGATCAGAGCTGGGGAAGAGGGTTGGGCTGTGGGAGAGGGTCAGTGGTTCAGCTTTAGGGCAGTGCTTACTTCAAGCAGCTCCCAGAAACAGCAGCATGTCCCCCCTCTGGCTCCTATGCATAGGGGCAGCCAGAGGGTTCTGCGCGTTGCCCCATTTGCAGGCGCCGCCCCTGCAGCTCCCATTGTCCACGGTTCCTGGCCAATGGGGGCTGTGAAGCCAGCGCTTGGGGCAGGAGAAGCACACAGAACCCACTGGCGCACCCTATGCGTAGGAGACAAAGTGGGGACATGCCCCTAATTCCGGGAGCCATTCGGAGCCACGGCATGTGCAGAGCAGGGCATGCCCCCAACCCTGCTCGACAGCGGGTGCTCAAGGGCCGGATTAAAAGCTCCAAGAACCCGTAGTTTGCCCATCCCTGTCCTATATGGTACTCTGCCCACAGAAAGTAGCAGAACTTGCTTTAAAATTAAAAATCAGAAAAATCAAATAAAAAAGGTTAAGCCTCAAATTACTAGACTGTGCTTTGGAAAAAGCTGAAGATGTTTAACCAAATACAAAAGTAAATTTTTAAAACTATTTCTGCTGTCATATTGCTCAGAATGAAGAGGGATTGTGAGGGCTGATAAAAGTCCTTTGGAGACTCAAATGAGAACCTGTATTGTCACAGCACACCCCACATTCTTTGCCCTACAGGAAAGTGCTATGAAACCAGACAATGGTACAGGAGGGCTCCAAGGGAAAGTTGGATCCATGAGAGTTTCTCCTTAGCTTGGGGAAGCTGAAACAGTGCAGCTGGATATTACTGAAGCTTTAATTACTTGAAGCAGCTGCATCATATTTGCTCCCCTCTCTCCCCCCCAAAAAGAAGCTTTCTGTCAAAGATGGGAGAGACATGGAAGTCTTTGAGGAAGAAAAGAAAGGTGCTACAAGAACCATTTCCACACTTGCTGGGGATCTGAGGTATGGACCTGGAATGGCTTCAGGAGTCTGCAATTGCCCCCCCGACCTTTTTTTTTTTTTTTTAGCTAAACTAAAAATTTAAACAATTCATTTTACTGCTTCTCAAAGGAGGTGAGATGGTTATAAGACTAGGGTGATGTGTAGTAGAGTAGAACCAGGGAGTGATCACAGAGATATTAACCATTGTCTCCTGGTCACTGGTCAGTTTGGGTACTTATGTTCTCATACTTACCATTATTTGTTGTTTAGTTTGGGCTATCCTTTCTGTAAGTAGTGATAGTCCTGGCCAGTGTCCTACAAGAGTCCCCCCCCCATTAAAACAATGTCAGCTTTCTGCCACATGGGAAGTAGAAGCATTTTCTCCTGTTTGCTGGGCCAGCTAGCCGCACTTACAGGCATCAGGAGGAGTGGAGAACAGCCCAGGCTGTGAGAGTAACTGAGGAGAGAGTGAAGCAATTGACTGGGAAATGGTGTGAGGAGGATTTTTTCCTTACATCTTGGTGCCTCTTCAGTTCATCTCTGTCTCTGTACATGCAATGCAGTTTTCCTCTCTAGGTCTCCTTTTCTCGGCCTCCTCAGGCCTACATCTCCACTGAACTCTCTCTCCTTAAAGAACCCAGCCTCTGATCTTGTCACATCTTGGTGGAGCAAGCACATAAAGATGGTTATGTAGATCTGCCTTCATGCTTCAAATGGGAAATTTCAAACTCATTATGTTTGCGTAGCTTTGAAATTTTCCACAGTCAGTTTGTCTCTCTCCAACATATCATCCTAGTTGGTAACGGCTCACTCAGACTCAGCATGGCAAAAACTGAATTCCTCATCAACAGTGACATGATTCATACCTTCCTTTTGTTCACTTTAGTTCCCTCCCTCTTGCAGTAATCAATCAATTCACAGCAGTTCACCTTCAGCCATTCTGCTGGGTGCATGAATGGGTCCCAAGGAGCTGCTTCTATGAGTTGGGGAGTAAACTGATCAGTCTGGAGAGTCACAGTCAGCAACTTTCTCAAGACTTGAGTCAGCCATCTCATTTCGCCTCTTGTAATACATGCTGCTACTTTCATCACCCATTTGGCTTGTAGCAGCTCAGGTTCGCATTGTCGTTTTCATGCAATAAACAGGCAGTTGAATTAGGCATACTGCACTTCCCGGCTTTGACTTTTTGGCTGCAAGTGCAACTCAACACCTTGTTTAACTTCTTGTTGATTTATTGAAAGTTTAACTGTAAATAGAATAGTTTCATTTTATAAATATATTAGTAGATAATGATACCAACTAGCACCTTGGAGAATTTAATCAATAAAGTAGTTGCTATCGGAATACTGTAAGTTTAAGTGTTGTCTTGCTTCCAATTACTATATTAAACTGTAGCTTCTTATTGTTTCTGTAGGCATGGGAAAAAATGTCAAGAATAATTTCTCTGGTCTTTCCAGCAATTTAATTTAGAGAACTAAATGTGAGGGTCGCCAACACAATCAGTGCCCACATGCCTTTTATTAATGACAGTTTCTCTTCCCATTTCCACCCAGACCTGGTCCCAAAGCTGCTTCCAAGCTACAGTTGAGTGGCAGTCTTAGGCCTAGCAGAGAAGCTGCAAGACTTGCTGTGAAGACCTGCAGAGCTGAGGGGTGAGGAGGAATGAAAGCATGCTTATTGAGAGATGCAGCCAAGACAGAGTAGGGCCTGTTGCCAAAAGAAAGGGCTCTGCTTCGTGGAGGTCAACAGCAATGTGTGGTATTGGCTCAAATGTTTGAAATTCAGATAAACTTAGAAAATTCTGGTGTTTATTCAAACTAGAAAAATATACAAGCCACCAGATCTTTAGAAGCTCCTCTGTTCTTATTGTGAAGTTGAGCTGATTGGATTCTGAGAGTAAGTAGTTTGTAAGCACACTCTTCTGATCAATTTACAGAGTACCTGTTGACTCATTTCACCACCTAAAGTAGCTGGATATAGGGCTACCATGTCTGATGGCTGCTGTCAAAAAAATGAAAGAAGCGTGAATCCTCTATGTCCCATTTAAACTGGCCTTGGAGCAAAGGAAGCAAATGGTTATATGGATTAATGAACTGTCCCCACCAGCATAGTAGACTGAACATTTTGGTATGTTTACATCTCACTTCTGCAGATCATTTTTGTTGTTTCCCAATATCTCTTTTCGGTAATCATGGATGTTCTTTTTTAAGCTCCCTTTCTAATATGAAGCATATGGACAACTTTGTCATTATTGGCATTACCTGGTTTGACTGAGTTGTTATTATCTTTAAAAAAAATCAAAGACATGCACACTGCTTCAAGATGACTGCCACACTTCTCTGCCTATGGGGAATGCTAACAGTTATAAACTGTTCCTGGTGACAGTTCTGTAGTGAAGTACTTTGATATATATGGCTAATAAATTAATATGATTCCGTTAATGAGAAATGCAAGTGTTGCCAAACTCCACTAGTCTAGCTTTTAATGCTGCTCCACATTTGCTGTTCTAGCTTCCCCCTGTGGTGAGAGGATCACTGCTACCTACACACTGTCATTGTGATAAATGGCATATCCCACAATGCCCTGCATTCCATCTGGTGTGTCCCCAGAATGATGAGAAATATTTTATACCAATGACATGCTTACAAGCTAAACCTTAATTGTGCAAAGAGCTATTTTTTCAAATATTAAAAATTCATATACTACTTTAGCAACTCCTCATTTTTACTATCATAGCTAATGATTGTTGCCCTGAGACAGAAAAACACATGTAAATAACGTAGGAAAGCGAGCTACTGTACTATAGAACTGACAAATAAGTTACACTGTCACTATTTTACTTTATTGTGAAATAATTGGTGTTGGATGCACATGTGATCATTAAAACATCTATTTAATTTGATTTTAAAATAAATTCTGTATATACAGAATTCTTAAATACCTCAGTATTTGATGCCAAAATCACAGATCAAATTACTGATTCCTACAGCTTTCTGTGAAGGGTAAATATTCTGAAATGAACGGGAGTGCTGAGTGTATGAAGAATGCTGGATGAGACCAGTTTTTTTTAAACTAGTCATTAATCCTTAATGTGCAACTCCTTACAAGAGCAGTGATATCTTGAAAAAACATACCCAGTAACCCAGAGCCTCCCTTTCTGTTTTGTTTTTTCTGTCTTTAAAGGCCACATTTTCAGTGTCTGCCTCTGTTTTGCAGGGACATTTTTAGCAGAGGCATATAGCACCTATAAATAAGAGTCTGAGCTTCAGCCTCCCCAAAAATATATTTTTGATAACTTAATTAAACATGGTCTCATCTACTAATTATTATCAGAGAAGTGGGAGACTTGATAGCTTCATTTCACAGGGGTTTGTGCAAAGCTGTTTTTGGTTTTGATGCTCCTGAGTTTATGCGTCCTTTGAGATCTCAAAATGAAGCTCACCCAAAATAGCCAATTTTGCTCAGTTTTGAGGTGAGAACAGGCAGAAGAACTGCATGCACTTAATATTCAGTCCACGTCTGATCTCAGCTTGGCCAGATTACTAATGTTAGTGAACTGTTTGGGAAATTTGGGCCATGTTTCAAAATGGTAACAAAATTCTTAAGCAGGGAAGTTTTGGGGGTTTGTTATGAAAATTTCTTACAGTTCTTTTTATTATGCTAAGACTAGGTGCTTTGTAGAGTAGCTGTAGTCTGGGTGGGTCATAAATGTAGGGAAAGGCTAGAAAGTTTCCTCACATGCATAAGTAGGTAAATTAATAACAAGTCAAGTTTTTTAATAATTCATAATCTTTATTTTTCTTCATGGTTTTCAGAACCTCTCTTAGCAGATTGATAATAAATTTGTTTCCTGTTAATGGCTTTGTCCTTCTCCATTTATTGATTCTCTCCCCCAGGCTCATGCTTTGCTTCTTATAAGGAAACTAGTGTGGCTTGGCAATGTTTCTTTTCTATATAACTCAGTACTCAGAATTATCTTGAATAGAGGTAAGGTTAACAATGACGTCTGTAAAGCTCCGAAAGAAGGCTTGTTAATTTGAACTCCCTCTGTTGTTTGGATGCTACCTTTAGCAGCAACAAAATAATATTGTGACTGAAGAGTGGCTGTTGGGTTTTATTTTTCTTGGCAACAGTAAATTGAACAAAAATACTTGGATTCTGAAAGAGAGTCTAGAATCTCCATCCAATAATATAGCTTTAAAGCACTGTGCATATTCTGGCATTTAAATGACATGACAGTGTTCCTTTAAGAATCTCAAACCATTTTGTGGGTGTTAGCTTAAGTCTTAGTTCTAGGAGTTATACTAGCTTTGATTAAATGTCTGAATTAATTGAAATTAAGTTGGCATTGAGGCATTTTCCACTGACATTAATAGGGATCATCTTATTGACTCAGCTGGTTTTGAGGCTCATCAAAATGCACTCTAGTATGATAATCCTCTTGTAGTCAAATCGAGCAACTTCAGATTCTGGAGATGCTACCTTTTGCCAAAATCATGCCTAACCCTGATTCTCCATTGTTTGGGAATAGGGAATATGTGTGCTAAAACAGTACTCTGAAAATGATGGGGTATAATGTTACAAAAAAGGAGCATAAATCCTTTGTCACCCCACTAGTGTCTGCACTCTGGGACAAATTTATTCAGTTGCTTTTAGTGGTGTTTCACAAAGGACACGTAGGGCCATTGTATCTTGAGTCATTTTAACTCTCATTTTCAGTGGCTCGACTAGTAATTGTCTGTAATAAAGTGGAAACCAAAATTTAATTTAATAGAGTCCATTTAAATAAACACAATTGTAAACTTTTCATTGCAGGGTAGGCAGCTACTGTTACCATATCTCACAGAGATAATGTGGTTGCAGGAAAACATTGACCTATGGAGCAAAAGAATATAGTCAACCATCTATTTGCAGTGCCTTAATCCAACCTGTTTGCTCAAATAATATGCTCTTTAATGTCAGCCTCCATATCTAAGTTAGATTTGAGTTGTGAGATTTCTCACAGGAAAGTCTTCTAAGGCTGTATTTTGGTGTAAGAATACTGTTGCAAATTGTCCAGAAAATTCATACGGGAAAGAAAACAAAGCTCAGCAAATGATACCATAAACACACATCATATTTAAATGCAGGAGTATTCTTAATGGTATTTCATCCTCTGTGATTAATTCCTCTTGATGGAATATAATACCTGGATAACATTATTAATTTAGTACCAGTAGAGCTCTGTAGTCTGTAGTAAAGTTAAATATGCAACTAGTCCTGCGGACTTGAATGGGCCTACTCATGCACTTAAAGTTAAGCACATGCTTAAGTACTTTGATAGTTGATGACCTAGGTTCTTTTCAGAATAGAAAACAACTCTTGTAGTGAAAAATCTAAGTGCTAATGTCTACAGTGGAAATTGCTTGACTGATAGTCATACTCCCTTTACATTGTACTACCGGTAAAATTAATGGCCATACTTATTTGCTTTGACACAAATTAAGTAAGCAGTCACTTACTTTAAAAATTACAGAATCCAAATTAGATAAATATTTTCTTTATGTTGTAATGTTTAGTATTATGTTTTCTACAGTTTACTGCTGTGCTGACAGGCTGTGAATAAGATGTGGGACTATGCTCCATAAAAATACGATAAATTAACTTAAAACTACTCTGCTAGAAAAATAATAGTCTATATGTTTAGGAATTCGGTGGGGGTGCTTTCTTGGCATCCAAGAATATTTGATCTTGATGAAGTTTAACTCCCAATATCAATATTATGTGTTAACGTCTCATTTTAACCTGAAGTATATCCATGGGATTAGAGTTGTCAAATGTGTCAGAAGAACTTAATTTTCTGACAGTATTTTTGACAGCCTATGGATACCAACGGTCATTTGCCCTCACGCTTAACTGTGAAAAAGATTTGATAATGTTTTGCAAAAAGTGGTTATTAATGGAAATATATGATTTTTTTTTGTTGTTTGGAGATGTGTTACATAAATTAGTTTTCCAGAAAGCATTTTTTCCCTAAATTTTTTCTAGAAATTATATTTGTTGATCTTATCACATCATTTACTAATGCATCAAGTCAGAGATTCTTAAAATTTGGGTAAAGAATGGTTAAGTGAAGCTTTTATTCAGTGTGTGTGTGTGTGTGTGTGTGTATATATATATATATATATATATATATATATATATATATATATATATATATATATATATATATATATATTTTTACACATCTGTCTGTGACGCATCTATTTCCTAGTCCTTCTCTCTGGTAACACTTTATTAGTTGGTCTGTTTTGGACTGTTAGTGCCTAACTGTATGTCTAGTGTGTGTCTGCTTGCCAATGAAATGCCACTCTGGTGTGCTGCAATCTTATTTCAGTTTGGAGTATTAGTTGTAGAAAAGTTTGCAAGTTGGTACACAAGGCTCAGTAAAGTTACCTTCCCATTGTTAAGTACAGTCAACTCAGCTTACTTCAGTACTATACAATATAAATAATCATGAAACTGCACCGCTAATAGATTTGTTTTGGGTCCAAATTGTGAGAGCTAAAGGCGTGAACTGCAGGCTCTTCATTTATGAAAAAATAAAAGAGAAACACCAAATGAAAATAAAAAATAATTAAAATACACCAGAGCTTGAGAGACAAGCACTAAAAGTGATTTTGTTGCAACTTGCAAGCAGAGCTTTTAACAATAATACTTTGCACTTAAAAAGAAGCTAGACAAAAAAAACTCCCACAGAAGTTCATTTTCCACAACGACCTTCATTTCACATGTCACAAGTATGAAAATTGTGACCTGGCATAAGAATTTGAGACGGGGAGGGTCTTTGTCCAGATTTCCTTAAATGTGCATCTCACAACTTTTAATGTCTCATTTAGGCTTGTTTATTACTTCAGAATTTTAGGATTGGCATTTGTGTTGGAATTGTCAATAAAGTTGCATGTATGATGAAAGGGTGGGAATGGTTGGGTTCAGATAAAGGAATTGCTGCTGCCGGTAACCAGAGAGAGGATCAGTCCATCCAAATTCACAGTTGTGAGCCAGACTGTGCCATTAAGTCACAGCCCTGTGTACGGAGTAAGACAGAGCTGCACTGGAGCTCCTGAGGGGTGTGCTCACACCGTGCCTGTCCCTTAAAAGAGCAGCATGTTGAGGAAGACTAGCTTTGCTGAACGAAGCAGAAAAGCTTGGCCCTACTTTCTCCCTCCTCCTTTTGGAGAAACTGCATGTGCCGAATCAGTATCCCTGAGCAGATCTTATGCTTTAGGAAATACATGGGCTGCAGTTGTCATCCCCTGCATGGAAGTTAGCAAGGGGTATGTGGGGGAGCAAATTCTGTGTGCCCTCCTTCCAACTCCTCCCATTTCACTGAGCACCTGGGAAGATGCTCTATTTACGTAAGAACGGTCATACTAGGTCAGACCAAAGGACCATCTAATCCAGTATCCTGTCTTCCAACAGTGGCCAATGCCAAGTGCTCCAGAAGGAATGAATAGAACAGGTAATTATCAAGTGATAACACTCCGTCGCCTATTCCCAGCTTCTGGCAAACAGAGGCTAGGGACACCTTCCCTGCCCATCCTGGCTAATAGCCAATGATGGATCTATCCTCCATGAACTTACCTAGTTATTTTTTGAACCCTGTGATAGTCTTGGCCTTCACAACATCCTCTGGCAAGGAGTTCCATAGGTTGACTGTGCACTGTGTGAAAAAATATTTCCTTTTGTTTGTTTTAAATCTGCTGCCTATTAATTTCATTTGGTAACTCCTAGTTCTTGTGTTATGAGAAGGAGTAAATAACAGTTCCTTATTTACTTTATCCATCTAGCCTCATCCATTTAGGACAAAAACCTGATAGCTTCATAAAAACTCTAATATTTTTGCTTCCTGTTATGCTTACTAAATGTGCAGTTCTGGGCATAAATTTGAATTCCATTTTTGACCTAGATTAACTGAAATGTGTTGGTGTGTCTGATGAGTCATCTTAAATAACTTGATGAGGCATATTAAATTCAGAGTGGAAATGTGTCCATACTGCAAAATCACTTCTCCTTATTAATTGGGGCTCTAAGATGAGAGGCTTGTGTCTGAATGGGAATAGATACTAAACTACCCTTTCACTTTTGGAGATGGTCCTCTCCAGTTAAGACTGTGGCATGTTTGTGGGGTTATGTAGGACAGCTTGCACTATTGCCGTCATGTTGTACCTGTTCTAAGAATAACTGCAGAACTTCAGTCTCACAGGCTATCAGGCTAGACTCTTTAGCCAGCGCTGATTTCATCCCAAAAGTATTTTTCAAAGAAAAACAATTCCCCAAAGTACAAGCCTCATTTAACAATAGGCAGAATATTTAAACCTTGACTCCAAAAAAGAAAGTACAGTATATAATACATGCTTAAAATGTAAATGATAGACATATTTAGTAGCAAAACGAAGCCTTTATTAAAATATAGTGAACTACAAAGGTTTTTATATAATCAAATGAAGTACAGTAATGCAAGTCTTAAGAAATGATCTGGAAAGGTAGAGTACACTCACATAAAAGCAAGTTAAGATAACCTTTTCATAATTCTTTAACATGTTGAAAGAGTATTTCTGCACTGACTTATTAAATTAGGCAAGGTCACCTTTTCATTTTGTTAACAGATTAGGTTTGCCAGACCATGGATTTTGAGCCTGAAAATATGGAGGAAACATGCAGTAACATATGTCAAGAATAGGCTGAAACAATACTAAATCAATTTTATACAGCTTAAACTTTTTGTTTTTAGCATCAGTTGCTTGTAAAATATGGTAAATTGCTTAATTACTGACACTGTAATTTGTCTGTTGATTAGATATGCCTTTCAAATAATAAAAACAATATTAATATTTTTATAAAGGAAGGAAATTTTTTCAGAAGTAATGAGAAATCCTCTGCATTTGAAATACAGTATAATAGAATCATAGAAGAGTAGGGTTGGAAGAGACCTCAAGAGGCCATTTAGTCCAACCCCCTACTCAGAGCAGGATTTGCTGAAACTGAATCATCATGCCAGGGCTTTGTCAAGCTGGGCCTTAAAAACCTCTAAGGATGGAGATTCCACCACCTCCTTAGTTAACCCATTCCAGTGCTTCACCACCGTCCTAGTGAAATAGTTTACTATCCAGTCTAAACATCCCCCACTGCAACCTGAGGCTATTGCTTCTTGTTCTGTCATGTGCCACCACTGAGAGCATCCTAGCTCCATGCTGTTTGGAATCCCCCTCCAGGTAGTTGAAGGTTGTTATCAAATCTCCCCTCACTCTTCTCTTCTGTAGACTAAATAAGCCCAGTTCCCACAGCCTCTCCTTGTGTGTCATATGCCCCAGCCCCCTCATCATTTTTGTTGCCCTCCGCTGGACTCTCTCCAATTAGTCCACATCCTTTAGGTAGTGGGGCCCCCAAAACTGGATGAAATACTCCAGATGTGGCCTCACCAGTGCTGAATAGAAGGGAATAATCACTTCCTTCGATCTGCTAGCAGTGCTCCTACTAATGCAGCCCAATATGTTGTTAGCTTTCTTGGCAGCAAGGGCACACTGTTGACTCATCTCAAACTTCTTGTCCACTGTAATCCCCAGGTCCTTTTCTGCAGAAATACCGTTTAGCCAGCCTGTACCAGTGCATGGGATTCTTCCTTCCTAAGTGCATGACTCTGCACTTGTCCTTGTTGAACCTCATCAGATTTCTTTTGGCCCAATCCTCCAATTTGTCTAGGTCACTCTGGACCCAGTTCCTACCCTTCAGCGTATCTAACTCTCCCCCCACCTTAGCGTCATCTGCGAATTTGCTGAGGGCGCAATCCATCCCATCATCCAGATCATTAATGAAGATGTTGAACAAAACTGGCCCCAGGGCAGACCCTTGGGGCACTCTGCCTGATACCGGGTGCCAATTAGACATCAAGCCATTGATCACTACCCATTGAGCCCGATGACCTAGCCAGTTTTCTGTCCGCCTTATAGTCCATTCATTCAATCCATACTGTTTTAACTTTCTAGCAAAAATGCTGTGGGAGACCATATGAAAAGCTTTTCTAAAGTCAAGGTATATCACGTCCACCGCTTTCCCCATGTCCACAGAGCCAGTTATCTCATCTCAGAAAGCAATCAGGTTGGCTAGGAATGACTTGCCTTTGGTGAATCCATGTTGACTGTTCCTGATCACCTTCCTCTCCTACAAGTACTTCCAAATGGATTCCTAGAGGACCTGCTCCATGATTTTTCCAGTGACTCAGGTGAGGCTGACCAGTCTATAGTTCCCTGGATTCTCCGCTGTTCCTTTTTAAAAGATGGGCACTATATTTTCCTTTTTCCAGTCATCTGGGACTTCCCCTGATTGCCACTAGTTTTCAGAGATAATGGCCAATGGCTCTGCAATCAAATCAGCCAGCTCCCGCAGCACTGCATCCGGCCTCATGGACTTGTGCATGTCCAGCTTTTCTAAATAGTCCTTAACCTGTTCTTTCACCACTGAGGGCTGCTCACCTCCTTTCCATACTGTGCTTCCTGGTGCAGCAGTCTGGGAAATGACCTTGTCTGTAAAGACTGAGGCAAAAAAAAGCATTGAGTACTTCAGCTTTTTCCACATCATCTGTCACTAGATTGCCTCCCCCATTCAGTAACGGTCCCACACTTTTCCTGACCACCTTCTTGTTGCTAACATACCTGTAGAAATTCTTCTTGTTACCCTTTACATCTCTTGCTAGCGGCAACTCCAGTTGTGCTTTGGCCTTCCTGATTACACCACTGCATGCTTAAGTAATATTTTTATATTCCTCCCTAGTCATCTGTCCAAGTTTCCACTTCTTGTAAGCTTCCTTTTTATGTTTAAGCTCACCAAAGATTTCTCTGTTAAGCCAAGCTGGTTGCCTGCCATATTTGCTATTCTTTCTGCACGTCGGGATGGTTTGTTCCTGTGCCCTCAATAAGGCTTCTTTAAAATACAGCCAGCTCTCCTGGACTCCTGTCTCCCTCATAGTAGGGGATCCTGTCCATCAGTTCCCTGATGGAGTCAAAGTCTGCTTTTCTGAAGTCCAGGGTCCATATTCTGCTGCTCTCCTTTCTTCCTTTTGTCAGGATCCTGAAGTCAACCATCTCATGGTCACTGTTGCCCAGGTTGCCAACCACTGCTACTTCCCCTATCAATTCCTTCCTGTTATTGAGCAGCGGGTGAAGAGGATCACGGCCCCTGGTTGGTTCCTCCAGCACTTGCACCAGGAAGTTGTTCCCAACACTGTCCAGAAACTTCCTCGATTGTCTGTGCACTGCTATATTGCTGTCCCAGCAGATGTCAGGCTGATTGAAGCCCCTCATGAGAACCAGGGCCTGTGATCTGGAAAGTTCTGTTAATTGTCTGAAGAAAGCCTCGTCTTTCTCATCTTCCTGGTCTGGTGGTCTATTGCAGACGCTCACCACGACATCACCCTTGTTGCTCTCGCCTCTAAACTTAACCCAAAGATTCTCAGCTGGCTTTTCTCCAGTTTCATACTGGAGCTCTGAGCAATCATATTGCTCTCTTACATACAGTGCAACTCCTCCACCTTTTCTCCCCCACCTGTCCTTCCTAAACAGTTTATACCTATCCATGATAGTGTTCCAGTCATGTGAGTATACAATCAGAGCTTTGAAAGGAGAGCTACAAACAGTAGTCAATTTTGTTGAAATTCTATGGCTTGTGCTATACTGGAGCTTTGAACAGATGATGATAGTGGTCCCTTCTGGCTTTAGAATCTGAGTCTATGAATACTGTCACTGATTCCCAAATGGTGAGTAACTGAAGGAGTAAATCTGAATAGATTATTTTCATATTACATATATGATCTCAAATGAAAGTACACTAATATACAGAAACAGCTAAATCCCACTCTCATTGACAGCTCAATAGGTCTGCACACATATGCAGAAAACACTCTTCTTGCTACTCACTGCCCATGTTCAGTGCTCAACAGAGTGCAATTGACTTGGCCCCAGCAATCGCAGAGCAGGTGACTTGATTACACTGAAATCAGGCAGAAAATGTCCTCTTCTGGCCACTCAAGTGAATCAGTCAAATTATCAAGTGGCAAAACTAATTCTACGCCTTGGGCCATCAGAGCTGCCACTTCCTATAAGTCAAGCCTTCACTTAGTGTGAAATTGTTTTTTATTTTATTCTCTTTTATTTATTATGCTTATTTCAGCTAATCCATTTAGTGAATGTGAATCAGCCAGCATACTAGAGCTGTTTCAGATGTGCAACCTTCTCATGCAGTGATGCTGAAATACTTGAGGACTTAGGTCCATTTAAGAAAATTCCAACCCTCTTATGACTTTATATAATTAGAAAGTATTATTTCAGATTTTCTTATGAGACAGAATGAGAAGAAAAGATTAAATATGATTTTAAATTTGACTAAAATTACTTGTGGCTGAGCTTTTTTTAAATAACAGATATTATTCAGAGGGGACACTTAACTTACAGTTTTAAGAATTAGAAACATATTTGCCATTAATTGCAGGCCATTAAGTACCAGTTAATTTTAAGGAGTTTAGTAGAACAAATACTCCCTTAGAAAGCTTCTAATATTGTGTTTAATTTTAAATATGGACTAAAATTCTAAGGGGTCTTGCAGAAATGAGACCAAAGATCTACATAATTTACCCATATAGATGGTGCATCCCAGGTATCACACCAGTATATAATTCTGTCCATATACCAGCCCTACATTTCTTTTCTGCCTCTAGGTGCACAGTGTTATATTGTCCCATACAAAAAGATTAAGATATATTGGTATCTTTCATTTCATTTATTTCATTTCATGTAAAGGTACAGAAACAAGAGATGTGGTCAGGGAGAAATTGAAAGAAACTTCCACTCCTGCTGATTCAGTACTCAGAGTCAGAATATGACTTATGCAGATCAGTGGAGAAAGAAGGCAGAAGTCTCAAAGGCAAAGGCAGAGTCTTAGAAAGGCGTGGGAAGGTTCACACTGTTAACAGGATGGATGCATCTTTGCTAGTGTCATGGGACCAGCTTCTGATAGCTCTAGCGAGCTCTTAACAGAATCCCTATATGTGATGTATGGAAAATGCAGTAGATTCATTGACCTTTGTGTTCTGCATCATTTAAGCACCATTGTCCTAGAAAGGTAGTGCCATCTTCCAGTGACATTTTGGAGGGTTCTGCCATTGGTTAGTTTTTGGTGTTTATATGTGCAGATTTGGCCCTTAAAAACTGTTATGATAAAATCTTGGATGTCTATTTGAAATAGGTCAGAATAATGTAGGCTTTATAAAAACCTAGATGACGTTCATTTGGTGTTTTGTAAATGGCAGCTATTTGCCAACTACAGATTACTGAAAGTTTTTTTGCTGCCAGGCTTGACCATCCCTATGCAAAAACCTGTTAAGCATTGTAGACATGTTATCAGGATTTAGGTCAGTCTTCCTGGTCTGGAGCATTGCTTGTAACTAGGAGCCATCATTTGGAGTTACAGATGACTTTTTCCCCTCACTAGCTTATGTGAGGGGGAAATTGCTTGTTATATCTGTCTTTTGCCCAGCAAGGGTCCTGTTTGACTAAAAGTCCCAACGCTGATGAAAATTTGTGTACCCAGACAAATTTTAGTCAAGCATTGTACATAGGAACTAACACTGAGATTGGCTTCTTTGCCCATCAATAGGGCCATACCAAATTCATAGTCCATTTTGGTTAATTTCATGGTCATAGGATAGGATATTATAAATTGTAAATTTCATTATTTCAGCTATTTAAATCTGAAATTTTGTGGTGGGGAAATTGTAAGGATTCTGACTAAAAGGGAGTTGTGTATGTATGGTGCGGGGAGTCACAAGGATTTATGGGGAGAGGCTGCGGTACTTCTACCCTTACATCTGCCTGCAGAGCTGGGCAGCTGGGGAGCAGTGACTGCTGGCAGAGCTGCCGCCAGCAGCAGGGCAGAAGTAAGGATGGCATCGTATGTTACTGCCACACTTACTTCTGTGCTGTTGCCTGCAGAGCTGGGCCCTTAGTCAACAGCTGCCACACTCCGGACACCCAGCTCTGAAGGCAGCAGTGCAAAAGTAAGGGTGGCATGGTATGGTATTGCCACGCTTACTTCTATGCTGCTGCTGGCGGGGGGGCTGCCTTCAGAGCTGAGTGCCTGGCCAACAGCTGCCACTCTCCATCTGCCCAGTTCTGAAGGTAGTACAGAAGTAAGGGTGGCAATACCGTGACCCCCCCCTAAAATAACCATGTGACCCTCCCGCAACTCCCTTTTGAGTCAGGACCCCCAATTTCAGAAATGCTGGTCTCCCCCCATGAAATCTGTATAGGATAGGGTAAAAGCACACAAAAGACCAGATTTCACGGGGGTAGGCGTGAGGGACCAGAGTACATGGACCATGATGCGTTTTTCATGGCTGTGAATTTGGTAGGGCCCTATCCATCAATATAACCATATCACCTCCTTTTTTTGAATCCATCCAACTGGTCCCCTTTCTCCATTGAATCACAGTCAAGCTTCTTGCCTGGTTTTCAAGGCTCGGCATTACTCTGCCTCTCCTTACTTATCTCTCCTTGTCTCGTATTGTCTGATCTCCTATCTTCTCTACTCAGCCAATGATGCTAACCTTAACATCTTGTTTGTCTACTTCTTCTACAACAGTGCTTTCTTTCATGCCACTTCCTATATATCAGATGCTTTCCTTGAATGGTTTTACCCTTTATGCATTCAAATCCCTATCAAGATCCAGTTCTACTCTGATGAGTACAAAAAACTAGCCAGCTATATATTGTCGTCATCATCATCATCATCAAGACATGATGAAACTCTCAAGATGTGCCCTATTATCATCTGGATCACTTACTCTTATCCTTGTACCTCTTTCTTTTACTCTTCATCTGTGACGGTTTTTCAGATTGTAAGCTCTTTGGGGCAGCATCTTCACCTTTTTATATGTACAGCGTGTAGCATATTTTATGTGCTACTGTAATACAAATCATTGACAATAGTGCAGATAGCCAGTTTAAGGTAGTAAAAGAGCAGTCAGCTTTAAGATTTGCTATTTATTTCTTTTTTTAATGCCAAATTGATTAGTCAGGTAAGTGGATATTGAGCTCCCGGGTGTTTTTGCTAAGGCTACACCTTCCCGTCCAAGAAAATTAGAGGGCATTTACAGAAATGCATGAGCTGTGTTGTCTGATGTTATCACGTCACACATGTACATTCTTGATGGTTGACAGCTAGAAATGTGACTTCCATTCTCCACATCTTCTGTTTGGCATCTCAAAGGTTTGCTTTCACATGTGTCAGATGTGCCAGTTTGTTTGTGGAATTCCTGTCATTATAAATGCTCTATCTAGTTCAATCAATATTTGTCTTCTGTGGAATATCAATGCTGTTCCTGCAATGCTTTCTTGGGATGCCATGAATTGTAATTATAAACAGTGCAATATATTGGTGGAATTATACATGCTTCCTAACATAAACCAGTTAAGGAATTACATGCATCACTTTCAAGGTATGCACAAGAAAAAAAGAATTTTTCTCATAAGTAGTTAATTTCTTACTACAGTTTTACACATGTTGCAATACATATATATATAAAATGAATCCAACTAAAATTTGGGATTTTTTGCTCTAAACTTAAAAAATTCTAGTGTGTAAATCTTCTTGGGTGCAGAACAAGTCCAAGATGTTATCCTTTTGTGTGCAAATGCAGTTACCAAAATCAGTGTAATTTGAATATGTCAGGCTTGTGGTGTTTTTCAAAGTGACTGTACCCTTTCAACAAGGAGTTAAAGTAAAATACAAATATTGCCCACTGAGTTTCTGTGCTAAATCCCAGATTAAAAATTAAGCAAGCATTTTCTGCACTAAAAGACATGTTCTCTAGATTAATCTTAGTTTAACAGTGACTCAGGTGATTTCTGTATTAGATTCTGAGCACCTAGCAGCTTGATACTATATATTGACATTGCTGGTCAATGTTGACTTTTTATAGTGCCAGATATTGCCACTGCTAAAGAAACAGGTCTGCATTTGTATAATTGTTTCACTTACTTAGAAGCACTGAGTGGAGTCACAGTATTTTATTGGCTAAAGTTATATAGCTTTGGCTATCTTGCTTTTATCTGTGCCAGTAGAAACTCTGATTTAATTGAACAGATTAGGTCATGTGTCTGAATGAGCATAATTTTTAGGATTAGATTTCTAGTGCAAATAACTGATCATGAATTCTAAATTTTCTTTCCATTAATAGTCTGCAAAACATTAAGATGCTAAAGAATACTGTTACAGTTAACAAGGGTATTTTAGTTATAGTTTAAAAACATAAAACTTCCTTTCATTGTTTTTAATATCAGAGAATGCATCCGGGGCTCCCGATGTACTGATAGTATTATGCCACTGGTCACATTTAACAATTTGAATTGCATACCTTGTTCCTTACTGAAAAATGACCTGGAATGTTTGTGGCCAGTAAAAAGGTGTAAGAGAGGAACGGGTAGCTGAAAAAGGACAAAGGATTTGATCTGCTGGCGCAACGTAGCATCTCTTCTTTTGTGTAGGACCAAGGTCGGCTCCAGGCACCAGCGCTCCAAGCGCGTGCCTGGGGCGGCAAGCCGCGGGGGGTTCTCTGCCGGTCACTGCTAGGGCAGCAGGCAGGATGCCTTCGGCGGCTTGCCTGCGGAGGGTCCACTGGTCCCGTGGTTTCAGTGGACCTCCCGCAGGCATGCCTGCGGAGGGTCTCGCTGGTCCCGCAGCTTCAGCGGACCTCCCGCAGGCACGTCTGCGGGAGGTCCACCAAAGCCGTAGGACCAGTGGACCCTTCGTGCTTGAGGTGGCAAAATGTCTAGAGCCGTCCCTGTGTAGGACCAAGAGGGGAAAGGCTTGGCCAGAGGAGAGAATGCAGCCTGATTTAGCGGTCTGCTGGGGAGTGGCACAAAACATTAGCCCCACCCCTTCAAGCTCTGACTGGGTCCACAAAGGGACTGCTTCTCCACTCTTCTGTCTGATCTATCAGAACAGTGGCAGCATTGCCATTTGCTCTTAGCCAGTGCTTTGTGACCTCTCTGTTAATGCTGCTTTGAGTAGCACTATCTATTTCACTTTTTTTAAAATGTAGGGTTTAGTCTATGCGGATTATTGTTCTCAGCTACTTCCTGCTATTGATGTGATTTTCTTGCTGAGGGAATGGAGGCGGCAACATGGGTGTGAAAAGGAGGGGGATCTGGTGTACCTAAATTTCCTCTCGTGTTGCCAGCTCCTCCTCGTACACACAATCTTTTTTTGGCAGCTTTGCTCCATTCCATGCTGAGCAGTTTAATTTTTCTAAGAAAAATGAGTTATACGATGAGGGGAATTAACTTCTGATTTTCCTGTTGACAAGAGCTATGTTGTCTTTTGTCCATACAAGTCATTCGTGCGGCTCTAAAGTGAATTACAAGTCTATGTGTGAAGGAGAATAGCACCCCTTCCCTCAATTTAGTTTGGATTTCTCTTATTGAAAGTTGAAAGGCAAACTCTTTCCCAGGGTTCTTTAACACAACTGCACATAAATAATTTGGCAACTGGAGAGCTTTTGTACAAGTAGTTTTCAGAATTGAGAAACGTTTAAGGACATTTAGCAGGAAGCTGCATGTCTAGTGGACTGAGCATGGGCTTGGGAATAAAGATCTTTTGAGTTTCAGTCTCAGGTGTGCCACTGTCTCGCTGTGTGATGTGGCTCTTAGTTTAAGATTTGCTATTCTCAGCTTCCCTGTCTATAAAACGGGATTAATAAAACTGATTTTTAACTACCTCACGGGGCTGTTCAGAGAATTAGATGGTTAATTGTTGTTTGTTATGTGCTCTATAAGCAGAAGGGGCTGGATATGTTGTTGAATTACAGTGGGCCTGATCCTGCAGTCACACTTTGGCAAAAACTCTGCTCACTTTCCTGGGAGTTTTGCCTGAATAAGGATTGCCGGATCAAACTCCTTTATTCTGAAAAATGTGTTGATAGTTTTAATGAATCTACACTATTATCATTCCACAGCATTTGTTTTATATCCAGAATAAGTCTTTTCCAACAAGCTCTTTAAAGATGGGGGTAGAGGCGGGGAGGGTTTCAGTGACCCAGAAGTGGAAGACTTTTGTTCCTCATTAAACTACTTCTTGATGTTTCCCAATAGGTTTTCAACTAAACACTTGTTAATCCCAGAGCTCTGACAAGTGAGGCCTGCTGAATTAGGCCAATCATTGCTACAAATAGCTAGGGCACATGAAAAAGTAATCATTGCTTTCCAGTCTATTATTAGATTAACTTCATAGGGATTGCTTTTTTCTCCTGTGAGTTGGTGCAAAAGTGACATGCCTTACCCTCCAATAAATCTAACAGCAGAGTGGCTATGACATGATGTTCATACTCCTCAGTCCCATGACAGATTATTTTTGATTGCTGCAGAAGTTTACAGCAGCTTGAAACCATTAGAATTTAAAGGCATCATTGAAATTTTACAGCATATCTGACTCATACACAATGCTGCTGGTACTAAGTTTGTAGTATATTGGCTTCACATTGTGATTGCCAGTCACAATGAGACTTGCTTACTTGTACTGATCCCCAGCTGTCATTTTGAAGAGGTAAACAATCATATGACACTTCTCCTCTGTGATCTCTCCTTGGAGAACATGTGCTTTTGTGAGTAATGAAGCTTTCTGAGATTTCCACCTTGGGAGAGTCATCAGTGTTAAACGCTTGTGGGAACCACCTCATGTAGACAAAAAACCTCAGACACTTATATAGATGAACAAATGATTTGCCACTTATTAGCTTCTCCAGAGATTTTTAAACTGGTGATATCTGGTCAATCTGTATATGTAGAATTAAAAAGCTATATTGTTAGCAGATGGAATTCTATATCAATAACATATAAGTGCTTTTAACAGTGTGTTTTTTTTCCAGATTTAAGAACTTTGTTTTTTCCTGATGAAAGCCAGATAAAGTTTGCAAAGCTCAAGACTCTTCAAATCCAAGGTGTTTACTACTATTTATATCTCATGTCAATGACTGTATTTGGCTCTAGTTATAAGCTTTGTTTAACTATTATTTTGTACAGCTGTATAGAATTTTGCTTCTTTAACCTTGAGGCTTGCATTTTTCAAGTTGCAAGACAGATGACTAGGAAGACGTATGCTGTCTATCCATCTCTGTCAGTATAGCTATACCTGTGGGCAGTGCTTAAAGTAACTTGAAAAAAGTGTGTGTGTTGTGGGGGGACGTCTATCATCACCTCCCCATCTGCCTGTCCCTCTGTCCAGCAATTAAATCTTCCCCAACCTCCAAGTTAATCCTGACCCCCAATTAATTCTGCCCCTCCATCTGTTGAACCCTCCAGATACCCCTTTCCCCATGCCTTCTGCAGTTTCCCCCACTTCTAATGCAACTTCTTCACCCCTTCTCAAGTTTAGGGTAAGCTGCTTCAGGATCTCCTCTTCCCCTTGCAAGGACAGGTATTTCTGGGTGGGATGGGGGAGAAACAGAGTTGCTCTCCTGTTGCTCATGGTGTTGGGTGGGGAGGGAATGTTGTGGAGCTGCCTTGAGATGCTGGGCTCTTTCTGCTCCTCCCTCCCTCCCCTCCTGTGAGAATGGTGAAAGAGTTCTACCTGCTTCCTGCAGGAGCCTGACTGGCTGGTATTCCTCAGAAGGTGGGCAGGCAGGGAAAGCAGAGGCTCAAAGGGATTCCCCTCCCTGCAGTACTAAAATTCTGTGCCTCAGTAACCCAGCTCATATTTTAGAAATTTTATTCCCTGGATCTGTGGCTCGTTGCGACCCAACACACTTTAAGCACTGCCTATGGCTCTGTATATGCATTTATCTATATATTATATATAAAGTTTGTGTGTACACCAAACTAATTTAAAATCGGTCTCTAAATGTTTATATGCTTTACAATGTGATTTCATTAATTTTATTCACCCTTACACCTCCAAATTCCTAGCTATGACAACTTGAACAAGCTAGCCTGGATCTATAACTTTTTTGGGCCAAAATTAGTTGGACAGTAGCACTGTTATTACCTTAATGTGTAGTACTATAATGTGTAGCATGTATCAGAGAGAAAGTTAACACGAAGGCCAATCTAACACAGTCCAGTGGTGGTTATATTGTTGATCGCATAGTATGTAGTATAATATGTGTATTGCCATTGGTGTGGTACATGTGAAATTCTCCAGAGAAAACAATCATGTATTTGCTGTAATTATGCTATTTATTTTTCATAATACATATTAATTTCTAGCTTATAAACACCTATATATGTGTGCAGTTTCTATTACAATAACAATGAGTTAGGCAATCTGGTAAATTTTCAAGACTGTGTCCTTCAGTTTATGAAAGTATTATGATCACAAGCTAGCCTGTACTGAATAAGTATGCACATCACAAAATCTGTATACTTTTTGGAATTATTGTTTTCTGCTTAACTTAAAAAAGCAGTATGAGAAATGGCATAAACAGAAATTGTATAATGAATGTTAAAGCTCCATCATTCTACTCAATAGCGTGTTCACAGTATGGATAAGGGGTCACATGACATAGAATGATTTCACATATATTTTATAATATTTAGGCCACATAATATTAGGTTAAATATAAATAAATAATATGAATAATAGAGAATGTTTGTTGAAAGGACATTTGGAATTCCTAATGCAAATATTTACACAAGAAACCTGATTCTAAGAGTTATACTCATCCAGTCAGGGAACAGAAAAAATAGCTGGTATATGTTTAATCAAATCTGGTCAGCAGAATTTGAGAGTTGTGACTATTCAGAGTTCAAGAATATTCTGCAGAAATTATTTGGTAGGAAATTCACCCTTGTGAAGAGGACCAGCAGAAGCATTTATGTTGGACGTAAGTTATGCAAGCTACCTGGTGTGTATTTCACTATTAGTGAATAATTTCAAATAACAAATATAATTGAGAAAATTGTCTGCTACCTAAGGACAATTTGTGAACTGAAAAAGACTAATTTAATCTAATGTATGATTTGCTATGCATCAGCTCCAGTATGAACAAATCACTAGCAATATTTTTTATTTTCTTAAATAGAATTTTTTTTTGTAATTGTATTTAAAAAGTGCTTCTGTAGACAAATTTTTAAATTGTTAATTTTTTTTAAACACAAATACACTCTAAAAATTTAGGCAGATACAGTATAGTGCATGTGAAATTTAGTATTAGGGCACATTTTTTCCAATGGGTTTGTTAATCTTGGAAAAACAAAAACTAGTTTTTTACAATGGGAAACTTGAGCTAACACATACCTTCAATATAGTTGTACTATGGTACCACACTGTTGTAATGTTAGCAGGAGCAACACTTTTTTTTCTGGTTGTGGATATTTCTTTACTTTTTCATCTGCCTACTTCAAGCTTCTTCGTTTTTAAAAAATGAATGTTGAAAACATTGTATCACTGAATCTTTGGTAGATGACGTAAAAGGTTCTGACAATACATGGAGCCATATCATTTAAGAGTTGAGCCATTTTCTTTTTGACCTGTGAGATTTAAACCCCAAAGGAACTAAAGATTAATTCACTGTTTTTACACCAGATGTTGCCTGATAACATGTGGGATAAATCTTTTCTGCACCTGTAGTATAATATTTTCCTCATGCTATAGCATAATACCTTGACTAATACCACAGCATCTTTCTTATGACTTCAAAGAAACCGAAAACCACATTCATATGGAAAACATTTTATTATTTGTAATTCTTAGCTTTGTATATATTAAATGTAATAACTAATGAGTTTAGTAGAATAATATGTATTACCATATGCGAGAAGCATGTTTAATAACTCATGTGCACGTGTAAGAATTGTTAATGTTTGCAGTATTTGCAAGATCAAATCCATTTTGGAAATTCTGTGGACATACGCTTTCAATTGGGGTTAAGTCCATCATTTGGTCGAAGTTTTCCTATCATCAACTAATTCCTTTCAGAGAAAACAGTTATTTGTATCTTTGAGAGGAAAAAATGCTAATTGAAACCATGTAATAAAAAGGTAATTTAGTAAAACTATTAGTTTTTGTTTTTTACTCTTTTAAGCCTATTATTTTTAAAATTACTTTTGTATTAAAAAAGCTGTAAAACTAAGTGTGGTGTCAGCATATTGCATATTCAGGCACATTTTAATTCTCATTTTCCATTGCATGAATAGTAAAATCTTTATAAATTGGAAACTGAAATTAATTGAATAAACTCCCATTGAATGTTTTTATGTTTTTGCTTGCATTTTAAAAAAGCAGATTGCAAAAAATTTTTCACAGCAAATGATGATGCTTAGCATTGACCACACCTCACTGAGATAATGTAGGGCAGGAAAAATAGTGCTGATGTAGGGAAGCAAATAACATCAAATGTTCAGTAGCAGTTCTCAGAGTTACTATGTTTATTTCAGTAATATAGCCGATATTGCTGGTATCTCTATCTAAATTTTATTTCCCAACACAATACAGAATCCCTAAGGTTAACCACCATGGCAGGCCTTAAAGCTTGGTATTCAGGTGGGATGCGGACTGTGGGGTCTGCTCCTCAGTTTGTGCAGTACTTCTGCCTACTCATTAAACAGAATATCAAATTACTGAAATACAGACTGATGCCAAAATGTTCAAACTTGTGTGGTTAGCCAGTAAAATAGGTGATTTGACTTTTTGAGATATCAGCACAGAACTCATTACTCTGTTTAACACCTCAGAAAATCAGGTCATTTAATTAAAGGTGGAGGTATGCCTAACTTTAGGCAGCTACATTTGAAAATGTTGGATTTCAAATTATTTGTAATCCTTGAGTTAACTATATTTTCTTACAGCAATCACTGAAGGAATAATCACAAATGTAGTTTCATGATGAACATCTAATGCCCAAATCAGCAAAGCAACTTATTGTATTGTATTGTACATACTTGCCTATGAACAAATAAGTTGTGCCATTGAATGTCACTAAAACCATTCACTTGCTTAAAGCTAGGCATGTGCTTAAGTGCTCTGCTACACTGAGGCCTAAATTCTTCAAACCTCCTATTTTTTTAATTGTTAGAGCTCTGTTATAGCTTTTATACTGCTGCTGTTACTGCTATTATGTATTTTACAGCAGGAACTGAAGTGGGATAGGGAGTAGGAAGTTATACTCATCAGTGACTGTGCGTGTGGAGTACTGAAGGGGACAGAATGCTGCTAGGGCAGCTTGTTTAGAAGCAGCTTTTGTACCTCCTTTTAAAGGTGTAAACTGTTTCCTTTAGCACCAGCCTCCAGCTTTTGTACAGGAGTGGTAAGGCCCTGTCCTTTCCTCCACTCCCCTAAACCTAGATTGCCTTAAGTGCGGAGTACACCTAGCCATTCTGTCCCATCCACCTTGTAAATGGAGGGCGAGCTCTGGTGACGAGGAAAGGGGCTCTCTGTGCCTTTCCTTTATTTATGTGTACACCTCTACCCCGATATAACATGACTCGATATAACACCAATTTGGATAGAACGCGGTAAAGCAGTTCTGGGCGGAGGGGGGCGGGGTGGCTGCGCACTCTTTCGGATCAAAGCAAGTTTGTTATAACGCTGTTTCACCTATAACCCAGTCAGAGATTTTTTGGCTCCCGAGGACAGCGTTATATTGGGATAGAGGTGTATATGTGCCAGGGCAGCCAGAATGTAGCGCTTAACATAAATCATAATGTGACCAAAAATATTAACTGGAGAGTACAAACTGCATTTAAAAGGTAATAATGGAATATATAATAGAAGTTAATTACTATCCCCAGAAAAATAACAGGCTTAGGGCTGTGGGTTACGTCCATCTGTAAGCCATTATTTGTAATGGCTGGAAGATGTTGTGAATGGGTATTAATTATCTTCTGCTGTCTTTGTGTCTTCAAAGTACATGATTTTCTTGGAACCAAAGATCATGTTATGTGTATAAATGATGGAAGAAATAAATAAATATAGACAATAACAAACATTAGACAGAGTCCAAATCACTGTTTATAGCAAAAGGTAATTACTATTAATGATACTGAGTTCAAAAGGATTAAAAGTCATCGAGCCTGGAATCTAACATTCCTGACCTCAAGATGAGACCTTACTAAGCCATAAACTGAACTGGTCTCAGTTTTCAAAATGGTAAAAAGATTTCTAAGTCTGCAGGTAGCAAGTCCCCATTATCCAATCTTATATTTAACCCTATTTCAGTACTAAATTAATATACACATATTTGGCTTGGGTATATCAAACATTCAATTTCCTGTAGATTTTAGGGAACATATGGTTTTATACTGAGACATTTTAAAAATCTACCTAAGGTTAATGTTTGTGGTGGCCCTTTGCAGCAGTGTGAGGCAATAAACAACTTTTTGGGATAATTAAATGCTGAAATGAAGCTGGCTGATTTTGACAGCTGCCTACGCAGTTTATTATATATTTACTGCTGTGAATGCTGACATCAAGGAAAAAAGATAGAAAAGCGACAATATAAAATAATACATTTTTTTTGCTTGCTTTTTGAGGGAAGGAAGTTTGTGCTGTTGCCACCTTGGAGTTTCTATTGATGTCTCTTTGAGGATGCTGACTGTGACTAAACAGTGGAGGGCATAGCTACAAAATTAATAGCTGTTCCGTGAAGTGGTTTACATTTAAAGGCCGTGCTGTAGTTGAATACATGAAGCCTAATCCTGAGAGGTGCTGTGCACTTTCAACTCCCATTCACTTAGTGAAATTTCAGTTCACTCAACACCTCATGGGATCCTGTCCACAGGAGACCAATCTTAAAATATTCTCACTGCAACTGAATGCAGTAATTTTTTGTCTGGGCAGCAGGAAAGAAAGGACAGGGCTCCTTTAAGGATCCCTACTGCATTTGGGTTATGAGAGAGAAAGAAAGGGAGGACAGACTTAACTGAGAGGAGCCAAAGGGGGGTGGAATAGGAAGTGGCTGGGTCAGGTTGAGGCACTGACCCACCATGTATACTGTGGGGCAGGGGAGGAGAAGGAAGGGTATTTATATACCCTCTGCATTTTGGAGGGAATTCTCTTTGCCACGAATCACTAAACTACATGGAACCCTTAGGATCTGAGTAGGACTGTGTTTTATGGTCTGCTGTGGGCTTGCACTGGTCGCTTCCATTTTCTTTCGGGGTGGGGAAAAAAATTCTGTCACCGCCAGACTGGTCAAGGCAGGGCGAGTTATTTTTTTCACTTTTCCCACAGTGGATAGGAGAGGTAGGTAAGGAGGTTAGGTCAAGATTGTCACAACTTAGGAGGTAGCAGATGTGGCAAATGTCCAGAATCACAGAGGGGTTATGGTTTCCTGATAAACAGGAGTTAAAAAGTTGATTTAGGGGAAGCATACCCTAAAGAATCTGGAAAAAAGGAGGTAGTGGCTTCAATAGGAATGTCTGCAACCTCAGGGAGATACCCCCCTTTTTTTCCTAGCTCCCCCTTAATCTTCAGCGGAGAGAGTGGAGTCCCAGCAACAGGCTGACTGGGACAGGTTGGAAAAGGGGTTGGCTGACAGAAGCCCCCTAAATATGTGGAAACAGTTAGGGAAAGAATGATGACCTGCACTGTATAATTTATTGCTGGTTATTCCTAGTTATTTGAAGAGAATAAATTTGTGGCCTAATTAAACCACAACCATTAAGAACACCAATCTACATTTATGGGCTCAGATCTCTTTGGAGTTCCTAAACTCTGGATGGCAGGAAGGTATATCTTTCTGTATTTAAGTACCTTGTGAATTTTACAGAAATATATGCATGTTGTGTAACAATAATTTAAAAACACAGGATATTTGGGCACCTAGATCAGCACTTTCAAATGGATGCCTAAAGTTAGTTTCACAGTGTACTCCTAAATAGGTGGCCTGATTTTTAAAAAAAATAGTATCAAGCACTCAGCAGCTTCTGTTGACTGGATGCTCAGCACTTCTGAAAATTAGGTCAGCACTTCTGAAAATTATTTAGGTGCTGAATATGGGCCCAGGAGCCTACCTTTTGAAAATCTGGATCCTAAATTCAATTTGAATGTCTAAATGTAGAATTGGTTGCCCATACTTAGATGCCAACTAGGTATACAATGTTAATAAGTGTTTTAGTTGCATTTATAAGAAGGGATAACATTGAATTTTTCTTGGTAATAACCATCTGAAATTTCTCATTCATATAATATGTTATAGGCAGAAAATAATCCATTTATATTACTGTCCAAGAGGATTTTAATTATCTCTTATGAAACACATAAGATTTGCAAACATCTGAAAACAGCAAGCTACAGTAAACGAACAGCCATAAATACAGCAAATAAGTAACAAAGTAATGATCTGTGGAATTTGTTATGGTAGATGAATTGTTTTTCCCTACATTTTTCTTTTATGACCTAAAGGAATCCCTCAGGCTCAGCTTTACACCCAACTACTTGCTTATCGACTGGAAAATGCAATATATTTAAAGCAAGTAGGTTGGGTTATAGCCCTGTTGAAAGATCCTAATCTTTTAAATGTGAAAAGTGAGAGCTTTGCCTCACACATGTTACAGTAGACAGAAGTTTCCTGCTTTGTTCAAATCCGCTCAGTTTTCTTATATTAAATGCAAACCGTAAGCCTTCAACTAATAGCACAAAGGGTAGTTTGAATTATGTTTTCCTTTTTCTTTCCAAAACCTAGCACATACATACACACACACACACACAAATAAGTCAATGCAGTATTGACACAGTTTTTTTTATTTGCTATCAGTTATAAATGCTGGGATTACCTGGGCGATTGTTTTCTCAGAAACCCATAATGTAATCTCAAACCTAATACTCTGACAACCATGCACTAATTAAAACTGCAATTATATTTTTGCTCAAACAAAATGACTTAATAAACATTATCACAAACTGTTTACCTTTCCCCAAAACAATTTATGCTCACTAATACAATTTCCTATTAAAACTGCTGCCAGGTAAATTAAAAACTCTTGAAATAGTAAGTAAGTGGGAAATTAATTCAACAGTTTAATCTAGAACTAATAACAGTTGCAAGCTCAGAAAAAGATTGCTACAGCAGGGAGTTAATTAACAGCTTATTCCCCATTTGATAAAAGTAATCCACTCTAATTCCAGTGTAATTTACCTCAATGTAATATAAAACCACAAGCTGCTACTGGTGCAGGTAATTATTAGCCCTGTCCTGTGGCCACATTGTCAATGAAAGTCAGCAGTATCTTAATAATAAGAGGCTGTCTGCTAAATGTCCACAATTAAAGAGGTAATATGAAATCTTCAAACTGCGACAACCTTGTATGTTTCTATACACTGTATACAGTCAGGGGTTGCAATGTAAATGGAAAGAAGTATTTAATTGCTGCACCTAATAACCAGGTGTGCATTTTGTAAAGTGAGGTTGTTCTATTACTGTAACCTGCTTTTGTAAAAAAACAGAGGAGATGGGACAGAGGTTACAAAGAGAAGGTTTATATGTTTTGATGGCAGCCTCTGAAGCTAGTAAACTAGTGCAGCATGGAAGTAAGTCTGTGTTTTCTCCATGCAAATAAAGCACAAAGCTTAGGTCTCTTGGGCCTGGTCTACACGGAGAGGGAGGGTGTCGATGTAAGATACGCAACTTCAGCTACAGGAATACCGTAGCTGAAGTCGATGTATCTTATTCCGACTTACCTCCCATCCTCATGGCGCAGGATCGACGGCCGCAGCTCCCCCATCGACTCCGCTACCGCCGCTTACTCTGGTGGAGTTCCGGAGTCGATAGGGAGCGTGTTCGGGGATCGATACATCACGTCTCATCTAGACACGGTACATCGATCCCCGATAAATCGATCGCTACCCGCCGATACAGCAGGTAGTCTGGACGTACCCTTGGTCTGAAACATCGTGTGTGACTTAAACAACAATACAGTGAATGTTCCGTTGTTGCAGTTATCTTTAGTAGAATGAGGCCTTGTGCTTAGTTGTGTAAGGAGCACATAGAAATATCTTCTCTTCTTACATTTTTGTTTTGGGGTTAAAATAAGGAAACAAAAATATGTGTGTTTTATTCCCTTTAACACTGGGCCTTTTGTGGTCCCATGACAGTAAATATTTTGGGGGTTGCTTTTGAGCAATCACGTCAGTCACTCAGTAGATAACTCTCTCATTTATTCTAAGCACTTTCACCATTTTCTTCTTGGTGTCTGAATACCTGTGAGTTAGACTCCTCAGCCTTCTTGAATTATGTGTTCTTAGTATTTTTCCCACAAAGAATTGTCATATTAAAAATAAGTGAGTCCACTATAATAATAGGTTTCATCAAAGTTCATAAAAGTAATTTAAAAGGACATTTTATCTACAATATCATATAAATACTGATTGTGGAAGTAAGTAATGTATGATATTATCCTACCCCATTAGATGTTAACAAGGATTAAGTGTTTATTTCCCACTATCACTATAACATTTGTTTACACCATGAATCTAGTTGAATAGGCTCCTTCTGTGCCTTTAATGGATTTCTCAGAAATAAAATGTCTGTCGGGATGTGCTTTGTCAGACAGCAAAGCCAAACAAACATTGTAAAGGTGTTAAGGCTGGTGACAGAGATGAGAAGAGTGATGATTCAGTCAGAGATATTTGATCGTTAATAAAATCATGCTGTCTTTCTCAGTTCTTTTCTGTACATTTGTAGTTATTTTTGGGAAGAGGTGGTTCAGTGCAGAGGCAGCTGAGTATTTAGGACTAAATTATACTGCTACAAGTTACTTATATTGGGGCAGTTGGCCCCCTGCTCTCAGTAGGCACAGATATATCTCCTCTATACTGAAAGCATTTTTCCATTGTTGCAGATCAAATGTTTGCATAATTTATTTCAATGCTTATTTCTGGGGTGGTCCAGTACTAAAGTGGAAATGACACATTTTGACATGTAGAGGATATGCATTTGGATTTTATACTTTCGGAGTCACCAATGCCTTGGTATCCTTGATTACGCTAAGAACATGGCTGATAAACACCAACTGCATCCATGCCAAACCCACCACTCACAAGGAAAGGCTACACATGGCATAGGAGTAATTATAACCTTTAGGGCTTCCACAGGGCTCAAAGGGTTTATAAAGCACCTTCTTGGAACCCCAAACCATCCCATGCATGATACACACAGTTCAGTGCATATGTGCTACTTCCTTTGTCATGAACCCACTTTAAAAGTTAGATTTAATTTCAGGTTTTCCAGATTCAGGCAGAATGTCAAAGATCATTCTTTGAAAATCTAATTTAGTGCTGTCAGTAGGAGTGATAATGAATTGCCCTACTTAGATGTTTCCTTTACTCCAGAAGAAGAAGAAAGGACAGATTTTAAAACTCCTCACTAACCTAATGAGCCATTGGTGTTCAAGGTGTCTATTCCAGTCTTGTTCAGCCAAATGAGGTGGCTTAAAGGTAATTAACCAACGTAAAGTCGGAGGGAGAGAATTTATTTGAGCTTAATATATGCATCAAATTATCATGTTGTTTGTATTTTTTCTAGTAGTCTCTCAGTGTCACTTTTAATAATGCCTGTTTGTGTCTCCACTGCAAACCACTCCTTCCCCTCCCCTATTTTCAGAGTTGTGAAAATCTGCTCTCGGATACACTAATGTTAGGTTTAAACTTAACCTGTGAGAACTGAGTCTAGGCATTATATTTTTTCTTTTACTAATTTTCAGTTAAACAAGTAACTTGACTGTTTTTAAGGGCTTATTTTCACTGTAGTGTAAGCTCAAGGTGTAACTTGAGAGTTGTCCTTAACAAACCCCCCCCTACACACACACACACACACACACACACACACACACACACACACACACACACACACACACAGACACACACTCAAATCTCTGCTTTATTTAAAGCATGAGCTAGCAGGCCTGCCAAAGGGGTATGGGTTGAAGCTCAAGTGCTGCAACACTCAGATCCAGTGAGGATGCAGCTACAGTCTACAAATCTGAGATAGCATCAGGCACTGCCTCCTCTGGTACTTAGGCATAGTCATTGGAGCAGAGGTCAAAGCTAGGTGTGGGGTTGGAACTGGGCCAAGAATGGCACTGGAATTGAGTTCCGGGGTCAGAACTGAGATCAGAGTCCGTAAACAAGACAGAATCATACCATAGCTGAGTCCAGGTGCAAGCCAGGGGTTAAAGCCAGGTGGTCATAGTCCAGGGACAAGCCAAGTTAGTACCATAGCCAAGGTCCAGACACAGGCCAAAAGTTGAAGCTAGGTAGTCGGAGTCCAAATGTCCAAGGAGGGTCAGTAAGTAGAGGAAAGACTGGAGCAGGTCAGCAACATGACAGAGACAGAGAAGGACAAGGTTGGAACAGGGCTTAGAGTCTCAAGAGTCTGAAGCACTGCAAGGCAGCAGGAGGCTTCCTGGCCATGTAGTGATCTCACTCATGTGCAGCTCTGGGGGTTGGGGAAATACCTGAGCCTGGGGAGGGGCGGGGGGTCATTTGACCCATCTTGACTCAGGGATAGGTTGCTGCCACATGCCTGAAGGCTGAGTCACTGCAGGCTCTGTTGGAAAGGTAAGTCAGTGTGGCTGGGTTGTTGCTGCATGTGCCTGACTGGTGACTCACCTCAACTCCCTTGCAGGGCCAGCTGAGTGAGCAGCCCCGGTTTGGCTGTGGGTTTGCTTCACAGTTAGCACAACTCATCATCTGCTAATCCAATCATTCTCCATACTTGGGTGCTATTTCACAGTGTAGTTGCTCTCACATTAGCTAGGCAGGCTCAAGTGAAGTAACTCAGCTGTAGTAAACTGAGGTAACTATTGCAGTGAAGACAAGCCCTAAATTACACAGATTAAAACAAATTGCTAGTCACTTTCAAATGCAGTTTTTGGGGGGTTTTAATAGTCAAAACAATTACTTCGATTTAAATATGATTTGGCAGGTCAGTGATTTAGTTGGGGATGGTTCTGTTTTGACAGTGGTGGATTTAAAGTTAGTGGGGCCCTGTGCGTAGCTTCATTTTCGGGGTCCCCCCCTCAGGACCCAGCCAAGAAAAAAAACATTCTCTCTTGTCTCCTTCCCCGTTTTTCATTCTTTTTTTTCTTCATCCTCCTCATTTGTTATAAGTAATGGGAAGTAAATGAAAATAAAGTGAGGTACCTTGATTGGGGCAGGGGGCTGGCGTGCAGGAGGGGATACAGGGGTTGGGATCTGGGTGGGAGTTTGGGTGATGGGTGCTTGCTCTGGGCTTGATCAGGGGGTTGGGGTATGGGAGAGGGTGAGGGGTGCAGGCTCTGGGAGGACATTTGGGTGTGGGCTCTGGGCTGGGGCAGGGGAGTGGTGCTTACCTCTGCCAATGTGGCTCCCAAAGCGACCGGTACACACACCCCTCTGGCAGTGGCTCCTAGGCGATGGGGTCGGGAGGTCTCCGAGCGCCGCCGCCCCCACAGCTCCCATTGGCCGTAGTTCCCAGCCAATGGGAACTGTGGAGTTGGTGCTCGGAGTAGGGGCAGCACATGGAGACTCCCATCTCCACAGGGACATGCCATCCACTTCTGAGAGTGGTGTGGCATGGAGGGAGGGAGGCAGAGCGAGCAGGGAGCCTTCCTACTGCTGGCATGTCTCTGGGCGCCCCTTTGGGGCAGGGGAGCAGTGGGTCTCCATATGCTGCCCGGTGTGGGGGGCAGTGTGCAGAACCACCTCTCCATCCCCACCAGGGGCATGCAGAGATGTGCCAGCAGCCAGCCGCTTCCAGGAACGGCATGGGGCCACGGGCCGTGGCATGCAGGCAGCCTGCCTGCCTGAGCCCTGCTGCGCCGTCGGCCGGGACTCAAGGGCTGGTTGTCAGATGAAATTTGTCCTTCATTTTGGGGGCAGCTCCCTGTTGTTGAGGGCCCTGTGCCACCACATGGTTTATTTCATAGTAAATCCACTTCTGTGCTTTGAGCGTAGGGGGTTGGAGTCAATGACCTCCTGAGGTCTCTTCCAACTGTAATCTTCTATGATTCTGTGATTCTATGAATAGTTTAGATATGCCGTTTAATCACTTTTGACAGTTGAGGAATAAAAAGTTTAAGTAATACTTGAAAAGTGACATCTTGGTAGCTGCCATATCTATTTGGAAAATAAATCCTACAAGGTTTTATTACTTATTAAATGTACTTGTAAATAATACATACTTCCACAAGAATGTAAGCACATAGATACAGATTCAAATATATGCAATATGTAAATAAATATAATCATATGGTAATAGAAGCTCACAGGACCAAATCCTGACCTAGGAACTCAGCCCCTCCCCAAGCCCTCTTCTGTGCAGGAATGTGTAGGGGAGACACTTGCTGTGCATCTGGACTTGTGTGGTTGGGTGGGCGATTAGAGGAGTGACAGTTCCTTGGAATGGTTCCCTTTTTCTCCCAGTACTGCAGAAGGGTCTGTGAGGGTTTGGGATCTGTGGGTTGAGCGATGCTAACCAGCTACTGACAAATTCTCTTCTCTCCATTAAAAGCACAGTGGAAACTCACAAATTAACTACACACTGTATCCTGTGAAGAAGATTCCAAGACAACAATGTTTGGAGAGACCATATCAGGATGGTTCCTATAGGAACTTTGTTTTCCTGGTAGAAGACAAGTGGCAATAGAAAAGCAAATAGTCTTGGCACAAGTGAGCCTTTCTTCGTTGGAGGAATCCTTGTGTTTGGGTCATAGAACACCTGACCTGTCCAGTGGATCCCATGTCCTCAGTAAATGAACTGTATAATTCTTATACAGTGGTTGCCCTTATAATCTTTCCCATTTTATCTTCAATTTTTCTGCATTGGGTTTTCCATTTTCCTTGTCTTTACTCATGCTAAGCTCCTGTTGACTTCATTGGGAATTCTGTTTCATTAAGGACTCAGTAAAAAGTGAATAAAGATCTGATGACATGGCCCATCAGATACATAGAACATGGCAATCTTGTTTATAATTGTGTTATTTCTATTGAGACATACATACACAAACCCTTGTGGGCTAAATTCTGCTTAGTCCATGGTTGTGTAGTGTTCAGAGGGATTAGGTAGCCTCCTTCTGCAACCAGAGCAGGAGTCAGGGAAAGCTGAAATCCTTGTTCTCAAGACAGTACAGGGACTGCTCTCTAGATGCTTCCCTGAGGAGACATGGCATCTTGGGGGCAGAGGATGGAAAGTAGGCACCATCCTGTTAGGTTTCAGACAGTTGAGGGACACAGTTTGCACCCCCTACAAAGGTCTGTAGCAGTGCACACGCTCCCTGCTGTGCACCTGTATTGCCTCTATATTTCCCTTTCACTGCCTCCCAGTTTGCTCTCTGTAGCACGGTGGCTCTGCTGTGACTAAGTGGCACAATCTAGACATAGACTATAGGTAATAAATACCATAAACTAACATAGAGACACATTGTAATTTCATTTTATTTCCATAGATAGGACCAAATGCAGAAAAAGAATAAGACACAAGAAGTTTATATATATATGAAACATAAACATGAAAACATCCATAAAAACAATTGTCAACATTTTATTTTCAGTCAGTCTCAAGGTGATTTTAAATAAATAGAAGGACACAACTCAATTTCCGTACAATGCATGGTTAAACCTGTTAATCAACACTTATAAATGTGAAAAACTGCAGCCACTAGGGATTTCAAAATGATTATAACCAAATATTCTTGGTCCACACAATTGACAGAGGGTCATACACATTTCCATAGAATAGACACATTACCAAAGGATGTATACAACTAAAACATATAGCTTGTAAGAGTAACTTTTGTGTTTTTTAAAAGAATCCAGTGTGCCATCAGACACATGTATACAATTGTTAAATGCCTATTTTCAGCCCCCCCTCCTCTGCTTGATTTGGAGCAGGGACTGGCATGCTGGCCCCCCACATGCCAGGTGAGTGCCCTAACAGCAGGGTATTGGATATTCTGAAGTGGGTTGCTCTCTGTTTCTCTTGTTGGAGCTGTTCCACTTTGTATAAATAATTAAACTGAGAGATTGACTCTGTAGCCCAGTGTTTAGGGTATGCTCTGGGATGTAGGCGACCCAAGTTCAAGTCCACATTCTAGTGAATATTTAATTTTTATCCATACAAAGTGGAGAGATTGAGAGACCCACCTGAGATTACCCCATAGCCTGGAAGTCAGGCTCACTTGGGATATGGGAGACCCAAATTCAAGTCTCTGTTTCAAATCAGGCAGAGCAGGGATTTGAAAACAGGTCTCCTACTTCCCCAGTGAGTGCCCTAACCCCTGGGCTATTGGGAAAGGGCTGATTTGGCTTAGTCACCCAGCTCCAGGAGAGAATTTGTGGTTTTGAATCTCTAGTGGAGATAAGCACATACCCCTGCGTTGGATGGAGGTGTCTAACTTCCCTTTGGAGACAGACTCTCTCACTCATCTCTTTAGTATTTATTACTGGCTAGTTTAGATGGTTCCCCACTCAGGCTGCTAGCTTCTAAGACTCCCTGCTTAGGTGCCTGGCTGGCAGCCTATATTGTATAGGGAGCCTGGGCACCTAACTCAGGGCCAAGGTTTCCACTGACAGCAGGGTGCCTAAAAGTTAAGTGTAGCAAAGCTCAGCCGCACAAATCCCAGCTCCCTTAGTGCATCTAGCCCTTGGTGCCTCCTGTTTCCTTGCTCTCAGTTGCTGGAAACTCAGTTGTCCTGCTCCAGCTCTGAGTGAGTAGCAAAACACTGCAGGTTGTGTAGGAAGAAGGAGAGCCAATAATCAATGATGTAGAGAGAGAACTTGGGGCAGGAGAGTTTTGAGAGGGTAAAATGAGGTAGAGGGGTGACCACAAAGAGTAGGGAAAAGGGGCGGGAATGCTTTGGAAAGGGACGCATCAAAGGAGTGTATTCAGAACTCCAGATGCCTTCTGGTATGATTGTGATGATTTTAACTCATCCCTTTACAGTTGCTACAAAACTTGTTTTCAATTTAACACTAAGTTCACGCTCTCTTAATCAGTTCTGACTCCATCCTCCTCTGTCTGGCCCTCCATACAGATTGGGTTACCCTGAAATTTTTAATACACACTTTAAAAATGGGGGTCAGCCTACCTCAAGCCCTTCCTTGTCTACTCTGATTCTCTAGTACTGGTTCCCTCTAAACATCTAATTGTTGCTACAAGAACATTTTCTTCTGCACCTATTTATAGTCTGGAAGGATCTGCATGTATCTTTTTATCATTGTCTCCATCTCATTTCCTGTCTTTGCTGGAAATGCAACTTTTCCCTCTTACATGAACCGCTTACTTTTTTATCTCCCTTTGCTATCATTTTAGTTAGTAATTTTACTCTCTAACTAGCTGATAACTATTTATTTGATGGGAGCTGGGCAATCAATAAATCATGTGCCAATTGTGGTTATTCTAAGTAGTACTTTGCTTTTCAGTGTACAGATTGTCATAGTCCATGTGTATTTTTGGTGTATACTTTTACACCTTCTTAGTGTATCTTTAGGAGTAATTATTCCTGGATCTCAATAATTATCAGTACATTAAATTCCATATGTTTTCTATCAAAAAATGAAAGGGAATGATGGAATTAACACAAATATACAAATGCCAATTGCAGTCATAGAAATCATGGAAATGTAAGGCTGGATGGGGCCTTGAGAAATCATCCAATCCAACCCCCTTTGCTAGACAGGACATACACTTGTACCCATCTCTGGCCTTGCTGAGGAAAAGTGGCTCAGGCAGACTAGATACAGTTTGTGCAAGTAAGCAAATTGCCTTCCTGAATAAACTTCTGGTTGTGGTAGTTAGTCACAAGTTGATCAGAATGACTTCTACAGCTTTTGAGTACCCTATGATATGTCCAGATTGGTTCAGCAGAAAAGACTTTTCAAGGGTCTACTTGAAGGATAATCATGCTATAGAGATTCTGCAAAGCTGAATAAAATCTATTTTACGAGAGTGATCAACATTTTTAGAATTTTAGAATTTTATGCTTAACATCAAAATTTGAAAAATAATTAGGAAAACATTCAACAGTTTTTTGCAAATTTTTCCTCCTGTTTCTTGACCAGCTTTAGAGCTGGTCTGCATATATATAATATATAAATTTAAATGGTTTCAAAACATTTTGGTGGCATTTTTTCCATTTTTATTACAGCTTTATCCTGTCCAAAATAATGTACTGTAGTGAGCATATGTGTGCATGCATATTTGAAAAATTGTGTGAAAAATTAGAGCTGTCTGGAAAAATGAAATGTCTATTACATGGAAAATTTTGACATTTAGAAATTTATTTGTATCCCAAATTGGGACAAAATCCAAATCTTCCATTTCCATTTTGTGAAATGGAAATTCTGAAAAATTGTTCTTCTATAGTGTTGATACAAATCAGTTCTGAATCCATGGGCACTTGAACTGATGGAGGGGAAATCTGTACAGTCTCAGCCAAACCAACTATTTGGAAGTACAGAACATACTAAAGAGTATGAAGGCTCCTTCTGCACTCTCGGATGTGTGCACATGCTCTCTCACACTCATATCCTTCTGAGGGCATACAATCATATTGTAAGATAGTTAAGGAAAAGTGTAAGCAGAATTCTGTGGGGATAATGCTGAGCAGCTTTGGCACCTAGAAAGTCCTGTCATCATTCTATACTCAAAGTCACAGAAACTTCATTCACAACAAAAGAGGTCAACGATTGAATTGGTAGGGAAACTGAACTTATCTCTAGGTATAGTTCTTTCAAAACAGAGTAGAAGCATGGTGATCAGTCTTGGAAAGCCTATACTACTGTTGATGTACTTATTTTGTGGATTATTATTGCTTGTTTATGGTAGCACTCTCAATATACTAGACACTGATTTTAAGGAGGGATGGTCCCTTTTCTGAGGAGCGCACAATGGAAGCATAGCTAGATAGCAGACAGAGTTTAGGGAAAGGGGAACAACAAATAGAGACTTCTATACAACTCAGCTAGATGCAATGTAGGCAATAGGGCAGAAGCTAGGGAGCCTGTAGATGAACTTCTGAACAAATTGATAGGCAAGGAAGATGACTTCCTTTTGCATGGGCATTTTGAATGGGCTGAAAGGGTGGAGATAATGCATGTGTCTGGGAAGTCAGAGAGGGCCAGAATCTCCACTCTGTCAATTCAGGACTAAATTTTAGTATGAAAAGAGTAAAGAAAGTACCACAGTATATGCACCCAATTTTACTAAGATTGTCAATACATTATGAAGGATGAGTTGTGAAACTTACTCATTTACTCATAAAGATTTTGCCAGCTAAATAATTTATCAAATGCAGTATGCAGTACAACAGGAAATGTTTCTTCCAGGTGGATAAAATACAGACATTTCAAATGGAAGACACTGGGTTTGGTATTGGCTCATCTCACTTGACATCACTTGCAACTCATGTGATATAATCCACTCAGTCATGTGGCACTACATCGTTCAAAGCAGCTGTGCAAAAAAAGGAATAGCGAGAAGCCATGCAGCACATAGCATTGCTGTGTTAGAAAATTCCAGTTCCAAAGCTTTTCATATGCTGTTTTAGGGAACATCAGACTATGATTTAAAAGGCTTACAACAATTCCAAGTTATCCATCCTTAATAAAGCAACATGATTGGCTAGGGAGGCCTCATTCATGAGCCCAAAACAAATAGAAGGAGAGCATATATTACAATATTAAAATGCTGGCTGCATTTTCCATGAAGCCAACAGCATAAATACATTTATTTTGTTTCTGCTTAATTGCTGAATATCTCCTTGACTAATGCAATAGTTGCAGCACAATAGATGAAAGAGGTAGAACCTGATTACGTAGAGCTCCTGAAAAATTTAAGCTGACCTTAAATTCTGTAAGTGTAGAACCACAGGAACTTAGTGTGATATATTTCCAAGTAGTTACTAAATTAAGTTGGAAGCTACCATTGGCAGCAATTAGCATTGTGTAGTCTTTTTATTTTATTTTATCGATACGATATGTCAGTATAATAAATTAAGGATATAATTACGCTATAATTATGCCATATTGGGCAGATGATTTGATAACATGTAATGGCTTGTTGTCTTAACCAGGCATCTTTTTTTACAAGAGGCTCTTATCTCAGAGATTTCTTTACCTGGTTAAATAATGATGTTAAAAATATGCAATTTCCCTATGCAGCACAACAAAAAAGTATCTGTTAGAGTTGTTTTCCACTGTAGAACATCTGCTGAATTTGGTGAGGAATTGCTATAGATCTGGTAAAGTACTGACTGCTGTGGTTATGCTGTGGTTATTCCAGTTGGTAGAATTCCAGGGATTACATTTAGTCTCAGAGCTTGCATGCTATTTGTTAAAAGGCTACCAACATCAACTATGTTCATAAAATCTTTTATTTCTGCGTACGGGAATAGTGGTGGGAAGGGGAGGAGGAAGGAAATCTGTTGTTACAAGAACAATTAAAATATCCCGCACTGCTGTGTTACAATTTAGTTTTAACTCTCTTGAAGTCTGTCTTACTTGCTACTAATATTGTTTTCAAACTCCTGAGAGTGGATACCCCAAATATTTATTTTAATGCATATTTTTATTAAACTAGACAGCGTTATTACTGCCACACATTAAAGACCTGTAATGTGACTTTAATATTGTTATTAGATGTTAATGTCTTAGGATAGTGATCTGAAGATGAAATAGTTCTCATTTACTTTTCACTGTAATGAATACTAATGTGTCAAGGGACAGCAGACATCTTTGCCTTCTGTTCAGTTTGGCCAAATAGGAAAGACAAGAACGGAAGACAACAATTAGTCATCTGTGAGTGAATGCAATTGGAAGTTATGAGTAAAGCCAATCGAAATCCAGGCATACAGATCTCCCTCTCATTTGTCTGCTCTGACTAAATAAAATAAGAACAGACAGTAAGTTGTCCAGTTTCCAAGATTTCTGGTGGGAGTTCTTCATAATAGATTTGTTATTTGTACTGTGGTTTACAATGCCATTTCATCTCATTACTGGTGATGTTATGCTCTTCGTATTATAGTTTCTTTCAGGAAGGGAAAACTAGCTCATTTCCTTGAGACAGGTTTTGTTTTGTTTTGTTTTTGATTTTGCTAGCTGTATGTGAGACTGAGAATTTTTGTCCACAGAAGGAGCACTTAATCTTCTGAATAAAATAAAACCAATGCTACCTTCAGTGAGGCTGAGTGACAAGATAGGTAGAACAAAATGTGCTTTTGTTCATTTGAGTTTTATAAAAGTTTACCTGCAATTGATAAAAATTGTCTAGTCATTTTTTTTCCTGGTTTACAATGTTTCCTTCATTGGCCTTCAGCTAACCATGTTTAATTTTCTTCCTTTTAAATCAATGACAGAATGCTTTACATTAAAAAAAAGTCAGCGATTTATTTAATTGGGTACATGTAAACTTCATGCTTAGTGGCACTTCATTGTTTATTTTTCAGTGCAATGTTTTCTAAATGAAAACTGTATGATGTAGAAATGGGGCAGAACACATCCTCCAGTATGAACGATGCTAATGTTTGGTGAAATTTTTTCTGAACTTTCATCCTGGCTTCTATCTCCACCTTAAATCTCATTATACTGCTGTTTTAACCATCCCTAAAATATTTCGAAAAGAAATATTCTGTTGTTAATGACAATCTCTTGCATTCACCTAGCACCTTCTATCCTGAAAGATCCCCAAGTGCTATTCAGAGAGTGTGTGTGTGTTTGTGTGTGTGTGTGTGTGTGTGTGTGTGTAATCCATCGGTTTGACAATGACATTTTCGTGCAATCTCTTTTTGTGGATTCTGAAGTGATTCTGACGTCCAAAGTGTGACACATATTCTCGTGAGCATCTTGGTAGCTATAGCAGAAGTACGATGTTTTTCCCTGGCAACTAACAATTGATTATTTCTGATATTGCTGTAAACTTGCTTTAGTTGAATAATACCCTTGTCTGCCACTCTAGTTTCACTGAGCACTGCAATGTCAGTATCATACCGGGCTAGTTCTTTTGAAAGGAGAGCTGTTCTTCTTTCAAATCGAGAGGTATCGTCATTGTTCATCGTAGTCCTGATGTTCCAAGCAGCAATCTTTAGTGCTTTTTTAGTTATCTTTGGTTTTTGACTGTGTTGAGGATGATACACCAGCTGTGGTAAACTGGCCAGATTTAATTTGGGCAGGCAATGTTTGAGGCACTTTTTCTAGCCCCTTTCCTTTCAAAGGGAGAGCAGTACAATCCTAAAAATGGCTGCTCTGTCACCTGGGGTGTTGCCAAGCTTCCCTACTGCCCTTGGGTCAGGAATGGGCGACCAATGTCCCAGGTCACCTGCATGCAGGCTTGTGGCTACGACTGCCAGGAATCATCTTCACCTCTCGCTTTGCCACTCCCCCATCGCCACAGGACTTTTTAAGAGATATGTGCATGAATAACGTGTGCGTGAGATTGATTAAAGTGGGAGAGTCGTTGCACTGGGACAATCCCATTCTCTTGGCTGTTGAAGCTTGGCCCAGTGGCATAAAGGCTGTTACAACTGGAGGCTTCTTTATCTGCAGTGAATAGCCACAACTTCTGTAGTGCCCCATCATGCCTTTCGCCTTCCACAATATGTTGCTGCCCTGCTTTTCAAACCGTTGGACCAAGATATGATCTCTTCTGCTTTGGCCACCAGAACAGTCTTTGTTTGCTTGGGAGGGCAATCCCTAAATCACCGTCAGTTTCCACACTTCCGGTTACCTTCACCTGGTTTAGCCCGCCTGCCGAGGCAGTTCACAGGGGTGTGACTGCTGTTGCATGCTTACAGCTACTTGGAGCCACAAGTGAGAGCTGGGTGTACAGTGAGGACCAGAGAGGAAAAGAACCACTCAAGGAGAGTGGCAGTTTGTATCACTCAAAAGTAGTACCTCTCCCATACACCCCTATTCAAAGTATATACAGAATATACACAGGAAATGCTTTTCCCATCACTGAGATGAGGTCAGCTTTGTGGTGGAACACAAAGATGTTAATAAAAAGTGTTATCAAGCAATGCTACACAAATAGGAAGAGAAGAATGCTCCTCCTCTGCAGAAAAGGAGCAATCTTGAATGGACTGCAGTGGATGTAGACAGAGCCCTGTGTGGGTTGAAGGGGGAATAGTAGGCAGACACAAGCTCATGAGTGGCTGGGAGGGGAGAATGCCACCTTCAGTATGGGTGTGTGTTGGGGGAGATGTGTCTGCTGGCTTCCCATTGTCTGGGGATGCGGGAATGGGGTAGCTGGGTGGCTCTTGTGCCCCTCCTCCATCTATTTAAACTCCTCCAGGCTTTTCAAAAGCCTCTTGCTTCAGCTAGCTACCCCTCCATCCCTTGACATGTAATGTTGTTGCCGTTTTCTTTAGGATGATGCAGGTCTATTCAATCACCCATTTAGTGATCAGGAAGGTATTTTTGGTCAAAAGTGGCAAGAAGTTTGGCTGGGTTTTTTGTCTTCCTTGCAGAATTGTGGAGGCACAGTTAGGTTATAGAGGTGAGACTTAAAAAGCTTAAGATTAGGAGAAGTAAGACTGTTTAGCTTGTTGCAGTTTTTGACCGATGTCTAGTGTGGATCATAGAATCATAGAAAATTAGTGTTGGAAGAGACCTCAATCCCCTGCTCAAAGCAGGACCAACCTCAACTAAATTATCACAGTGAGGGGTTTGTGAAGCCAGGCCTTAAAAACCTGTAAGGATGAAGATTCCCTCACCACCGTAAGTAACCCATTTCAGTGCTTCACCACCCTACTAGTGAAATAGTTTTTCCTAATATCCAACCTAGAGCTCCCACTCTGCAACTTGAGACCATTGCTTCTTGTTCTGTCATCTGCCATCACTGAGAACAATCTAGCTCCATCCTCTTTGGAACCCCACTTCTGGTAGTTGAAGGCTGCTATCAAATCCCCTCTCTCACACACACTCTTCTGCAGACTAAATAAGCCCAGTTCCCTCAGCCTCTCCTCATAAGTCACATGCCCCAGCCCCCTAATAATTTTCATTGCCCTCCGCTGGACTCTTTCCAATTTGTCCACATCCTTTCTGTAGTTGGGGCCCCAAAACTGGATGCAGTATTCGAGATGTGGCCTCACCAGTGCTGAATAGAGGGGAATAACCACTTCCCTCGATCTGCTGGCAATGCTCCTACTAACGCAGCCCAATATGCCATTAGCCTTCTTGGATAAGGCTAAAGGAGACCAGATCTCAGAGGCAAATGAGACCCAGGATTTTGATGGTGGTTCTTTTGTCTATGGGAAAAAGGGGAGACTTAGAGTCTTCAGACTGAAGTCCTTCCTTGGAATCTTAACCCTCACCCCTCCCAGGGGCAGGTGGAGGGGATTCAGAAGCAAGCTGAGTTCTAGGACTAGGCGTAGGTGGGTTTACCCCAAGCTATTGGTTGTATGGTAGAAGTCCTGAACACCACATAGGACCCCATTAAATGCCTTGTAGGTGAGAGGGGGAAGCAGGAAATATAACACCCCTCCTTAGTGTTAAATAAAATTGTGGCCTGCCACTTAAATCCATCCGTATAAACGTCATTCATTTGCCTGTGTCCTAATCAATATTACATGCATTTAAAGCTCCAGGGAGAATTTCAGGTAGACATTTTGTAGTTACCCAAATTAGAATTTAGACATGATGCTAGGACTTATGCCATACAATCAGCCCATCTTACCAGAACTTCAATTTCACATCTTGTATGCAAATCTTTTTGTTCTGAGTTGCAATATTGCTGATAAAATTGTACTGTTTTGTCCAACAAAATGTCTAAGACTCATTTCTTCAGTAAAAGAAGAATTGTGGCATTTTTTCACTATGTCACAGTAATAAATATTGAATTGCTGTCTGGGGAAGAGCAGAGAGAACTAAATATCAATATTTATTAGCAGTGGTGGTAGATCCATGTAATTTTAGAAGGTGCTCAGGTATAATGTTTAAAACAATGGTTTATTCTCAGGAAAACATTTAAGTGGTTATTCAGTTCTCGTACCTTAAAGATGGCAATGTCACTTAAATGCTTCAAAGAGATTGTGAAGACAATGGGAAACATCAATGAGTGGAATCTAGCTGTGGTTATTTCCAAGACAGCAATGAGTGTTCATTTAAGAAATAGCGTGAGAATGATAGCTTGTCTCATACCAACTTCATTTACTAATCTTCTTTATCTGAGTTCAAGGGACGTTAGTTTTAATTGGTTAAATGTTTAATTAGAAAATTATTTCTGTTCTCTTAGGCACTTTGGTGCTGAGAAAATCATGTGAATAAAATGTATATTCTTATCTTTTAAAAACAGATTATGGCAGACCCTTACAAACCATTCATATTTTGTTTTGATTTTGGGGGCCAAAAATCTCATAAATATCTGTTGTCTGTTAATTTCCCACCCTACTTGGCCAAAAAAATTACGGAAGTCCTGGACTATGTAGGTCCTGGCTAAGAAAGCAATTCTTCCACTAGGAAACTTGATCAACTCTTGTCCACAAGTCCTTGCATCTGGAAGCTCTAGGTCCAGCATCCATAAAATCTGTTAGAGTCAAGTTCATCCGGGAGAGGGAATCTGCATAAGGTCCATGTAACATTTAGTCCCTCTTAAGCCCTTAAAATAGCAATATAAACAATAAGCAACTAATAACAGCAATGAGACTCTTCATTGAATAAATGTGGATTGAAGCAGATAATGAAGTGGCCATTGCTCAGGCAGAAGGAGAGGAAACAAAGGAACGTCTGTTTGAGTCTTTACTCAGCGAGTGTCAAGTAAAGTCATAGGGCTTGTTAATCAGAAATTGAAATTGTGAGAGGGGAAAAGCATTATTGGAGTCATATTAAATGTCTACATGTAAATAATGATCTTTGCTAGACTGTTTTTTCTGTTCTGTACAACTTCACATTGTATAGCACTCTTCAACCAATAAATAAGCAAAATACAGCAACAAACTCTTTACTAGAATGTAAGAATGGCCATGCTTAGTCAGACCAATGGTCCATGTAGTCCAGTATCCTGTCTCTGACAGAGACTCATACAAGAGTTTCAGGTACAGTGTACAGAACAGGGCAGTTAGACTGGTCTACCATGTCTTCCCCTCCCAGGTGCTAGCAGTCAGAATTTTAGGGTCACACTGAGCTTGGGATGGTATTCCTGACCTGATGCACCTACCCTCCATGAACTTACCTAGTTCTTTTTTTTAACCAGTTATAGTTTTGGCCATCAGAACATCATGGCAATTTCCACAGGTTAATTGTGTCTTGTGTGAGAATGTATTTCTTCTTATTTGTATTAAACCTGTTGCCTATTAATTTCATCAAGTGACCCCTGGTTTTTGTATTTTGTGAAAAGGTAAATAACATTTCTCTATTCACTTTCTCCACATTAATGACTTTATAGACTTTTATCAGACCCCTTCTCCCATCATCTCTTTTGTAAGCTGAACCCCTATCTTTTTAGTCTCTTCTTGTATGGAAGCCGTTCCATACCCTTAATCACCCTTCTTTTCCTGTCTCTGAACCTTTTTCAGTTCTGTTATATCCTTTTTGAGATGGGGTGACCAGAACTGGACATACTAGACAAGATGTGAGTACTTCATGGTTTTATATAGCGCCATTATGATATTTCCTGTCTTATTTTCTATCCCTTTTCTAAGAGTTCCTAACATTCTGTTAAAAGAACAGGAGTACTTGTGGCACCTTAGAGACTAACAAATTTATTTGAGCATAAGCTTTCGTGGGCTACAGCCCACTTCATCGGATGCATGCAGTGGAAAATACAGTAGGAAGATATATATATGCACAGAGAACATGAAACAATGGGTGTTACCATACACAAGTTCTCCTGTTCTTTTTGCGGATACAGACTAACACGGCTGCTACTCTGAAACCTAACATTCTGTTAGCCTTTTTGACCATCGTTGCTCATTGAGTTGAAGTTTTCAGAGAACTATCCATGATAACTCTAAGATCTCTGTCATGAGTGGTAACAACTAATTTAGAACCCATTATTATATATGTGTAGTTGGAATTATTTTTTCCAAAGTTTTGTTACTAGTCTCCATGTTGTTTGGAAAAGGACAGTTTAAAATGATATTTTCCTCAGGGAGCTAGGGAATTATCATATTTAATTTTAATTGTTTGTATGTGCGTGTTTGTTGTTCTACCTACCACAAAGTACTCTTTTAGGAAGAATACTGTGTTTATCTTCAGTTTAAATACAGCAGCAATACAGTATATCTCCATGTCTAGAATTTTCTATTACTACTGAGCAACATCATCATTGCTGGCATAATAATGATTATTCCCAGCATTTCCTTTGAGAAGAGAGCTTCTAGGAGCAGTTGGGTTTGGTTTTGTTCTAACTTTTTGTTGTTGTTGCTTTTCCTTGGAAAATTTCCATATTTTAAAAGAAAACAATAGAACCTCTGTGTGATAATTTGGTATCTGGTTGTTAGAGTCTTTAGAAGAAAGTACTATCATTGATATCTACCAGATGGTGTGATCCCTTGATGCCCCCTATAAAATATTATATATAAGCATATGTATCAATAATACCATAATCACGGCATAAATCAATCATGTGGTCTGTTCCAGCAGACGGGACTGTTCCTTTTATTTTCATAGAGAAGACCTAATCCATAAAACATTATTTTGTTTATTTTTATATAATTCTTATGTACTTTATTTAGAAAACATGCAGAGCTCATTTTTTTTTTTGTTTTTGTTTTGTTTTTTTGTGGGGTGGTTTTTTCAAAATTATAGTTCAATCTTTTAACAAACTCCTTTTCTTGCACAGACCCAGACATTAGGATTATGAAACCAAAAGTCAGTTTGAAATACAGGAAACTTCTAGAACTTTGAAATGATCTATCAGAACACTTACAAAATCAGGCCTAAAGAAAAAAACAACCCTGAATTATTTTCAATGCCATAAAAATCCAAAGGCCAGATCCTGTGCTGGTGTACCTGCGTACAGCTCCTTTGCCTTCAGTGTGTTTGCTTCTTATACCAGCAAAATGTCATGCCCTATTTCTAACTAGATAGATTACTGTGGCCAAAAATAACCTGAAATTTAAAACAACAACAACAACAACAACAAATGAGAGAGAAAAAGAAAGAACCCAATTTATTTCTTGGTGTATTACTGTATGTAGTGTCTGTAGAAGCAGGTCCTTAGAATTTCTCCCAAGGATATAAAGCCTTAGGATAGTGAGCACATGATTTGAATGCTTTGTAGAGGATGATCCAGTGGATGACAATTCTGTTTTATGGTTTGAGGCTTTGAAATTTGTTTTCATTCCATAATGTCCTCTAAGCTACAGGAAATTTCTCAGGAGGCCCTGAGACATGGAGGCTGTGACTCTCAATGAAAGTAGGGACAGATGAAATACAGCCCATTGATCTGAGGGTGTGAATTATGTCTGGCCGGCAGGATGCTCAGGGCCCAAAAGAAAATCGTAGTGGAGCTTGCTATTGGAAATGAGTGAGGGCAGGCGCTGGTCCTGGCTGCTGGCTGCTATCTCTTCTGTTTGAATTTAGCATGTACCTGTGGTGTGCTTTATAGCGCAGGGTAGACTATGCCCCCATAATGGTGATCTAAATTCAAACAATGAATAATATGCAGTCATGCAAGTAGGCAATCTTGAAGCAGGCCAGTCACTGAAGGTATGTCTGCACTGCAATGGAAGACTCATGGCATGGGTCAGCTGACTTGCGATCATGGGGCTCAGACTGTGGGGCTATAAACTTTCAGTGTAGATGTTCAGGGTTGAGCTGGAGCCCAGGCTCTAAGGCCCAGCTAGTTCTTTTGGTTCTTTTCAGATGCATCTTGGTGATCATGTACATTCACCATATCAAGTAATTTTGACCTTTCTAAAGAGTAAACGTTGAAGAGAGAGATTCCAACTTAATTTTGCCATGTTTGTGGCATTTGGGCAGAAAGCTAATATCTCGGCAGGAATATATAGCATCCTCTTAAATGCTTATAAAGGGACATTGATCCTGAGGACATGGAGTTTTAAAATTCTTTTGGTGGAAATAATAACCATCTCATTTCAAACTGACAAACATCCGTGATGAAATTGCCAACTTCATAGGACTTAAATATTCCAGAGATGGAGATGGTTCAGCTCTATAAATAGTCTAAAAATAATGTTGAAAGCTAGTATCTAGATAGCCACCTTGGATGGATTTTCAACTTCATGTATTTTCAAATATTCCTATTCTCTGAAATGCCACATATGGAGAGAATGAAGCTGAACCAACATGAATGATCTCTAAATATATAATAAAGCTGAAAGGTAATCTAGAATTATATAGATAGAGAAGAGATTTTGAGATTTTGATAGCCAGTTTGGTAAAGTTCAATACCGACTTTTGTTTCAACAGTATGTGTTCACAGGAAATCAATTAGATGTAAAATAAAATGATTTGTTTACTTGTTACTTCACTGAATAACTTTCTGCAGTGGTTTAAATATCAATTCTCTTTGTTTATTCTTTGTCTGAGTCTCTAGTCCTTCTAATCCTGTTTTAAGGCAGTGTTTTTCCATGTGTAGTATAGGACAATGTAGGTCAGCATGTACGGGCATTTTAAGGAGTGTCGAATAAGAGTGAGGAGGCACCAATATGTCAGAATATGCTTCTTTGGTGGAGAGTAAGTTGATACTGATTTGAGATGCTGAAGAGTGATAATTCAGAGAAGAAATACATTTGTTATAGGTGTCTCCTAACTCACTCAGGATGATCCAGCAGGTTACACCAGTCCATAAAGGGTAATACATCCTGACAGTATTTGAAGTTACATATTTAAAGTATTGATCAGTAAAACGGAGTTACAAATCCTCTGCGCCCATCAGCATCAGGTCTAAGTTTATTTGGGTTTTCTAGTCTGTCTACAGATCTTAGGACTCCAAGCAGGCTCAGCAAATCTTGCAAATCGCCTAGTAGCAGAAATAGAGTAGGTAAAACAATAAATTCTATCTATAGAGGAGTTGAATCTTTCCCTTTTTTAGCAAGAAGAAAATCCTCTGAGATTTGCACAATATAAAGGAGGAAGAAATGATATACTGCAGTTTGTGGCTAGAGATTGGGTAGCGGATGACTAGGAAGTTTCTACCATATTTTGAATGATGCTCTTATGAGTGGAGGTGTGTGTAGGAAGTCATCCCTTTCTTCCCCAGATTACTTTTTGGATTTGTGGGCAGTGCCCGTCTGTATAGTTTGTCTTCTGTTGTAAAGATGATAAATGCATGACTTCGTTTATTTCTATGGAATTTCTTGTCTTTTGCCAATCATCGCAATAAATATTAATAATAATAATAATTAATAAAAGAGCTTCATCCTACTCCATGAAGATTAAGAGCTCTTTCGGTATGGAAGAAAAGAGCCTTAAATAACGTAATTATATTAGGTTTTTTTCCCCCAGATGATGTCAGCTGGTAGGCCTACCAGGTACTTAGCGCTTACAGTGCTTTTTATTTTCAAGTTACTTTATGAGCGTTAGCAAATTAACTGTCAGTACATATCTTTTGAAGTAGGTAAGTAAATTGTATCACCTCCATTTCACAGATGAGGATAAGTTATTTACCCAAGGCAACAGAAGGAGGAGTAGGTTTCGGAGCTGGCATTAGAATGCAGGACTTCCTGGTGCTCAGGACCATTCCCCCAGTGCCACTTTTTCAAAGATGAATGTCACTTTGTCCTAATGTCTTTCAAAGCAAGCTTTACAACCAGGGGTGTGCCATGAGATTCCCAAAAAAGTTGGTGGGAAACCTTGCCTTGAAATTATCATAAACTGCTAATTCTAACTAAAAGCTGAGCAGTCTTTTGAGTCCCCCTTCCTTGGACATACAGCTTGTTTGGGTATGAAATTAGGAGGAGATAATATTTTCATAACAATGGAAGCTTTTTAGAGAAGTAAATTATTATCTGGTGGGTAGAAATTGCCCTTTCGCAGAGAACAGAGTAGGTAGTCGGAAGTTTGAAAGTCAAATTGGAAACTACTTCCATTGTCATTATCATAATTTGCTGTACAATTTGATCCTAGGACCTGATCATCATAAAAGGGTAATTATTACAATATAAAACTTATTGATATATTTATTTAACTGTATCTTATCATCTGTACAGATTTCTACATAGATGAGATAACAAGGAATCTGCCTCTCATATACAACAAGTAAGTAGCAAAGAGTCCTGTGGCACCTTATAGACTAACAGACATATAGGAGCATGAGCTTTCGTGGGTGAATACCCACTTTGTCGGATGCAGCATCCGACTAAGTGGGTATTCACCCACGAAAGCTCATGCTCCTATATGTCTGTTAGTCTATAAGGTGCCACAGGACTCTTTGCTGCTTTTACAGATCCAGACTAACATGGCTACCCCTCTGATACATAACAAGAGTTTCAGAAGACAGTCAATCCAGAATTCCCTTTAGGGAAAGGCAACTGCAAACACAAACCATACAGAATAAAACATCCACTACAAAAACATTTTTAGAAACTTAAATTTCTGCTGTGTAAAACATTTTGAAGGTAACACAGCTTGAGTCAGCATAATATTACATGTTGAGCAAGTCAGCAAAATGACTTAATACCTGCATTTGTTCAAAAGGTAGTATGTTTTAGCAGGTCCAGCTCTAAGAGAGGAGCATTAGATTCTATAGGAGCTGAAAAAGAATTGTTTTTAGCCCCTGGGAAGACATAAGTGTATGACAGATATAATTTTGTATTTACTAAGAAGGGGGTGATAAAGTGAAAGGGATTTCCTCCTTCTTGAATGTGAGAGACCTTATGTAATCTCTATTCTTTGTTCCTCCCTGAATGAGCAGCTTTCCCTCTTTGTGTTTCAGTGAGAAGTGGTCACTGAAGGATGGTGTAGGGTGCTCATTGTGCTGTTTCGGAAGGGCTTGGGAGCCAGGAAGGATGGGCTCTCCCTGGGCTTGTGAAAAGCACCCCGTTGTTTGTTTGGGCCAGTAGCTAACTGGTAAATTTGGCCCCAGAACAGGGTGTTTACCACACCTACTATCTCAGAGTTTCATTCAGCAACCCTAATCATGTAGAATAGCCATCACCTGAGTACTCTCATTGACTTCAAAGGAACTATTGCTATGCATGAATGGGTAAAGGTTGCAGAAACAGGCTTGAAGGAGAAGGATACTGCTGAATGACTTGCTACTTGTAAGACAGTCGGGGTGGCTATAGGAATTTTGCCACCCCAAGCAAGGCAGGCAGGCTGCCTTCGGTGGCTTGCCTGCGGAGGGTCCGCTGGTCTTGCGGCTTTGGTGGACCTTCTGCAGGAGGTCCTCCGAAGCTGCAGGACCAGGGGACCCTCCGCAGGCATGCCTGCGGGAGGTCCTCCGAAGCCGCAGGACCATGGACCCTCTGCAGGCATGCCTGCGGGAGGTCCTCCGAAGCCGCGGGACCAGCGGACCCTCCGCAGGCATGCCTGCGGGAGGTCCTCCGAAGCCACAGGACCAGCGGACCCTCCGCAGGCATGCCTGCAGGAGGTCCTCCGAAGCCGCGGGACCAGCGGACCCTCCGCAGGCAAGCCGCCGAAGGCAGCCTGCCTGCCGCCCTCGCAGCGACCGGCAGGGCACCCCCCATGGCTTGCCACCCCAAGCACATTCTTGGCGTACTGGGGCCTGGAGCCGCCCCTGAAGACAGTACTATTCTCTGGATGCAGTTGATATAGCAATTGCAGAAGCTTTCAGGCAGAAAGTTTCCACCCTAGTTTACACCACTGGTTCCACTCTTTCATCCTCTGAAGTCCGAGTCTCCTCAAACTCCTTGATCCCACCTAACTCTCTGTTTAATAAACTGTTGTGAAAATATAAGGTTCTGTACATATTAGTCTGAATATCCATAGGAAAAACTGCTTGCTAAGGGGAACTAACCATTATTTTGTAAACACGTGTGCCAGTTTCTTCAGATTATGTTGTATTTTAAAATAAAAATATGTAGAGTATTTATGTTGCTAATCTGAGCATTCATTGAAGACTTAAGCTTTCACACACATGAAGGAATTAAATCACTTGAAAGGTAGATATTAAGGAAATAGTTGCCCATTGACTAAATAACTAGAGCAGGGTTTCTCAAAGAGAATCACCGCTTGTGCAGGAAAAGCCCCTGGTGGGCCGGGCCAGTATGTTTTCCTGCCCTGTCCGAAAGTCCAGCTGATCGCAGCTCCCACTGGCTGCTGATCGCTGCTCCAGGCCAATAGGAGCTGCTGGAACTAGAGAGTGCATTATAAATTATTCCAATTAAATGTCTTTCAAAAATATATGACTTTACATTTACTTATTACTTTCAGATATTATTTATTTTCAATTATATTTTAAGATTAAATACCATTTCAAACTAAAAGTGATTTATATCAGCCTATATCTTTAGCTGGGAAGAATTACTACATATCTGAAATATGTTGCTTTTAAATCACTGATTACCATGCATATGTTGTCATCTCCAAGTTACTTCTTATTGATATGAGAAAAAAAATCACATCATTTGCTTTTAATATACCATTCCGACCTTGATTTGTTGCCACTATCAATAGCATTTATTAAAATGTATGAAACGATAGCTTAATTAAGCACAAATGACAAAATCAGTTTTTAACAGTTATGACTCTATATGTCCTGCATAGTGGAGAATGGGCTGTTACATTGTTTTAAACTGCTACTTACAAATCATTAAATAGTTTCAAACAATAATAATCATTTAATAGAAGAGCTTTAGTTCCAACTACTCCATTTTATTTTCTTTAATAACCCCAGTTTTTGCTTAGAGAATTTTAACAAGGTTAGTATTTTTTTAAAATGAGATGGGCACTGTTATGAAAGGATTTGAGAGAAGTAATTTAATATTGGTAGGCTATTTCTCTTTAGAACTTGTTATGTTCAATGCTGGGAAGATATAAGGGTTTCCAAAGTTCCTGGTCTATAGTAGTTTTAAGAAGAAGCGGATTGTAATTGTAGAATAACTTAGTAAAATTGTCAGATGTGTAATTTCCTTTTTTGAATACTGCCCTTCCCTCCTTTCTCCTCCCCCCCACCACAAAAATAAAAAGTAAAAAACTCTAAATGAGAGTATCAGTGGTCCTGATTCTGCACCATTGAAGTCAACAGGGACCTTAATCTTAAATTAGGGTTTAAATGGGATGTAACTGGTGAATAAAATCTTGTGCTGGCATTCCGCACAATGGTGAATTTAACTCTGACAGCTTACCACTAGATTACTCTAAATTTAAACACGGTCCAAATAGCTTAAAATAAAAAGAGTACCATTGTCATTCTAAATGCAATGAATACTATTCTGTTTCCTATGTCGTATTTTTCTAAAGGCCAAATCCTGACCTCAGTGAAGTCAGAACAGTACATAATTTACTGGCATCTTTAAAAAGGATATGTGCTTTATAAATTATGTCACAATTCAAGCCAGGCTTTTTACATGCAGCATGTAACTTGGTAGCTTTTCAATACTTTTGTTTACACAGTCACAGTGTTGGCAATTATAGTGAGGGTTAACCTGACTGCCTCCTATTAAAAAAAAATCTAGCCTAATAGTTAAGAAAGTAGAATGCTATTTTCCTAAACGTTGGTACATATGAAACTATTACTAAGCTATTGAAACCTCAAGACTAAAGCCAATTCATTTTTCTCGTGATATCACCTGAAACTGAAGTATTATATAAAAGCTAAACAATGCCAAAAGGATTTGGCTGAGATCAAAAGCCAAATCTATTTGTTCTCTTTCATCTTCAGTGTTCCATTTCCTAGCAGTATGACCCTAGTCAAACATCTATTAAAGTTAGCTTTTGATCTCACCCCCTTTTCTGAAAAAGGAAAAAAAGTCAATCTTTAAAATTTTCTTCCAGGGACAATCACACTATTGTGTTTTAATGTTCCAGTAGTGTGTGAGTAAATAGGATTCCCTGATATATGTGATAGAACACTGGTTAAATGGGACAATCATTTTTGTGTCAGAGACAAGAATCAAAAGGAAGCATTCTTCAGAGGCTGTTAACTGGAAAATTCCCCCCAGGTCAGTGGAAACATGTTAACTGGTCAATCTGCTGCTGTTTTTGGTTCTTTGATGAAAATGCCTTGTAATTTGATAACAGGTAGCTGTTCATTTGTAATACAATTTTCTCTTCACCAATCAAAGCTGCCTACTGATTAATCAGGAAAAAGATTAATTTTTTCTGAAGGATGAGAAGTTTAGTGAGGTTTTTTGTTTCTAACGTAGAAGCAAGTTGGGCTGTGGGTATTGCATCCTTTATTGCCTGAAATGGATTACAAGGATGTTTCTTGGTCATCTGTGGAGTCTTGCAAATTGCAATTTCCTAACTGCCTCAGATTCACTTTTAATTTAGATATCATAAGATAGCAATAGTATATTCAATATGTACCAATTGATTATTAAAACTATACAAAAGACTAAAACCACTGGATTTATCCTGAACACAGCAGTTAGATTTGAATAACCATCAACTGTTATTTAACTTGTAATAACTATCCAACTAAACCTAACTCTTTAGACATAATGTGACAGTTATGGCCATTTAAATACATGGACCTAGCCAATGATTGTCTAAAAACATTTAATTAGGAGAAATATGCATGGAAGAAACAGTATTCATCTTTTGCACAAACTATCAAATCTGGATGAATGTTATAATCAGCAGGTAGTTAATATACATTAATATATAATCAAATTAAATGCATACTGAAGAAATGTGTTTTTATATATATGTGTGTGTGTGTGTATGTATGTGTATGTGTGTATATATATTCACACACGCATATCATACTCAGTATATCAATGTGGAAAAACATCTTACAGCAGCCTTAAACCTCTCAGCTATGAAAAGATAATGAGAATCATTCTCACTTATCACCAATGCTGGCCCTCTAAACTAATTTAAAATGTTTACAACTCTTCAACACAGGGTATTACCAGAAATAATCCTTAATAGAATTTAGTCTGGCTGTATTAATTTCAAAAGTGTGAGACTGTTTTACATTACTGCAACAAAATTAAACATCAGGCCAAGAATACCCTACATATTATATGAACTTTCCCTGGATTAAAATTATAATACATTGGTGTCCTATATTCTGATTTGAAGTTTGTGTCTTTGAAATATGGTTCTTATAATGTGGTGCTCTTGAAATGGGATGTAGCATGGTGTCTCAACAAAGAAATTGTTCTCTGAGTTACTCACTGACACTCTAAATCCACTCCGAAAAGTAAGACAGTGATTTACTCATTTGGCACGTTTGAAATTACATTTGCTGATTGTGCACTTTTGTTCTAGATTTAATTTATAACAAGGACTCCAGTGTGATCTCAGATCCATATCAGTGCAGCAGCAAAGTATGGATGTATTTGACCTATGCACTTGTGGAGAAATTGTATATTGTACATTAGACTGTTGCAGTCCTGCAAAAGTGCAATATATGTACCATATGTGTGCTGAGAGATTCCTCCTAAACCAAAAGTGCATCTTGACCAAAAATTAGGAGTTTTTGGCCCGATGTTCCACTTAATTATATCTGAAATGAGCAGATTCTAGACATCTGACAGATGGAAGAATGCACAGGAGTCTTTGTGATTAAATAGCCAACAGGGTTTTTGTGGGATTTTTCACATTTTACACATTTCTCTCCTAACTCAGGAATCTAAATACAGAATATAATATTCTATGTATATGCATTTCTGACACTTGGAGGACTTTATGTCCTTAGAACAAAGAATGGACTATATTCAATGCAATGTTCTTTGTTTTACTTAACTGTTTCAGAAGAGAGCATAATCCAAGGGAAATGGTCTTTCCAGAATGGGAGAGGGGATTGCAATATTTGTTGCCTTTTATTCCGCTGAAAAGCAGAGCATGTCACATGGTTTGAGGCCTGCTATGGTCATGAAGCTGACTTGTGATATGTCTTTCAGTTCATTTAGATGCATGCCAAATGTTCTGAAATGCTGCAGTTCCTAAATGCAAAATGTTGCAGTCCATATGAGAGAGTATGGTACTAATGTGGAGAATACACTGAAAGCCACAAAGGATACTAGTCTGTATGTATTTTAACAGGAGCGCCTTCCACTTCAGCATTCTAATCCTCAGTGGCTGAACCAATTCAAATTTTCTTTTTGGCTCTGACGCACTCCCTCACTAGTTACTTTGGAAAGTACACCTTTCCACCTACAATCATTCTGCCCTCTGGCTAATTGAGTTTGAGTGGGAACCATTTTCTAGTTACATAAATCTCCTTTCTGGAGGGAAAAATTAAAAACACGTTAAATGGGAAGAAAATGATACAATCATATATTGAAACACTCATCTAAGTACCTGTTGGTTCCTGTTGAGTTAGATGGGAACCTCCTGGCTGAAGTCAGGGCCGCTCAGGGGGGGGGGGGGCAATTTGCCCCAGGCCCCGGGCCCCACAGGGGCCCCCACAAGAATATAATATTCTATAGTTTTGCAACTTTTTTTTTATGGAAGGGGCCCCCGAAATTGCTTTGCCCCAGGCCCCCTGAATCCTCTGGGCGGCCCTGGCTGAAGTACCACATTTAGCCTCTAGAATCAGGGTGGAGTAGAAATAATGCTCTTTTCCACCTCAAGGTGCAGCATAGGATAAAAGAGTTACTGCTTCTTTGAAGCGCAAAATAGTCCAACATGCTTCCACCATCAAAGATGGTGCCACACAGAATTATCTTGTCCCGATCTGCAGGATTTTACTGGGGGAAATGTGCAGATATACATTCCATACAAAAACGTAGTAAGAGAACTTTATAGTTGAATAGTTAGCATTTTTTACTTCGGAGTATTCAACATTAAAATTGCAACATCGCCTTTGTCCCATACACATAAATATAGTTAGTTTTTGACCTAAGGAAAAAACAAATCCTGGAATTATGATTATTGGCAATCAGTGGAATTATGTTTTTCTAGGTACAATTTTTTTGCTCCTATTGTCCTCACAGCCAGTCAGCATTTGTTTATGTACTTTGACTTTTCTCCTTCTGCTTCTGTCTCCATAATCTCATCTGTGTTCCTTTCTGCTTCCTCAGCTATATCTGATGCCTCCTTTCTCTTTTCTTTCCAGCTCCCTTGTCCCTCTCTCACCTCCCTAGCCCTTTCTCTTTCTAGCAGTGCTTGGTGTGTGGGCAGCACGTGTGGCTACCTCATCACTAGGATTCAACAGCAGTGGGTGGAGTTATTTGCTGTTTTCAGGAGACAGTGCTGGATGCCAGTGATCTGTTTTCTCATCATGCTCTTTCCCTCTTCCCTCTGGTTAAAAATAGCACTTTTGGGTGTATATGATTGTTTTCTAACCAATCAAAGCATTTACTAAATAAATACACAAACAATGTGAGGGTCCTTCTGGCACCTTAGAGACTAACAAAGAAAATAGCTGCCAGAAGATCTCTCTTACAGGAATCTATACAGAATAAGCTCTTACATATTTGTCAGAAGCACAAAGCTGAAAAATGTGTCTCCATCTAGACACACAGAAGTAGTACCGAAAGCAACAGAACAGTATATATGTCATGTATTTTCAGGGATGGCTCTAGGTATTTTGCCACCCCAAGCACGGCAGGCAGGCTGCCTTCGGCGGCTTGCCTGCAGGAGGTCCAGAGTCCCACGGATTCGGTGGCACGCCTGCAGGAGATCCACCTAAGCCGCGGGACCACTGGACCCTCCGCAGGCATGCCGCCGAAGGCAACCTGCCTGCCACCCTCGCAACGACCAGCAGAGTGCCCCCCCGTGGCTTGCTGCCCCAGGCATGCTCTTGACGTGCTGGTGCCTGGAGCTGCCCCTATGTATTTTGTTCTTATAGCGAGCAGAGATGCACCTCATTTTGAGTTTGTAAAAAGCACAGTGTTGCTTGGATATGTAAGAATGACCTGTATTACTTTGGTCAAATCAGTGTAATAGTCTTGTTTTGAGTTAAGGCTGACAATCAACATCAGATTCACGCCACTGAGCCAGATACGACCCTTAGGTATGTATATGTGGCTCCCACTGCACTGGCAGTTGTATATCTGCATCTGAGTGTAGAACAGGCATCTCTGTGGGAGATAGTCAATATAGTACAGATCCATTGTAACTATGGAATGCACATTGTAGTTCAGTTAATATTGTTGTAAATGAATTTTGCTAAATATTATCTAAAGAAAAGTCCATATTATCACATGGAATATTTAATAGTAAAATGAAATGTGCAAATACTTTTGAAAACAAGATTTCAGATGATTTTATTAATTTTTTTATATTGTAGAAGTGTGTGTTGATTTAGAAAAATGTCAGTGATATGATCCTCCTACATCTTATCAAACTGCAGTAGTGGTATGAAGAAATGGTTGTAATGGCAATATGCTTGACGTATATAGCCCCTTAATTAGGTTCTGCTGTTGAAAATACTGTAGGCTGAAGGTAGAAGAAACAGTATGAGAGAACTTGAGTTACTACAGTACATCTAGAGAAGCATAACACTGCAACTTTTTCAGTGTAGTTTTCATCAGCAGTGCAACTAGCACCTTTTGAAAGACTTTGCACAGAAAACTACTCTTCAGTTATTGAATATACAAAGGATTTAGCCTGTATTTCTTCTATGCTTTCAATTTAAAAGTTGTACAGGAATAGTCACTAATTTTTTCTTCTTCTATTTGAATTCCAAATTAAATGAAATCATAATGGGAGACTTCTTCATGAGTCTTTTGCAACTCAAATAATTCGGATATCATAGAGAAAAAAAATCTTCTTTCATATAGCTTTCTCTGCAGTAGAGACTTAGAATGTAAGGGAAAGGATCATATTTTCCTTTGTTCAGTGCTGAACACAATAATGTCAATCAGTCAATGATTATACTAATGGAGGATGAGCAGCCAACAACCAAGAAGTTATAATACAGTGTACAGGAAGACAACAAATTCTGGCCAGCAATACTGGGGGGAAAAACCTGTCATTGTTGTCATACCATCAAAGTGCCCCCTGTCTGTGTGAGGGGTTGTGGGTTGGACTGGCAGGAATGAGACAGTGCCTGGGAGACGAGGCAAGAGTGGAGCCTGGGGTGGCTGATTGGCTCTCATGTTCTCTTCCACTCTGCCCCACCTCCCAGTTTATTTAAAGCTTTCCCAGGCTTTTAAAGAGCCTTTTGGCCCTTCAGCCGGCCTCCTGTTAGTTGTAGTATAAGAGCTGTGTTTTTCAGGATGCTTCAGCTCTGAACAATTGCTTGTTTTGGGATTAGGAACTAATTTTTCCTATTCAGCTAAATTAGCCACGGTCTGGTGGTTTTTCTTCATCTTCCTCACAGCATCATGGAGGCATAGCTGGGCTGAAAGGAATAGGACTTGAAAGTTGAATATTAGGAAAGGTAGGATTGTTGAGTTCATTGCAACCTGTGCTGCGTCCAGTGTGGATGATAGCTAAAAAAGCAGCAACCAGCATTGAGACCCAGGATTTCGCTGGTGGACCTTGTGCCTGTAGGAGAATGGGACACCTGAAGTCTTCAAGGATTGAGGTCCTTTCTTGGTCCCGTCTATATTCCCATGCGGGGAAGGCTAATTGATTCCGAAGTGAGCTGAGCCCTAGGCGTAGTTTGAGGAGGATCTACCTCCAGTTATTGGTAATACGATGGGAGCCTTGTAACCACACTGGAACTAGTTGTATGCTTGTTAGGTGATAGTAGCGGGTGGGAGGGAAGGTATATAATGCTCCTCCCCAATATTAAATTAATAATGTTACTTACTTAATACTTAATAATGTTGTGGCCTCTAATCCATCCCCGTGCCTGTTCTTCATTTGCCTATGTGTCCTGATCAAACCTTCTTGTTCACTCAGCAGTGATGAATGGAAAGTTTCACTTGGACCCAGTTTCCAGTATCCTTATGCTAACAAGCACCTAATCTCTGGAAATAGTCCTGTTGATTTACTGTTTATGGATTAAATCACTACTGAAAGTGAGTAACCCTAGTGAGTATGGGTGCTTAACCCATCAACTGTTATAGTATTTAAACTTTTCGTTTGAACAACAAAGTTACTCTTCACCTTTCTAGTAACAACAGTAATATTCACTGCAACATTGTCTTCCTGAGTCTGCAGAGAGGTAGCACCAATTCCTTTCTTCTGCTCATAGCTTTTCTAAGTAGCAGAGTGAAATTAATGTTTGTTCAGTTTCATCACTGCTATTCAGAGCAAACAGGGTGGCAAAGTGGAGGCTGGGGAACGAGTGGATATAGAGACTTCTTTCCCTAGGAAACTTTGGGAAAGAGAGAATGCCAATGGGAGCTTAGGGTGGTATTCTCAAAAGCATTCAGTATTGGCCAAACTGTTCCCATTGAAGTCAATGTCAGCGCTCAGCACTTTTGAAAATCTAACCATTAATACCATGCAGAGAAGGACCTTAGTTTTAAGATTTTATCTGAGATCTCTCACATGGGCTTAGGGTGACCAGATAAAAAGTATGAAAAATCAGGACAGGGTGTGGAGAGTAATAGGCTCCTATATAAGAAAAAGCCCCAAATGTCAAGACCGTCCCTATAAAACCAGGGCATTTGGTCACTCTTCATGGGCTTCATGGAACTCAGTATTTATCTCACAGGAAGCAGACATTAAAGATTTTAAGCTGTGGCTTCAGAGACCTGATTCTTAGACAACGGAGCTATTCCATCTATTCCAAAAAACTATCTTCACAGTATGTCCAGTCCAATTAGAAGCAGGAAATAGCTTGAAATTTTACACAAACGTTGCAATATTCTCACAAGATTTCTAGCCTAATTAATTTTGCATACAGAAGAGGTTTGTATCAACACCAGATAAACTTTCACACTTTTTGGTGCTTTACTGAAAAGGACCTCCAAAACTTTAGAGGTTTGTCAATCACTGTAGCTTACAGACAAGTGATTTAAAATCACAGACATGGATTTAATAGCAAAGGAATAAACATAGAGGAAGGATTCACAACAGCTGAATCTAATCTCACATGCAGGAACATGTATTTTTCTCTTCCTTATAACCTGATAATGTGGTTATGGAATGTAAAGGACAAATAAATTCAGGGTGGCTGGTCTTGTGGAATTTATTAATCACATAATTTGAAGTTTTCATGTATCAAAATTATTCTAAGAAGGACAAGTGAATTCTGACATGAAAAGCACAAACCAGTGACATACAGCTCCCATGAGAAAATTTTCTGATAGAGTATATTGTAATAAAGCTGTTTTGAGATTAACCTGACAAAGTTACAGACTGCACATTGGTAATGTTTTCCTAGTTCAGAATCTAATACTTTTCTCTGGGTCCCAGTGCTTCTGTCAAGGGACTTCCACCATATTCATTTCTCTCCATCTAGGATAACGAGTAGTTACTAATGATGCATCTTGTCATTGGATGTCAAGAGGGCTGTGGCAGTGATGTGCTTCCCTATTTGGAGGCTGGGAATGCCATCTTTATGCTCTGCCTTGACCTCTATTTATGCTTGGAGCCTAGGAGTTAGCATTTTTTCCTTATAATTGTAATTTATTTTTGTATATTGCTACCAATGAGACAAGACTAAATTACCATGCTTTAATTTTTTTTTAAAAAGTAGTCCCATGTCAAAGCATTTGTGAGCTGGGCCTTTCTGCAGCTATGTGAAGACCACCACGTGTTAATCATAGAATTTTGCTAATTGCATGCATTAGTGTAACTTGTTTCTTCTTTGCTGAAATCTGAATCCCAATGGTGGATTTACTCCATGCTGTTTCAGATTTTTTACTTGAAACTAGTATTGATATTTTTCTGTTTTATATTAAGGCTTTTAACAGGTTATATTTGCAATAAATATGTATACAATAGTTTATAAAAGAACTATATAAAATGAGTGTGAGCTTTTCAACTATACATAATTTAATTGGCTGGCCAGTCTGTCTCTTTTCAGCTTACTTCTTCTGTAACCTGTAGAACAGTTCAGTGAATCATATATATAGAATAAGGTAAAGGTCACTGTAGTGCCGCATGCTAAAAGTATTAAGCAGTACAATCTTGACAAATCATTCTCATGGCATAGATTGTAGAAAGAACAGAAAATGTCACCAAATTAATCAGTTCTCATGAGGGAGGCTATAAGAGGGACGAAGGAAAAATACAATATAATCCTGTTACCATTCTTTGTAATTCTGATTTCTTAGTTTTCCTTGGATATTATGACCTGCACTTTTGATTGTAATAAGATATTGTCAACCTTTAGGATGTGAAACTTTCTGAAAAAGATATAGTTGGGTATTCGTCTGCAGAGTTTTAGCATCATTTTTCATTTTAACATTAATCAAGGCCTTAAAGTTTTATACATCACTACATGTAATAAGCAGACAGTTGACAGTACATCTGGGATCAATGTTTTGATATAATTATAGTTCCAACTGAGTCCTTTTGAGTTTGGCCAATATATCAGACAGATCTGCTACCTGTACTTCTTCCTGCAGGGGAGGGTCGTAAAATATCTCACTTGCAGCAGCTTTTGCATTGCATGGTACATCTACAACATCAGATGCAGTAATGTTGGGTAACTGATTAAATTCCCAGAGAACTTTAGTTGTATTTATAATTTTCAGCAAGTAGGCTGTTTTTCACATTCTTAAAATTCTCTCTCTTATATTTTTAAATTTTCATTACATATACATGCCTAGGGCTCTTTTCTCCCTCTGAGGTAAAATTTACTTTATTATCATTTGTTTTTATTATTTAATTTATACAATTCCTGTAAAATAACAGATGAAATTATTTCCAAATTTGGAATTATTTTTCCCTATTTCTTAAAAAACAAAAACAAAACACATGCATTTTCACATTTAGACACAAGGAACCAAATTCTGGCTAATTTATGGAAGGTGGCATAACTCAGTTCTAAATAAAGTGATAATACATTATCAATGGGGATGGCAGAACTACTTATTACGAAGGTTGCCTGACATTTTCCATTATAAGAACCTGCTTTCAGTTACTCATAACTGGGCCAAATTTTAACCATTTGTGCTGAAATTTTCCATAGTAATTGTCACTATGCTGAGTATCTTTGGAAAATCTCAACCAGAATTGTTCCACTGTTTCCAGGGAGGAGGTTAGGAGGAAATATGTTGTTGTGCCCATATTAAAAACTTCTGGTGACCGTTTCTTTGAAAAGCTCTTATGCTCACATACTTTGGAGCAGAGAATTGAATTGGCAGGGAGATGGCCTTTGTGTCAAGGATGTGCCTTTTTCTATCCTCGTCAAGGCTGATTCCCAACTCTGGCACTTTGAGTGCAGAAGGTGGGGGCCCACAAGGATTCTAAAAATGAATACTAGTTACTCCAGGCTTGTATTAAACTCCCAAGATGACAGATTTTCTCTCACCTTGGATGGGTATATGCTGCCACCACCCAAGTGCAAAAAACCCCATTTAAAACTAAGGAAAGCACACTTGGGAATTCCTTCCTTCCTCAAGCCCTTTCACCCTCTCGCTTCGTGGAAGAGCTGAGAAAGAAAACAAAGGAAATCAGCTGTTGCCACAAGCTAATTAAATCAGGTATGCACAAACCTCTTAGGTTTTTAAGAACAATCCTGTTCTTAAAAAAAAAATTATTAAAAACAAAAAGAAAGAAAATACATCTTGAATGCAGGCTTTTTGCCAGGTTAAAAAAAAACAATTACAAAAATTTAGCATCAGGATAGCTCTCTTAAGGTCCAGCTTAAAGGTTACAAGCAAAACAAAAGCACTTGCAGTTAGCACAGAAGAGTCCACAAGCCATAAAGAAATAAAAGATAAACCTAATCACGTCTTCCTAAACATTTCCTGATCTACTTACGTATCTGGGTTTTCAAATGAGTAGTTCCAGATATGATCTGATGATTTTCATACCTGGCACAAGCTTTTACAGCGTAGTTCCAGTCCTGTCCCGCTCTCCGGGAGAACAACACAGACAAACAGAGGGAAAGTTTTTTTCCCAATTTTAAAAAGTTCTAGCCTTCCCATTGGCTCTTTTGGTCAGGTGCACACTCCCTTCCTTTTATAAATGGACTTTTTAACCCCTTACAGATAAAAAAAAAAAAACGTAGAGAACCGCTAACAGGGATTGTATAGCTAACCGCCTGGATGGGTGTCCATAAAAGGGAGCTACCCTTCCCCCCCTTCCATTTATCACAATCTCCATGAAAGCTTGTCCAAATTCTGAGCATTAGAATAAGTTGCAGTTCAGACATACTCAGTAGAGACTTTTTGATTTTAGCAGACAGATTCCATAGAGATTCTATCTGCACTGAGCATGCTTGTAGGTCTTGGGTTCAATGGAACAACAGTGATGTATTTTAACTCATTTTTGTTGTTGAGCAAATTTCTATTTGATATTCATCCATGTTCTACTTGCGCCATCCTCAAGTACTAACTGATTCTATCCTTAGACAAGGAATGATTTGGATGACAAGCGTTGCATAGGGAGGATTGTTAGTCCAGGCGCCTTTATTAGTGTACTAGCTTTTATGTTAATACTAATGTAAATATGACTTATCTTTCTTTTATGGAGGCTTTTAGAAGACAGCATTGACCAGTGACTAGATCATAAGTCTGGGAGGGAAGAAACATGGTTTCCATTGCCAGCTCTGCTGCTGACATGCTTTGTGACCTTGGCAAGTCTTAACCACATTTCTGAAGGACTTTGAGTTCTACAAGTGAAAGCTTTATTTTATTACAAGTTTTATGTGTCCTATGGCCTCAGTGTACTTTATAGACACTGAGCTGAGCTCCACAATATCCCTGTGAAATAAAAAATATACTTGTGGACACATTCCACCACTGTTCAAAGTCAGCTTCATAAGTCTGATGTATGGGTCTGTGGCGTTCTGGCAGAGGCATAATATGGAACAGCCAACTTCTGCCAAGGACTGCTGCCACTGCATGCAGGTTTTCTGATGTTTGTATGGAAATTTCCAGCCAGAATTTGGCACTGGTATTTCCATTTTGTATTGAAAATGTTATATTTTTAAAGTTATATATGAAATTTAATATTTGAAAAAAATAGAAATGTTATTACGAAGAGATTAGTAATGAAGAGACAATACACCAGTGAATTAAATTTGTAGATTTACTCAAAAAGATTTGGGACCAAATTCTATTCTCGTTTGCATGGGTGTAAATGTGGAATAATTCTACTGACATTTATAAAAGGAAAACAATTAATGGGGCTAATTCTGCTCTCCTGTTACTAGCATCAATCGAGAGATGCTTCCTTGGGTTTGCTGGTATAACAAGAGTGGAATTAGATCCGTTTATCTGTAGCTGATTCCATATTTTTCTCCTTTGCTAAAATTTGGAATTTGATATATACTCTTATTCACTGGATTCCTTTCCTATTTTTCACTTACGTAAAATCAAGCAAGCATGTTTTGTTTCTGTGATTTGCTCTCTAACTCATCTGTTTTCTCCCCTCAGTTACTACGCTTAGTTGTCACTTTGCGTTTTCTTGTTGTTACCTCTTAGTGATACATGCTGAGAGGCACCAAATCATCCCAGATTCTCTTTAATTGATTCCTGTTGCTATTGACTTGCATGTCCACAATGAACTGAGTTAATGGTTGTGTTTCCCTATTGCTTTATCCTAAAGATCGGATTCTGTCCTTAGTACTGATTGTGTTAGTAAATGAAGGTTGTCGCTGAGATTGTGCAAAATGTATTGTTTGCATAACAAGAAGCCCCCCTACCCACATGAACAATTGTTCACTAACTTCCACTTTTACATTCTCACAAGTTATTTTGCTGTTGTAGATATTTTTTTCTTTCCTGTGGCCTGTCTGAAATGGTAGCTAGGATATTTTTGTCACCCTTGAGAATAGAAGTTCCTAGGAGAAGCATATACTCTCGTGCCTAAAATGTAATTTATATTTGTTCCTAGTTTATTCAATTAACAGAGATAGGCAAAAGCTGCAATACAGGGACTTGGATTTGGACTCTGATCCAATGTGCTCTAATGTTCTTATCTGGGGTTTTGTTTAAGCCTCATGCTAAACAGTAGCAGCTTTTTTATCATCTGTGATCATTAAGTAGGGGTTGTATGTTTTAACAACATGGAGGCCTCCATTTTATATTATTTAATGTGAAAATGAATTAATTTATAGAGCACTTTGAAAATGAGTAGCTCTGTGTAAGCTAAAATGAAAGCTCTGTGTAAGCATTGTTTTATTACTTATGGAAAAAACTGAGTCAAGCCCATCACCCCCAATCTTCAAAAGCTTCCTTTATAAGATGTTTCAGAACTGTTTTTACTGTTTGCAATATGGTATCTCATATTAACATTTCATACCACCAGATGTTTCATTATTTCTGTTTTAGCACATCACACTTGACCCATAGCAGCTTTGAACACAAATAACAAACAAGCTGATATACAGTGCTTGACTGTTAGACTGAAATAGTATGGCAGGGCTAAACTGCCTTTCATTTTTTTCTTTTGAATATTATTAATTGCAATGTGTTGACTGTTAATTTAATTAAATGTTTTGTTTTAATATAAGACCACACTGCAGTGCACTGACTCACCATTTCATTTAATTAATTGCAAACCTTAAGATTTGATTACTCATAGCCCCCCTTTGGTTAATTTCCTTGTTCACAGTTTTGACAGAAAAGCTTTCAGACTAATATGAAGAAGTGGGCACAATATAACTAATCAGAAAAGTGAAAAATAGCTTTACTTAGAGCACAGGATTATTTAGATACATTCTATCACCTTGGAACTCTCTCTGTAGAACTGACTTAGTCCTCTCTCCTGTTAACTGTCTGAATCTAGTTTTCATTGACTGGATAAGAATTATATATGTGGAGGCAAAGCTGCCTTCATTTGCACTTGAGCTAACTCATCTATGTCAGTGGCATTGCAAGGGTGTTACTGAACTTTGGTTCAGTATATCTTCTTTTGTGTTTTTTCCAGCTCTGCCACCGGCCTATTGAGTGACATTGGGCAAGTCTGTGCCTTAGTTTCCCCATCTGCAAAATGGGGACAGTGATACTTACCTCCTTTGTAAAGCACTTTGAAATGTACAGGTTAAAACACTATCTAAGAACTAGGTATTATTCTATTAACGGTATTTCATAAAGTCTAAATTATAGTATTTAGTCACAGGCCTGATACAAACTCTCCTGTAGTTCCCTGGTGTCCAAAGGGACGGAGTGTGTATGTTGTATTGTCCCTCAAAAAGCCTTATGTAGGCCAGTGCAGAAAGGCTAGGGATGGGGTGTGGCATTGCAGCCATAGTCTCTCCCTCCCAGTTTAGTTGATATATGCTCTCTGGTTACCCAGAGAGAGCAGCCTCTGCACTCCCTGGAAGAGGGAATGGAATAGTCCCAGACTTTATGCAGGATGCACAAGCAGAAGGATATGCCTTGTACCATCCTCACACTCAGGCAAGAGCCATAGAAAATCCGGCTTTAATATGATTGTATATGTAATCCATCCAGGGCCACGAAATAAACCTTGCTATGTTGTATTTTAATTCAGACTAAGAAAATCATTTCAAAATCTCATTTCATTGCAGGCTGATAGTATGTACAGTACAGATCATTGTGTATTTGAAGGTTTAGTTCAAGAATGTATGACTGCATGATATAATAGAGGTCATATACACTGTCAAACGGAGATTATACAGTGTCCTGACAAAAATAAATCATGAAATGGAAATTAATGATGATTTGCCATTTTGTCAATGAGTCAACATCGGTGTATTTATATGAGCATATACCCTGACATTTCCAGTTATCCAATTGTAATCAAGATTCATATTTTTAGAGCTGACTCAGAAAACAAAACTGGTTTGGATGCTCTGCATTAGTGATATTGCGGATCATTTTCTAAGTTCCCAGGAGTGTCTGTACTTATCTTATTTTGTGGCAGCTGCTGTCTCTGAGACGGAAATTGCCAGACTATGGCTTTCTAGTGAGCCTTGTCTTCTGAGTTGTAAATCAGAGGGGCAGATGTATAATCTGGGATGTTTTCCATATATGTATTTATTTTAAAGTGAGGCACTCAGATCTGGCTGTACGAAATAGAGTTCCTCTTCCTCTAACAAGGCAACCAATAGCAAGGAAAATGCCTCCTAAAGTCACCCTGAATGGTGGGCAAGTCAGATGGAAAAGAGCCCTTTTTGCCACGGCTAGTGAGAGTTGAATCAGCTGCAGCTATGAATTTTCTGAATAGTTAGCTGGAACCACATTAAATGGGAACATCGGTTCATAGATCAGGTCTGCAATGTTCCTAGTTGAAGCCTGTGCAAATGGGTTATTTGTTGTACACTAGGTTTTCCATCATTTCAATCTATGTCACTTGCTTGGAACCAGCAATTTGTGCTGCCTATGCCTTGTGTATTGTTCCCGACTTTTTAACTCAGGAATGCTACAGAACTAAATACATTGTTTGTACAGCACCTAGCATAATGGTGTCCTGGTCCATGACTGAAGCTCCTAGGCACTACTGCAGTGCAGATAATAAATGATATAGAGTGGGAGCCTAAGGACCTCAGTGATACTCTTAAACTTCAAAATGGCCTGGAATGTGCTTGCTTCAACTCTTTAACTGTTAGCCAGGCTACCCAAGCTTTTTAAGGCACAATATTTTTGCATTAGGGCTAATTGTTTTTTCTCCTTTACAATTTGAAAGCTGAAACTCCCAGATGCCCAACCTCCTTGCTTAGAGTGACACTTATGTGGCAGATGTCACAACATAGATTTCTGCCATATTGTTGTTTTTGGCTTTTATCCTCATGGCATAAATGCCTAGTTAGGGAGCTGAAAAATGCCTGAAAGTAATGACATTGAATTTCTCCAGTGTTTGTTGGGAGTGGTTTGGGGATTGTACTAGTAATAATGGTGTGAGGATCTGTAGCAACAAAAGTGGTAGTATTATGACCCTCTAACTCTTATTTGAGTGATTAACAATCAGCATTTGCAAAAGTATAACCAAAAAAAGTGTATTTAACTGTTTTGCATTTAAAGTGAGATTGCATGCTATAGCTTGAGTAGTGGTCTAATGTGTATTGGGTTGGGAATTGTATTCAAATATTGAAATAAAGTTTCTGATGCTGTTTTCTGAAATGAATTATATATAAATATTCTTATTTGTATTAAAAGAGCTCGCTATTAAAATACTGTTGGTGTTTTCACATGTAAGTGATAGGATTAGGAAACAGATGCCTAGCTAGTACGGGTGATGTTCAGTAGATTTTGGAATAGAGAAGTGAGTAAATTCAGTCCATACCTGGGAACACTGGAAGGCTCTTAGGCAAGGAGAGAAACAACTAACTATGGAGGGGAGTGGTCTGTGAGTTTGCTTAGATAACTGGCTTCTTTCTGAACCCATACCTTATTTAAATCAGCCACAGCTAAACAACATTGGCATTTTTTGGGCCTCTTACTATTTTTTTTCTTTTGGTCCTCTTACTATTTGTTTTAAATTTGGGATATAGATTTAATTTGAGCCTCTATTATGATGTTTTTGAAAAATGTCCTTACACCCTGCAGACTTTTCATTCTTATGAAAGTTTGAAAATAAAACCTCTTCCTAAAGTTTGTAATTTTCTAACTAACTACAGCACTGCAACATTTTCACCCCCGCCCCCCCGCTTTTTTGTGCGTGTGTGTAAAGTAATTCAGTGATTTTGTGGAACTGTAACAACTTGTGAATAATGTCTGATATAAAGCATCCCAGCCCACTGCCACTGAAGTACAGTGGGACTGTGTAGAGTCACAGCAAATGACACAGGACAAGTTTCCAATATTCTATTGAGAGGGAGCTAGAAAAGTCCATTTAGCCTAGATTCTAAAAAACCTCTGAACAAACTACAAGAACTATAAATGATATTTGTAGAGTTCTTTGGATTGTTAGTTTTCTCTTTCTTCATATTCCTGCTAGGGGGAGAAACTGCTTCAGGTAAAATATTTCCAGCTCAACTTTGCAGACATTAGGATTTCGGGTAATTTTGACATGGTTTGAAAGAGCATCTGACTTTCTGAATGCTGAGCTAAGCCAAAATGCCAAAACTTCTAAGGTTCATTCTTCTCTACAAACAGTACCAGTGATGATAACCAATGCCCAGGACCTACTCCCAGCTCCCTCCCCTCATTTCCCTTTCTTTCAGATTATATGGCAGAGAAAGTGGCTTCTGAGCCATTTGAAAATCTCCCATTCCTACCTGATTTATGCTGTATATTTTAGGGTCTATTTAGCTCAGGGGTTCTCAAACTGGGAGTTGGGGTCGCAAGGTTATTACACGGATGGTCGTGAGTTGTCAACCTCCACCCCAAACTCCGCTTTGCCGCCAGCATTTATAATGGTGTTAAATATGTAAACAAGTGTTTTAAATTTATAATGGGGGTTGCACTCAGAGGTTTGCTATGTGAAAGGAGTCACCAGTAAAAAAGTTTGAGAGCCATTGATTTAGCTGATAAACACTGTAACATTTTTCCTGGGCTGCATGGAGGTCAAGTTTATAGTTACCTGAACTCTTAATGGCATTGTTTCGTTTCCAGTGGGACATTGCTGACTGGAAAAATACCAAAACTGTGTTCTTCGTGCCTTTATTTTTTTATGTGTGTGTGTGTGTAGTGGTATTAATTGGCCACCTGCTTTTGAAATTAAGGACCTATATATATTCAGGAATTTCTTGCAGTTCTATTAGCGGATTGTGATCAAAGCAACAGGAAATAATATTTAAAAATCAAATCAAATCCAAGAATATCCCAAGTAAGTCAGCAAAGAATCCTGTGGCACTTTATAGACTAACAGACGTTTTGGAGCATGAGCTTTCGTGGGTGAATACCCACTTCATCAGATGCATGTAGTGGAAATTTCCAGGGGCAGGTATATATATGCAGGCAAGCTAGAGATAATGAGGTAGTTCAATCAGGGAGGATGAGGCCCTGTTCTAGCAGTTGATGTGTGAAAACCAAGGGAGGAGAAACTGGTTTTGTAATTGGCAAGCCATTCACAGTCTTTGTTTAATCCTGAACTGATGGTGTCAAGTTTGCAGATGAACTGAAGCTCAGCAGTTTCTCTTTGAAGTCTGGTCCTGAAGTTTTTTTGCTGCAGGATGGCCACCTTAAGGTCTGCTATAGTGTGGCCAGGGAGGTTGAAGTGTTCTCCTACAGGTTTTTGTATATTGCCATTCCTATATCTGATTTGTGTCCGTTTATCCTTTTCCGTAGCGACTGTCCAGTTTGGCCGATGTACATAGCAGAGGGGCATTGCTGGCATATGATGGCATATATTACATTGGTGGACGTGCAGGTGAATGAACTGGTGATGGTGTGGCTGATCTGGTTAGGTCCTGTGATGGTGTCGCTGGTGTAGATATGTGGGCAGAGTTGGCATCGAGGTTTGTTGCATGGATTGGTTCCTGAGCTAGAGTTCCTATGGTGCGGTGTGCAGTTGCTGGTGAGAATATGTTTCAGGTTGGCAGGTTGCCTGTGAGTGAGGATTGGCCTGCCACCCAAGGCCTGTGAAAGTGTGGGATCATTGTCCAGGATGAGTTGTAGATCCCTGATGATGCGTTGGAGAGGTTTTAGCTGGGGACTGTATGTGATGGCCAGTGGAGTCCTGTTGGTTTCTTTCTTGGTTTGTCTTGCAGTAGGAGGCTTCTGGGTACACGTCTGGCTCTGTTGATCTGTTTCCTTATTTCCTCGTGCGGGTATTGTAGTTTTGAGAATGCTTGGTGGAGATTTTGTAGGTGTTGGTCTCTGTCTGAGGGGTTAGAGCAGATGCGGTTGTACCTCAGTGCTTGGCTGTAGACAATGGATCGTGTGATGTGTCCGGGATGGAAGCTAGAGGCATGAAGGTAGGCATAGCGGTCGGTAGGTTTTCGGTATAGGGTGGTGTTAATGTGACCATCACTTATTTGCAACGTGGTTTCTAGGAAGTAGACCTCCCGTGTAGATTGGTCCAGGCTGAGGTTGATGGTGGGGTGGAAGCTGTTGAAATCGTGGTGGAATTTTTCCAGAGTCTCCTTCCCATAGGTCCAGATGATGAAGATGTCATCAATGTAGCATAGGTAGAGAAGGGGCGTGAGTGGACGAGAGCTGAGGAAGCATTGTTCCAGGTCGGCCATAAAAATATTGGCATATTGTGGGGCCATGCGGGTGCCCATAGCAGTGCCACTGATCTGGAGATATATATTGTCATCAAATTTTAAATAGTTGTGTGTGAGGATAAAGGCACAGAGCTCAGCAGCCAGTTGTGCTGTGGCATCATCAGGAATACTGTTCCTGACAGCTTGTATTCCATCTGTGTGTGGGATGTTCGTGTAGAGAGCCTCTACATCCATGGTGGCTAGGATGGTGTTTTCTGGAAGGTCACCAATGTATTGTAGTTTCCTCAGGAAATCAGTGGTGTCACGGAGATAGCTGGGAGTGCTGGTGGCATAGGGTCTGAGTAGAGAGTCCACATATCCAGACAGTCCTTCAGTGACAGTGCCAATGCCCGAGATGATGGGGCATCCAGGATTTCTGGGTTTGTGGATCTTGGGTAGTAGATAGAATGACCCTGGTCGGGGCTCGAAGGGTATGTTGATTTGTTCCGGTGTTAGTGTAGGGAGTGTCCTGAGTAGATGTTGCAGTTTCTTAGTGTATTCCTCGGAAGTGGCCTGTAGAATTTGGTGTTGGAGAGTTGTCTGGCAGCCTCCTTTTGGTAGTCAGACCTGTTCATGATGACAACAGCACCTCCTTTATCAGCCTCTTTGATGATAATGTCTGGGTGGTTTCTGAGGCTGTGGATGGCATTGCATTCTGCACGACTTAGGTTATGAGGCAAGCTATGTTGTTTTTCCACAATTTCTGCCTGTGCATGTCAGCGGAAGCATTCAATGTAGAGGTCCAGACTGTCATTTCGACCTTCAGGAGGAGTCCATGTGGAGTTCTTCTTCTTGTGCTGTTGGTGGGAGGGTACCTGTGTATCAGTGTGCTGTTCAGTGTTGTCCTGAAAGTATTCTTTGAGTCGGAGACGGCGAAAGTAGGCTTCCAGATTGCCGCAGAACTGTATCATGTTGGTGGGGGTGGCAGGGCAGAAAGAGAGTCCCCCAGATAGGAAAGACTTTTCTTCTGGGCTGAGTGTGTAGTTGGATAAATTGACGATATTGCTGGGTGGGTTGGGGGTACCACGGTTGTGGCCCCATGAGGCAGGTAGGAGTTTAGATAGCTTACAGTCCTTTTTCCTTTGTAGAGAGGTGAAGTGAGTAATGTAGATCTCCTGTCTTATTTTAGTGAAGTCCGCTTGTATGGAAGTTTGGTTATTAATGAGAGTCTCCAGGTTGGAGAGCTCTTTTCTGATGTTTTCCTGTTTGCTGTATAGGATACTGATCAGGTGGTTCCTCAGTTTCTTTGATAGAGTATGGCATAATCTCTCACTGTGGTCTGTGTAGTATGTAGATAGCAGTGGATTTTTTACCTTTAGTCCATTTGGTATGATGTCCATCCGTTTGCATTTGGAAAGGAAGATGATATCTGTCTGTATTTGTGCAAGTTTCTTCATGAGGTTGATGTCAGTAAGTCAGTTTCAGGGTGATGTTCAAAATAACAGAATAGTAATTGGCAAAGAGATGTGAACTGCATTAATGTATTTTATTCATATTGTAGAAAGGAATGCTCCATTTTTATTTATTTAGTTATTTATTTACATTTGCTAGGTCTAACAGCAGCTGCCATGGCTGAGGCGATGAAGTTACAGAAGATGAAGCTTATGGCAATGAACAGCCTCCATGGAAGTGGAAGCCAAAATGGAACAGAATCAGAGAACGAAGAGCTCAATTCTAATGCAGGTAAATATTGTCTCCTGTATAATCCCCAAGAGGGCTCTGCCTCCTATGGTTTGGGCATGGAAAGCAAAAATGAGAGGCTCTCTGGTATTGTCATGCTGTTGCTATTGTAGTTAGTTATACACCTCCAGAATCAATTAAGAATCACCTCACACACTTCCCCAATGTTGCTCATAACAGTAATTAACACTAATTTTTCAGAAATGTTGCTTAAGATTGTTACAGCTTATGCAAAAATCACAAACATTCTAAATGCCTCTCTAAATACTTTTTATAGTAACAAAAGGCTTCTCTTTTGCCAAAAAATACTGAGTGTAGAGTTTTCCTGTAAATTATGGAAGGTTTCCAAAGTAATCTGATTTCTGGAATTCAGGATGAGTCACAATTTCATCAGAGAGAGGGAAGGAGGGAGTGGTAAATTACCACCTTAAACTCTGCAGTTCTGCCTTCCAGCACATTAGCCTTCCTATTTACAGCCCAGAGCTCTGAATTAGAGACATAGGAGGTGTATGTTATATCATAGATAACTGAAGATATTCTTAATGAAGATACTGAAACTCACTAGTGAGGTAGTTAAGTTATGAGTGTTAGTGAGCATGTCTGCCCTGTATACATATTCATACAGCACTGAACTAAACTCCCAAAGTTCTAACTCAACGAGCACTGGGCTGAAGATAAAATCTGAGATGGATTCTTTGAAGAACATAAGAACGGCCGTACCGGGTCAGACAAAAGGTCCATCTAGCCCAGTATCTGTCTACCGACAGTGGCCAATGCCAGGTGTCCCAGAGGGAGTGAAGCTAACTGGCAATGATCAAGTGATCTCTCTCCTGCCATCCATCTCCATCCTCTGATGAGCAGAGGCTAGGGACACCAGTCTTTACCCTTCCTGGCTAATAGCCATTTATGGACTTAGCCATCATGAATGTATCCAGTTCCCTTTTAAACATTGTTATAGTCCCAGCCTTCACAACCTCCTCAGGGAAGGAGTTCCACAAGTTGACTGTGCACTGCGTGAAGAAGAACTTCCTTTTATTTGTTTTAAACCTGCTACCTATTAATTTCATTTGGTGATCCCTAGTTCTTGTATTATGGGAATAAGTAAATAACTTTTCTTTATCCACTTTCTCTACGTCACTCATGATTTTATATACCTCTATCATATCCCCCCTTAGTCTGCTCTTTTCCAAGCTGAAGAGGCCTAGCCTCTTTAATCTTTCCTCGTATGGGACCCTCTCCAAATCCCTAATCATTTTAGTTGCCCTTTTCTGAACCTTTTCTAGTGCTAGAATATCTTTTTTGAGGTGAGGAGACCACATCTGTACACAGTATTCGAGATGTGGGTGTACCATGGATTTATATATATATATCTTATTGCCCTTATATATATAAGGGCAATAAGATATTCTCTGTCTTATTCTCTATCTCCTTTTAATGATTCCTAACATCCTGTTTGCTTTTTTGACCGCCTCTGCGCACTGCGTGGACATCTTCAGAGAACTATCCACGATAACGCCAAGATCTTTTTCCTGACTCGTTGTAGCTAAACTAACCCCCATCATATTGTATATATAGTTGGGGTTATTTTTTCCAATGTGCATGACTTTACATTTATCCACATTAAATTTCATTTGCCATTTTGTTGCCCAATCACTTAGTTTTGTGAGATCTTTTTGAAGTTCTTCACAATCTGCTTTGGTCTTAAGTATCTTGAGTAGTTTAGTATCATCTGCAAACTTTGCCACCTCACTATTTACCCCTTTCTCCAGATCATTTATGAATAAATTGAATAGGATTGGTCCTAGGACTGACCCCTGGGGAACAGCACTAATTACCCCTCTCCATTCTGAGAATTTAACATTAATTCCTACCCTTTGTTCCCTGTCTTTTAGCCAGTTCTCAATCCATGAAAGGACCTTCCCTTTTATCCCATGACAGCTTAATTTACGTAAGAGCCTTTGGTGTGGGACCTTGTCAAAGGCTTTCTGGAAATCTAAGTATACTATGTCCACTGGATCCCCCTTGTCCACATGTTTGTGGACCCCTTCAAAGAACTCTAATAAATTAGTAAAACACGATTTCCCTTTACAGAAACCATGTTGACTATTGCTCAACAGTTTGTTTTTCTACGTGTCTGACAATTTTATTCTTAACTATTGTTTCGACTAATTTGCCCGGTACCGACGTTAGACTTACTGGTCTGTAATTACCGGGATCACCTCTAAAGCCCTTTTTAAATATTGGCGTTACATTAGCTAACTTCCAGTCATTGGGTACCGAAGCCGATTTAAAGGACAGGTTACAAACCTTAGTTAATAGTTCCATAACTTCACATTTGAGTTCTTTCAGAACTCTTAGCTGAATGCCATCTGGTCCCGGTGACTTGTTAATGTTGAGTTTATCAATTAATTCCAAAACCTCCTCTAGTGACACTTCAATCTGTGACAGTTCCTCAGATTTGTCACCTACAAAAGCCGGCTCAGGTTTGGAAATCTCCCTAACATCCTCAGCCGTGAAGACTGAAGCAAAGAATCCATTTAGTTTCTCCGCAATTACTTTATCGTCTTTAAGCACTCCTTTTCTATTTTGATCATTAAGGGGCCCCACTGGTTGTTTAGCAGGCTTCCTACTTCTGATGTACTTAAAAACATTTTGTTATTACCTTTGGAGTTTTTGGCTAGCGGTTCTTCAAACTCCTCTTTGGCTTGTCTTATTACACTCTTGCACTTAAACTGGCAGTGTTTGTGCTCCTTTCTATTTGCCTCACTAGGATTTGACTTCCACTTTTTAAAGGAAGTCTTTTTATCTCTCACTGCTTCTTTTACATGGTTGTTAAGCCACGGTGGCTCTTTTTTAGTTCTTTTACTGTGTTTCTTAATTTGGGGTATACATTGAAGTTGGGCCTCTATTATGGTGTTTTTAAAAAGGGCCCATGCAACTTGCAGGGATTTCACTTTAGTCACTGTACCTTTTAACTTTTGTTTAACTAACCCCCTCATTTTTGTATAGTTCCCTCTTTTGAAATTAAATGCCACAGTGTTGGGCTGTTAAGGTGTTCTTCCCCCCACAGGGATGTTGAATGCTATTGTATTATGGTCACTATTTCCAAGCGGTTCTGCTATAGAAAGTATGTCTTTGGTTATTCTAGAACCCTTGTCAGGAATATAGAGGAAGCATTCAAAGGAAGTATTGCCAGGACACTGAAAGCAACTTAGAATAAGATGAATCCATTTCTGACTCAGGGAAGTAGTGGAGATACTACAAGCCAGATTAGAATGTCTGCTGTCAGAAAGCCATGTTTCTTTCAACAAGAGCTCTCCCCTTCCCATATATTATTTTTTCACTTTAAAATATAATACATTTTTTATTTTCATCACTGATGTAAATGGTACTTTATATTATTCCCTCTGTCTGTACTCAGAACTCTGCTTGACATCAGTGGAAGTCACACATGTATCAAAAGAAGATGCATTCTCACAGCATTTGTTGCTTGAATGGCATTTAGTGTATATGTGTTCTACCATCAAAATGGTAATTTATTAGACAAATAAGGCAGCACCTGGGATGTCTTAGGCTCATTTTCTAAAGGAATAACTTTGAACTTATGACAAATGATTCACAAAGCAGAGTTTCTCCAAACGTAGCATTACCTTTTGCTAACTGAATTATAAAAAGAACAGGAGTATTTGTGGCACCTTAGAGACTAACAAATTTTTTTGAGCATAAGCTTTCGTGGGCTACAGCCCACTTCATTGGATGCATGTAGTGGAAAATACAGTAGGAAGATATATAGTTATAGTGTGTATGGTAACACCCATTGTTTCATGTTCTCTCTGTGTAAAAATATTTATATACACAGAGAGAGCATGAAACAATGGGTGTTACCAATCTCTGTATATGTGTGTGTGTGTGTGTGTGTGTGTATAAGCTTTCGTGGGCTACAGCCCACTTCATTGGATGCATGTAGTGGAAAATACAGTAGGAAGATATATAGTTATAGTGTGTATGGTAACACCCATTGTTTCATGTTCTCTCTGTGTAAAAATATTTATATACACACAGAGAACATGAAACAATGGGTGTTACCATACACACTATAACTGAATTGTGTGTGCTCATCTGTATTGAAGAAATTGGGCTTTCTACTCATGCATTTAACTCCCCCTCTTCCTCCCAGAAAAATCCAGTATGCAGAATATTTATTTCTTGTTTACATTTTTGAACCCATGTCAATTAGTGGACACTGAATAATCATTTAATTTGTGTCCTTCAGATACAGTCTCTTCAAATTTCAAGCCCAGTTGCATTTGTGAGATTTCATGAGTATATATTGTAAGAGGTATGATTGAAAACATAACTGATAATTAAAATATATTTCCTCTCAGCCCTAATGGCTGAGCAGAAATTTTCCCATAGAAAAACCCCATGGCTAGTTTTAAGGATTAGTATAATTACAGTGGTTGCCTCTAATTTTACCTTAAATTACACATTAGAAACTATGTTAAAAGAACATTATTCAGGTTGCAAAATCAAGCACTGCGAAGCTAGGAAATACCAGAGTTAAAAGACTCCCTGCCTCATTCAGTGCACAGAATTGATAGTGCTCACTGTAATTAGCAGCAATTCTATATTTTGCTTTCTCTTTGTTTAATGCAGGGGTAGGCAACCTATGGCACGTGTGCCAAAGGCGGCACATGAGCTGATTTTCAGTGGCACTCACACTGCTCGGGTCCTGGCCACTGGTCTGGGAGGGGCTCTGCATTTTAATTTAATTTTAAATGAAGCTTCTTAAACATTTTAAAAATCTTATTTACTTTACATACAACAATAGTTTAGTTATATATTATAGACTCATAGAAAGAGACCTCCTAAAACGTTAAAATGTATTAGTGGCATGCAAAACCTTAAATTAGAGTGAATACATGAAAACTCGGTGCATCACTTTTGAAAGGTTGCCGACCCCTGGTTTAATGGGTGACCCCAAGCCTTCTTAACTGCACACTGTTCAAATCCTGCTCTGAAGAGAGAATTATTCATTTCTTCATGATTTTTTTAATGTGCTCATCTCTATAGTGTCTGAGTGCTTCACAAAATGTTAATGAATTTATTTTCAGAAGACCCTGTGAGATGAGTGGGTATTTTCCCCATTTTACAGACAGGGAAGTGAGGCACATGGAGATTAAGCCCCAAAGTATCCACTATTTTAGCCGAGCCCTGATTTTTTGAGTTGTTAGCATTATGTAGCTCTTCATCTATTCCAAGCACATCTCTCATTGACTTCAGTTGCAGCTGAGAGTGCTCAGCCCTTCTGTAGATCAGACTGAAGGGTTTAAGTGGGGTTTAAGTGGGGCACCCAAAAAATGGGGACCACAATTAGTGACCACATGTGAAAAGTTTGGTTTAAGTGACTTGGCTTTAAGTGGGGTTTAAGTGGGGCACCCAAAAAAGCCACTTGGTTTAAGTGACTTTAAGTGACTTGGCTTTAAGTGGGGTTTAAGTGGGGCACCCAAAAAAATGGGGACCACAATTAGTGACCACATGTGAAAAGTTTGGTTTAAGTGACTTGGCTGGCATCACACAGGAACTCTGTGGCAGAGGCACGGATAGAATTGAGTTCTTCAGGTTGACATTCAACTACCTTAATTATGAGACCATCCTTTTTCTTCTTGCAGTCTCACTTTTAAACTGCTGTAACAAATGAGGCAGGGGTACTAAGAATAACAGCCTTCTTCACTACACATCCTTGATTCATTGCCAGAGAAGGATAGAAAATGTAGTGTGTGATTATATAATTAAACACTGTATCATATTGCATGCACCCAAGAGGGCTGAATTAAGATGGTACAGGCAATTTTAATTTTGACATTTCTTAACTTTTGAGTGCTTGACTTTGTGACCTTAATGTCTTTTTAATGTGAAATTTTGTGTGTGTAACTTCCTAGTTTTGAAAAAAAACAAAAACAAAAACAAAAAACTGAAAAAACAATTTTGCTCATGTAGCATCATATTGATACTCACTTGATTCATGAACAGGGTTGGAACCTTGAGATCCATTGCACAAACATCTTCCACTTGAGATAACAGAGTAAATAATAGCAGCAAAGGTTGTTATCCTGTATATGGGCTAAAACTACGGGAGATGGGACACTCTCTAAAGCTAGTTGAAGGATTGGAAAATATGTCATATAGTGATAGACTCATGGAGCTCAATCTATTTAGATTAATAAAGAGAAGGTTAAAATGTGATTTATCATAGTCTATAGATACTTACATGGGGTAAGTAGACTGACAAAGGTATAATGGCTGGAAGTTGAAGCTAGACAAATTCAGACTCCAAATAAGGTAAAATATTTTAATTGTGCTGGTAATTAACAATTGGAACAACTTAGCAAGGAATGTGGTGGATTCTGCGTGAATGGCAATTTTAAAAGGAAGATCTGATGTTTTTTCTAAAATATATGCTTTAGTTCAAATAGGAGTTAATGGAGGGAAGTCTTATGGGCTGTGTTATACAGGAGGTCAGACAATGGTCCCTTCTGGCCTTATAACCTATGAAATTTGATATTTCCATCTGGTGAGAAATTTTGACATTTCAAAAAAAATCATTTCAATTCAGAAAGTCAAATTTTGACACTTCCTGCAAAATAGAAATTCTGAAAAAAATCTGTTTTGAAAAATTTCATTTGGAAAAAATTTTTAATTTAATTTCTGAAAAAAAGATTTTGAATTTTTTTCCTTGTGTAAGCCTGGAATAATTTTTCTAGAGTAAATAGCTGTTCTCTTAATTAGAATACTGATTGTTTATCTTATTTTCTAGATCAAAGTGTTTGTGTCAGGAATATAGAGGAAGTATTCCCAAGACATCTCAAAGAACCTAGAATAAGATGAATCCATTTGTGTGTTGAAACTTGTGGAGCTACATCACCACAAAGAGGAGTCACTTTGGTCTAGAAAATAAGATGTTTCAGTCAGTCATAAGTAACACCTGCCCTCAGTGATTCTGAAATGAAACATTTCCCGTTTCAAACTTTTTTCTGCCAGATAGTTCATTAAAATCAATGCAGTTTTGCAAAATAAATTCTGTTTTGCCAAAACAGCTTTTTTTCTGTTTTAACAAAAAAAATTCTAACTGGTTTTAGGTTTCAAAAATATTTGCTGGCAGTAGAGGAACTGTCATACTGCAGTATCTCGGGTTCCATTTCAGACTGTGGAGGAAAATGTTATTTAGTGGGTACCGACTCTGCCCATTCTTCCCAAACTTGACCACTTCTACCCCATCCTTTTCAACCTGTCTCAGCCTCCGTCCTGTCTCTTTGCCACCACTGGCTCCTTGTCCCACTACTATTTACCTTATCTATCTAGTCCCAGTCTCCAGCCTCAGGCTTCTGATCCCAGTCTCTTTTCCCAAGAATTCCTAGCCTCCTTCCAATCTTCCACCCACTCCCACTCCCAGTTTCATTGCCTACTCAGTCTCATTCCCTGATCTGTCTCCCTCAGCCGCCCTCCCCATCACGTTATCTATCCCCACAGGCCCCAAGTCCCAGTCTCTCTCCCCAGTTTTATCATCCAGTGTCCATATCCTTTCCTCCCCTAGATCTTTGTCCCAGTTTCTTTGCCCCACCAGTACCAGTTCCCCACCGCCACCTGGCTCCTTGTCAGATCTGTCTTCTCCCCTGCCCCACAGATTCCTCCTTGCCCTGCCAGTCCCACTCTGCCCCAGCTCCTCATCCTATCTCAGTGTCCTGCCTACCCACTGGCTCTGTTTCCATCCCTAGTCCCCATGCCCAGCCACTCCAAGTGTCCATCCCCTGCCAGCCTCCAGTCCTAGTCTCTGCCACCCCAAGCTCCTTGTCCCAATCCACTGTCTTGGCTCTCCACCACAACATTAAGGTCTGGCTATTTCCCCTCTGCATTTGAGTTGGGCAACTTCCTCCTCCAAACTGCCTGGGTGCTATCAGGAGTGTCAGGCTTCCTGCCCTCAGTTCCAACAGTCAGCCACACCGTAGCTGGAGACAGCTATGGTAGGGAAAGTCTGGTTTCTGCCCTGCAGCGCTGACTGGAGCATGCTCAATGACGCTTTAGGAATGCAGTTCTGTTACACATAAGAGCTGTGGAAGGATGGTGCATACTAAGTTATCCTGTGGGGATGATGCATGCACAATCTGGTCAGCACTAGGAGGTGTGAGAGGCTTGAGCATGCTCTGTGAGGATGTAATCTTCAGAGATTTTAGCTGTTAAACTCCAGCAAGTCTCTACTGAGCCATGTGCAAACTCTTGATTTTTCAAAGGCTTATAACTTGGCCAGTTTGTGGCAGATTTCATGTCAATGGCAGAAAGCTCACACCTTCCTTGCTCAAAATGGCTCAACTGTTTTGACTGAAATTTTCCAAAGAAAGTTCAGCCTGAGGTAACCACCTGACATGTAAAATTTCAGCCTGAGCAGTTAGTTTGGCAAAGCTATAAGCAACTGAAAACAGGACCTTACAATGGTAAGTGTAGGGCAACCTTAATAATAGTCAGAGCTACCAGCCGTGCATTTGCAATATTTGATATACCTATGATAGGAACACTAGGGAATATTTCAAGTACAGAGTTAACATTATTTTGGTTACCTAATGGTCAGGTTTTCTGGGTGACCATCATGTAAGTATTCCCAAAGTATGCTGAGGCACAGTATGTACGAATGACAGTCTTTGTATCATGTGAGATTCTCTGCATTCTGAAACTGATTCAGCACTCATTGAAATAATTGGAAAGATTTCCATTGACTTTTGCTGGAGACTGGGGCTTAGGTACATCTGGTGAAAGGATTGCTTTTCTTGTCCTTGAATTTATTGCAAATTCAGTAATACCACTGTGGTAGCATAAAATCCCACCAAATGGCAGAAAAGATTAAAAGTGCCAATATTTTATTAATATCTGTAGTCTCACTAGGTAAAGTTGCTCAAGTGCATATTTGCAGGATTGGGCCCTAAAGTTGTTCCATGATGAAAAATAAAAGATCCATTGTTAAAACAAACCAAATACAATAAAAATCTCAATTTTTATTTTTCTTAATCTCTGTAATATTCTTATTTGTATAAAGCCTAGCTGATCTTTCACTCTCTGAATGATTACTGTTAAAGGGCAGATTGTACAGAAAATAAGTGTATCTCTCAAGTCAAGAGAAATATGTATAGGAATATAGAACTCTCCTAGAGGGCACCAGATCAGCAACTACTGATTTTACTATATAAAGCAACAGACTACTCATCAAACTTTCACCCATTTATGCCTGGAAATGCTAAACTTTCTTAACTGATCAAAGTAGGGGCTTAACAGTTGAAAAAAAGTTGGCATTTAGATCAAGAGTTAGTACACACTTTATAACTTTGATTCATTTATTATGGGTATTGTAAAACTATGAAATCACCTCATAATAATCCTATGTGCATGGAAAACTTTTTCAAAAGTATGTTTTCACCTAGACTGTTTGGATTTAAATGACCACTAAAAAAAATGGTGATGCAGAATGAAAAAGAAAATTGGATTCTGAAAGTTTGTTTTTACTAACAAAGTGGAAAAAAGAAGTCAAAAGCATCTTATGGGAGGAGAAACATTTTATTTTATTTTAGGAGACAGACCTACAGTTTTTTTGATTCAAGGTTGCGTTTAATAGCTTCTGTAATGGCTGCAACATGACTCTGCATCTAGATTTCAGCATGAATAACAACCTGTTCGTGTTTCATTTAGCTCCAAATGAGAAATCCTGTCTTTTATTGTTTTAGGAAATTAGTCTATGTACTATTGCTCCTGGAACTTTATAATTAATCACTAAAGGTTATGGCTGTGGAGAATTTGTGGGAAATAGATGCCTGAATGATTATAATTGTAGCTGTCAAATCAGAAATATAGTTATACAGCAGCTGAGGGTTTGGGGTTTGTTTTGTTTCCTTTGGGTTTTTTACTGTAACAAAAAGTTTGAGGGCTACATGTTTATTTGGAAACACAAATTTAGAGTTTTTTTATTGCATCTTTCTTAATCTTTTTCTCCTCCTCCTCCTTCTCTTCAGTTGTTCTATATAATATTATTATATCTTAAATGCCTATATACAAATGCAAGAAGTATGAGTAATAAGCAGGAAGAACTGGAAGTGCTAATAAATAAATACAACTATGACATTGTTGGCATTACTGAAACTTGGTGGGATAATACACACAACTGGAATGTTGGTGTGGATGGGTATAGTTTGCTCAGGAAGGATAGACAGGGGAAAAAGGGAGGAGGTGTTGCCTTGTATATTAAAAATGTACACACTTGGACTGAGGTAGAGATGGACATAAGAGATGTGAGTGTTGAGAGTCTCTGGGTTAGGCTAAAAGGGGTAAAAAACACGGGTGATGTCATGCTGGGAGTCTACTACAGGCCATCTAATCAGGTGGAAGAGGTGGATGAGGCTTTTTTTCAAACAACTAACAAAATCATCCAAAGCCCAAGATTTGATGGTGATGGGGGACTTCAACTATCCAGATATATGTTGGGAAAATAACACCGCGAGGCACAGACTATCCAATAAGTTCCTGGACTGCATTGCAGACAACTTTTTATTTCAGAAAGTTGAAAAAGCTACTAGGGGGGAAGCTGTTCTAGACTTGATTTTAACAAATAGGGAAGAACTCGTTGAGAATTTGAAAGTAGAAGGAAGCTTGGGTGAAAGTGATCATGAAATAATAGAGTTTGCAATTCTAAGGAAGGGTAGAAGGGAGTACAGCAAAATAGAGACAATGGATTTCAGGAAGACGGATTTTGGTAAGCTCAGAGAGCTGATAGGTAAGGTCCCATGGGAATCAAGACTGAGGGGAAAAACAACTGAGGAGAGTTGACAGTTTTTCAAAGGGACGCTATTAAGGGCCCAAAAGCAAGCTATTCCGATGGTTAGGAAAGATAGAAAATGTGGCAAAAGACCACCTTGGCTTAACCACGAGATCTTGCGTGACCTACAAAATAAAAAGGAGTCATATAAAAAATGGAAACTAGGTCAGATTACAAAGGACGAATATAGGCAAATAACACAAGAATGCAGAGGCAAGATTAGAAAGGCAAAGGCACAAAATGAGCTCAAACTAGCTATGGGAATAAAGGGAAACAAGAAGCCTTTTTATCAATACATTAGAAGCAAGAGGAAGACCAAGGACAGGGTAGGCCCACTTCTCAGTGAGGAGGGGGAAACAGTAACGGGAGACTTGGAAATGGCAGAGATGCTTATGACTTCTTTGTTTCGGTCTTCACTGAGAAGTCTGAAGGAATGTCTAATATAGTGAATGCTTACGGGAAGAGAGTAGGTTTAGAAGATAAAATAAAAAAAGAGCAAGTTAAAAATCACTTAGAAAAGTTAGATGCCTGCAAGTCACCAGGGCCTGATGAAATGCATCCTAGAATACTCAAGGAGTTAATAGAGGAGGTATCTGAGCCTCTAGCTATTATCTTTGGGAAATCATGGGGAGACGGGGGAGATTCCAGAAGACTGGAAGGGGGCAAATATAGTGCCCATCTATAAAAAGGGAAATAAAAACAACCCAGGAAACTACAGACCAGTTAGTTTAACTTCTGTGCCAGGGAAGATAATGGAGCAGATAATTAAAGAAATCATCTGCAAACACTTAGAAGGTGGTAAGGTGATAGGGAATAGCCAGCATGGATTTGTTAAGAACAAATCGTGTCAAACTAATCTGATAGCATTCTTTGATAGGATAACGAGCCTTGTGGATAAGGGAGAAGCGGTGGATGTGATATACCTAGACTTTAGTAAGGCATTTGATACGGTCTCGCATGATATTCTTATAGATAAACTAGAAAAGTACAATTTAGATGGGGCTACTATAAGGTGGGTGCATAACTGGCTGGATAACCGTACTCAGAGAGTAGTTATTAATGGCTCCCAATCCTGCTGGAAAGGTATAACAAGTGGGGTTCCGCAGGGGTCTGTTTTAGGACCGGCTCTGTTCAATATCTTCATCAACGATTTAGATGTTGGCATAGAAAGTACGCTTATTAAGTTTGCGGACGATACCAAACTGGGAGGGATTGCAACTGCTTTGGAGGACAGGGTCAAAATTCAAAATGATCTGGACAAATTGGAGAAATGGTCTGAGGTAAACAGGATGAAGTTCAATAAAGATAAATGCAAAGTGCTCCACTTAGGAAGGAACAATCAGTTTCACACATACAGAATGGGAGGAGACTGTCTAGGAAGGAGTATGGCAGAAAGAGATGTAGGGGTCATAGTGGACCACAAGCTAAATATGAGTCAACAGTGTGATACTGTTGCAAAAAAAGCAAATGTGATTCTGGGATGCATTAACAGGTGTGTTGTAAACAAGACCCGAGAAGTCATTCTTCCGCTTTACTCTGCGCTGGTTAGGCCTCAACTGGAGTATTGTGTCCAGTTCTGGGCACCGCATTTCAAGAAAGATGTGGAGAAACTGGAGAGGGTCCAGAGAAGAGCAACGAGAATGATTAAAGGTCTTGAGAACATGACCTATGAAGGAAGGCTGAAGGAATTGGGTTTGTTTAGTTTGGAAAAGAGAAGACTGAGAGGGGACATGAAAACAGTTTTCAGGTTTCTAAAAGGGTGTCATCAGGAGGAGGGAGAAAACTTGTTCACCTTAGCCTCCAATGATAGAACAAGAAGCAATGGGCTTAAACTGCAGCAAGGGAGATTTAGGTTGGACATTAGGAAAAAGTTCCTAACTGTCAAGGTAGTTAAACACTGGAATAGATTGCCTAGGGAAGTTGTGGAATCTCCATCTCTGGAGATATTTAAGAGTAGGTTAGATAAATGTCTCTTAGGGATGGTCTAGACAGTATTTGGTCCTGCCATGAGGGCAGGGGACTGGACTCGATGACCTCTCGAGGTCCCTTCCAGTCCTAGAGTCTATGAGTCTATATTTGGAGATCAGTCAATTTATCAGTCATTTGGCTATATTCTGAAGAGTTAACATGGGGCAGGGGGGAAAAAAGAAGCAATGACTCATAGTGGGAGGGATAGCTCAGTGATTTGAGCATTGGCTTATTAAACCCAGGGTTGTGAGTTCAATCCTTAAGGGGGGCATTTAGGGATCTGGGACAAAAACCTGCCTGGGGATTAGTCCTGCTTTGACCAGGGGTTTGGACTAGATGGCCTCCTGAGGTCCCTTTGAACCCTGACAGTCTATGACTAATACTAGTAACGCTTTAAAGACTATTTGGTATGAATGAAAAAGAGCAAGAGTTTAAAGCTCACAGCTGAACCTAGCTGAGTGCAGATTGCCAAGCTGAAAATCCACTTTTGCTGTCCTACAAAAAAAAACGCAAACAATATAAAACTTCTCTGGTTGCACAAAGGTAGTTTAAAATTATATATTTGATCATCATACAGTCCTAATATTAGGCTGACATGGATTATGGAAAACTAACATATCATTGACTAGGGGAATCTGAAAGTGATTTGGATCATAGTAGTTTTCACAGTGAAACAAGTTCTTTGCTACAGGTGATCAAGAGCTGAAGTATATGGGACAGTAGATTAAGTGGAAAATATGAATGATAGGGTGTAAAAATACAGTACAGCTGGCATTATTCTGTTATTCTTTAAGAATACTATGTACCACAGTGGCATAATCAAGAAGTATCAGTGTAGAGTATCAGTGACAGTACCTGTTTGTACAAACCACTGTGCAAAGGATAAACTAGTTGTTTTCCTTTTGCTGGCTTTTGGAGTTAACATGCATACATGCTTTTTTTGCTTTCCCAGGAGTGATATCAAACAGTACTAAGTGTTTCCAGTGGTATTTCCTTGGGAAGTCCAAATGTTACTCTGAATGTACACTCTGTTGTTGCTTAATTTCCAGAACAAAATAAATTAGATAAGCAGAAAATTGAAAATTCTCCCCCCACACCCCTTCCACATAGCTTTTGGCATTTGAGGAGTCAGAGATAGGTGTGTTTGGGGAGGACGGGGAGTGTTTCCTCTTTTCCTTTTTTTTTTGCAGTACCTGGCATGCAGGTTTCACATAAATGCAAACATCCTTCACAATCTGTTTAAAAACCACAAATACATCACTCAGAGGAATATTTAAGGGACCATCAGGAGGGAAAAAACTCATTGGTTTAATGGAATGCTGTCAAGGAAAATCAGCATCACAAACGACACAGGGCAGAATTGATATTTTTGCACTGACATGTTAAAAGAAAATCCCATGCATTATTTAGAAAACCCAGAAATCTGTCGGCTGTATGATTGCCGAGTTAGCAGAAGCAGGATGCTGCTGCTCAAGTTGAAAAGAAATGCGTGGGCACAGATCCATATTGTAACCTTTCATGTTCTACACCTACCATGAATACCCAGCTATTACACGGTCAGCATTTTTAGGCTTTCTGTTTTAAATTTTCAAGTGCTTGAAAAGTCAAAAGAGGTAGGTCTTTTATTCTAAAAAGCAGGATGCCTAAGTTGTTACTTTATTGTAAGAGTAAAGATGACAAGACCAAAGAACAGAATTTTGTTTTTATCTTTCTGAATGCCGTGCAAGTTTCATGAAGTCAGTTCTTTTCTGTTGTTAAATCAGGTATTTTTTACACATTCATATTATATGAACAAAGTGTCTTTATTTCAAAGGGGATAATTTTCTTTTAAAAAATCATGAATATTTTTTAAATTGTTTTCTATGACCAGTCAGATATTATATTGGTTTTATTAGGATCAGTTGGAAAGAGAACCGAGTATGAATTTCATTTATATTAATTATCCTTAAGTCTAAAATAACTTGTGTACAGTCTTGAAATAAGTCTAATCTACTTCTCTACACCATCTTACCCAAATGATACCTTTGTTTGACTCCTGACACCCTAGATCAGTGGTTTTCAAACTGGGGGTTGCAACCCGGTACTGGGTCACGGAATGTAAGGCACTGGGTGGCTTTTGTCAGCACTGCTGACTGGGCCATTGAAAGTCCCGTTGGTGCTGCCCGACTAAGACAGGCTAGTGCCTACCTGTTCCGAGATCGCACTGTGCCCCGGAAGTGGCCAGCAGTAGCTCTGGCTCTGAGATGGGGGCAGGGGCACGGGGTTCTGCACACTGCCCCTGCCCTGAGCACCGGCTCCGCACTCCCACTGGTCGCTTGCCAGCCAACAGGAGCTGGGAGGGGCGGTGCCTGCAAGTGACAGCCGCGTGGAGCTGCTTGTTTGCCTCCGCCTAGGAGCCGGACCTGCTGCTGGCCAATTCTAGAGTGCAGCACAGTCTGTGGTGCCAGGACAGGCGGGAAGCCTGCCTCTGCACTCCGACTACACTGCTGACTGGGAGCCGCCAGAGGTAAGCCTGTGCCCCAACCCCGTGCTCCAATCCTCTGCCCCAGCCCTGAGCCCCACCCTCAAGCCCAGAGCCCCTTCCTGCACTCCAAACCCCTCATCCCTGGCCCCACCCCAGAGCCTGCACCCCAGCCCAGAGCCCTGACCCCCTCCCACACCCCACACCCCTGCTCTAGCCCCTCCCAAACCAGGAGCCTCCTCCTGCACCCCAAACCCCTCATCCCTGGCCCCAACCCAGAGCCTGCACCCCCAGTCCAGAGCCTTGATCCCTTCCCGCACCTCAACCCCCAGCTCTGAGCTCCCACCCAAACCTGGAATCCCCTCCTGTATCCCAAATCCCTGATCCCCAGCCCCACCTCAGAGAGTGCACCCCCAGCCCAGACCCCTGATCCCCTCCCGCACCCCAGTTCCCCCCCAGCCCAGAGCCCCCTCCCATGCCCTGAACCCATCATTCCTGGCCGCACCCCACAACCCTTACACCCGCCCTCCAACCCTCTGCCCGAGCCCTGAGTCCCTCCAACACCCCAAATGCCTCATCCCCGGCTCCGTTGGGTCATGGGTATCAACAATTTTCTTCAGCTGGGTCGCCAGAAAGAAACCACTGCCCTAGATCTCAATTTATGTTCTGCTGACTTCCACACTCCTTCAACTTACTTAAAATAAACGCATTAAACCTTTCTCCTAACTAACTGGAACATCTATGCTGATTAATCAGAAACCAAAACTTGCATTGATTTCAATGGCTGGTGAGGCTATTTGCTTTTGTATACTCCAAACTGCTGGTTTATTGACACTACACACACGTCACTGAACAGAGATGACAAGCTGCTCCCATGAAAACTACTTGGGCAGCAATCTCAACCTGCCACAAAACTGATTAGAGGAGAAAGGAAACCTTCTTGCTGTTTGTAGCAGCTCCCACCCAAAGCAGTGACATCACATAACCAGTAACAATGCAGCATTTCTTCAGAGATGGGGCATTTGCTCTCATACAAAGGAAAAAAGGTAGAACACTGTGTGTAACACCGCCACCTGGTGACTTCCAGCATAACAATCCAAGAAATTAAATAAATAACCAGTGTTTCAAACAATTTTATCATAAGCCCAAACTAGAACCTCATTGCCAGCTCCCTAAATGCTTCAGGGTGGTGACAGCAGTGCTCAGGCAGGGGTGCGGGAGGCTGAGAGCATGTCAACAGTACAGACATTACAAAGCCATAGCTACACCATTGTTGTACCATAGACTAAATGCTTTCTACAGTGACAGAAGGGGTTTTTCAGTCAATGTAATTAATCCACCACCCTGTGCTATAGTAGCTAGGTCAATAGAAGGATTCAGGGGTGTCAAAACTTCACACCCAGGAGTGCCATAACTATATTGACCAGGCCTTGGCTGTGCTAACATTGAAGCTGTGGATGACAGTCAAAATACCTTGGCTGCATAGCGTTTACATAAAGCTATAAATCTTCTTTGCAAACAGTAACTAATTAATTTACACAGCTGCCCTGTGCCTTCATATCCCCATAACTCCATCCCTAGGGCCATATTTCCTCCAGGAGAGACACTGTCCTTCCTTCTTCCTCCAGCTTCCATCATTGTGTTCAAAGATGCTGGTAGAAGATAAAAATTTTTGCACTGAGGCACACCTCAGCAATGGCTAGAGATATTGACCAAATTTAAATATCAGATTGTCAGTTGGTTGGGTTTTCAAATGACTAACCCAACAATCCACAGCCTCCTAACAAAGGCAGACCCGTTATGTGAACAGGCAGATAAATAATAAGTTTAAATAACTTAAATAATAAGTTGCCACTTTAAAGACGCATTTTGGATGCACCATCTTGTCCAAGCCTCCTGCTGAAGTTCTGCCCTAAATATCAGGATCACATGATGGAGGGGAGGGAGCGCCAGGGGAAGCTGCTAAGCCTGGCACCTCTTAGTGGTGCTGCCTTTGATTACTAAATAGATCAGACAGCAGCCTGAGAGGGAATGTGCTCACCTGAGGGAGGGAGAGGCAGGGAGAGAGACAGCAGGTAGAGTGGACATTTCAGGGAGAAATTTTATTCCTTATAGGGATGACAGCTACAGCTATGATATGTAATAATGTTATGCATAACAAAGTGGGTATTTACCCACGAAAGCTTGTGCTTCAATATGTCTGTTAGTCTATAACAGTGGTTCTCAAACATTTTTACTGGTGACCCCTTTCACACAGCAAGCCTCTGAGTGCAATCCCCAGGGGCAGCTCTAGACACTTCGCCACCCCAAGCATAGCTCTGCTGGTCGCCGGTCCCACGGCTCCGGTGGACCTCCCGCAGGCGTGCCTGCGGATGATCCGCTGGTCCCGCGGCTCCACCGAAGCCACGGGACCAACGGACCCTCTGCAGGCACGCCTGCGGGAGGTCCACCAGAGCCGCGGGACCAGTGAACCCTCCGCAGGCATGCCACCGAAGGCAGCCTGCCTGCCGCCCTTCCGACGACCGGCAGAGCGCCCCCCGCAGCATGCCGCCCCAAGCATGTGCTTGGTGTGCTGGGGTCTGGAGCTGCCCCTGGCGACCCCCCTTATAATTAAAAACACTTCTAAATATATGGAACACCATTATAAATGCTGGAGGCAAAGCGGGGTTTGGAGTGGAGGCTGACGACACACAACACCCCCATGTAATAACCTCGTGACCCCCTGAGGGGTCTCGACCCCCAGTTTGAGAACCCCTGGTCTATAAGGTGCCACAAGACTCTTTGTCGCTTTTTACAGATTGAGACTAACATGGCTACCCCTCTGAATGTTATGCATGATACTATGTAATAGTTTTATGAACACTATATGTGTCCTGGCCAGTGAGGGGAACTGAGGGCAGGGGGCAGGGGAAAGCTTATTTTATGCCTAAAATACTCAAATTCTGTGGATTCTGGATATGAAAGTGACACAGTGGCTTCCCAGGCTAAGAACACCCAAGCATATACTTGAAAGACAGCAGGGCAAGCTGTTAGCGTCAAGAATCATGACTCCGGTTTCGAACAAGTCGCTAGCTAGGAGTATGGAGATCAGAAGAATACTGAAGAGTCTGAAAAGCCTTTTTCAGGCTAGAAAAAGTGTGTGCGTGTGGGTTGGGGGGAGGGGTCACTGGTCAGAAACTGTCTTGGAAGACAGGCTGAACAAGAGAAATACTCTGCAGAGAGTCTAAGAAGCTGGGCCTTTCCAGAGCCAGGGAATTGTAAGCTTTAGGGAAAAGCTAGATATGCCTACAGTCTGTTTTATTGTTTTTATATGTTTCCCCTGAAATGCTTTTGTTCTAAATAAATAATACATTGCTTTAATGGGGCTGTCTGATCACTGATGACTACTGTCATTGCCTCAGGGGGAACAGAATTGCAGGGTCTAAATATAAGTCAGACCCGCGGAGGTAAGTCATAGTTGACGCCCAGCAGACTGCAACCAGGCCCTTGTCTGAGTAAGAGAAATACATGATTCAACCTCAAGAGACAAATAATGGCCCCAGGCTTGAGATCTAAACAGGAGTATACTAGAAGAGACCAGGAGGGGTCAGAGGTGCAGTTTGCCCCGTAACTGTGACACAAGGAATTGTGACAGTGGGGAGCAGAACTTTTTGGGAAGTGAGGAATAGCTCAGGAGTGGGAGAACTGGAGGAATGTTGAGGAAGGAAGAACAGAGTTATTAGAAGAACTTTCTGGGGAAACAGGGGGATGAGAATTTGAGAGGAAGGAAAAATGAGGGAGTGCCTGGCAAATTGATCATCTTCTTGGAGGATCTACTAACAAATGTGGGTTCCAGTAAAAGGAACAGGTTTTTTGTATTGTGTTCAATTTGTGGTCCTGCATAGTAGGCATTTATATCACTGGCTTCATTGGTGTTCTCTGTCAGCCTGTGAGAGATCCCAGCCCTATATGTGAAAACTTGAAACCTCAAATCTAGCTTGCAAGGTGCAAATATATTTATTTATTTTGCAAATAGGTTTATTCTCATAATAAATATCAGTGGCCAGATTCTGCTCCATTCCCCCATTGATTTATATCAATGTAGCTATGAACAGAATTTGGCCCTAAGAAAATTTAACAAATATTTAATCTGTAAAGCTGTGAAACATTACAGTACTTTTATCCCTTTAGTCAACTCTGAACTATTTTGTGTGTCCATTAAAGCCCCAGTTCAGCAAGGTACTTAAACACATGCCTATCTTCAAGCATGTGAGTAGATTTCTTGTTTTTAGTGGCAGTACTCTCTTTGTTAAAATTAGGCATGTGCTTAACTACTGTGCCAAACTAAGGCCTAAAATATGGTTGGCACATCTTGTAATTCATAAGGTAATAGTATCTGACCAGGTAACTATTCTGTATTTGGACAAACAGAGAAACAACTTCAAACAATATAAATAACTGATACTATAGTTTTTAAAATAACGAAGGAGATACAATTATGGACGAGGGTAAAACTGAAATTCTATTATACTGCAACTATTCTACAGCATCCCTTTCTTGTAAAGGAGAAAAAAAGTCCAAAGTTTCTGTTTGTTGGGTCTCATTTCACACATGCTAAAAATTATGTATATAGCAACAGTTAACTAAAATAGATAACTTGATATATGTCTCAAAATTTAGGCAGCAAAATGTTGAGACTACTTGAGACAGACTTTTGGCAAGAAAAGTTGTCACTAAGTAATGTTTAAGCATGTTTGTGTGCATACTTTATTCAACTGGCAGTTCTAGGGGTATATTTTTCCACTAACAGATTACAATTAATGGTAGCTGTATGCATGCATTGAGGAGGGAGAATATATGTCTCTTAGTTTGTATTTCAGCCATTTAGACTTATTGCATAATCTATTAACTTGATTTATCTAGTCTGACTTGGATTCTAAGAATCTATGCTCATTTTTAATAGCAGATGATAATTTTTTTTCCATCAAGATAAAATTACTTACAAGTAATCTTATGTTTTCATACCTACATTCTGCTGGAACAAATTTAGTTTAAATAAGCAAAAAATGTTTGTTTAAAAAGAACATACCTTTAGGCATCTCTGGGTTCTTGCTATATTTTCTATCAGAACTAAATGGGAGCACAAGATAGGCCAATGACAAAATGCAAATAGTATGGTTTAAACTGTTGAGAATTGAGAGCTTTCACATGTCTGTCACCTTTCCGATCCCTTACAAATTTATAATCTCAGAGTGCAGAGGTCTAAATCTTCAAAGCTTGAAAAACAGAGGTGCAGCATGAACTAATCTTCATTTTTTTCCCCTATCTTCTTACAGCAGCACTAATGGAAATGTATTTTGTTTAATGACTCTGAAATCCTGTTTGTAATTAGATGTGGGAATTGGTCTTACTTTGTAACAGATGATACTGGAATAATAATATGAGAGATGCTACGCTGAGACCACTATCCTCCTAAATCTATATCATTTTTCATTTTATTGACAGGAAATGTGTTCAAGGAACAAAGAGATTGATTTTTAAAAGTAGGAAAATAATATCTAGTAAAACCTCCCAATCAAAATATTTTAGCATTACTTTAAATATATTATAAGAGTACATTAATGTTTTCATTTATTTTTAATTTTAGTAAACAACCTTTTATAATTGTTGCCTTACCAGTGATATGATCTCTGAATTAATGCACCAAAAAGGTAGGAAACTTTAATTAATGACAACGTGTATACAATTAAAATGCGTATAATATTTCAGAAAGGTTATTCACAATAATTAATTTTGTCTGTTAAAACAGTTTTATATTTGCAAATGAAGTAATTAAGAGTGGGCATAGTACAAGGGAATGCAGGCTAACTCAAAGAGCTACCCCATCAGAACATTAGTCTTCCTACTAGTTTTTGATGTCATAAATCATAGTGGCCACTGTAGATTGAAGGCAACATTTTTTCCTTGTTTATAATTTTAATATCTGGTAATAATAATAAATATTAGTGTTCGGTACAAACTTGCCAAAGGAAAGCAGGTTGTCCAAAATTGTAATTCATTAAGTCTAGTCTCTCTCCCCAAGACGTGTAATTCCCATGGCATCAAGAGGAGAATAAAGACAGTGGACCAAATTCAGTACTTACCCTAATATAAATCTAGTCTTCATGGCAAGTGAAAAGAATATAGGTCATACCTTAAATGACAAAATTTGCCCCTCTTTACTTTCAGTGTAGTGACATTGAAAGCAAAAGGATTGAACAGGGAGTAGGTCAAATAAAGAAAGAATAGGCTCTAATTCCTTAAGATTTAATAATATATATTTTACATCTGTACCCACACTTCCTAACAGTGGCATATAATAAAATGTAGTCCTAGGATGTGGACTGGCTTTAGGAGATTTTAAATTGAATGTTATTCCTTTTGTGTGCAGCTGGGTATTTTTGAAGAGTTAACTAAGATATGCTTTATAATAAATTGCAAATTATCTGGAAAAAAACCGTGTTTAGTGTTACATCTATGAAAGAAAACCACAAATTCTGGGGAAAAGATTAAGTGTGGTATTCTGCTTTTTCTGGCTATGATGGAAGGAGGACAGGAGTTACTGGATATGGTTTAATTAGGGTACAACTTTATTCCTAAATGTCAGGGAGTATCCACGAGATGCAAATATACAGTGCAGGTAATTCCATAATCATTTACATATACCCAGTGGACAGGGGGGCTGCTTTCAGCCCTCCTGCTTTACCCATCCTTGTCTCCAGCCAACCTGTTGCTGGGACATCACCACCTTCCCCTGAATGAGGGTTAAGGTGGGGGGTCCAACCTCCCTCCTGTTTCCACTCGTTTAGAGAATACCCCCTTTAAATCCTTTACCAGTCCATTTTATCTGATTACTGTATCCCTTCCCTGTGGAATATCTGCACTGGACATCTGCCCCATGCATATATACTGAGTTGTGACATCATAGTCTAACCTTTGTTTCATGTTTGTCCCAACTAAGACCCCAACCTGCTGTGGAGAAGGTGAAAAATCCCCAGCTCACCTTGGCCAACCTGGTGGTAAAGAAAAAAATTCCCTCACAGCCCCCGAGAAAGGAGTGACTATCGTAATGCCCACAGCGTATCATGACAAAGCCTGGTATCTAACTACTTTCACTGGTTGGAAGGTGTGTGCTGCTTCACCTGGCCCAGGTAAAAGAGGTTTTTTTCTGCACCAGTGTGGACCTAAATAGCCCTCCCTTCTCATCACCCAGTGAACTGGGAACGGGTCAGCGTTCCCACACTAACCTGGTCTGAAGCTGCCGCGCAAGTCACTCTCTAGCTATCTAGTCTTTAAAGGGGCCAGACACCTTTTCCGACAAGCCAGACTATGGTCCCCACAGCTTAAGGTGGTGAGATCACTTTTCTCATGTGTCATATCAACTACTTATAACATTGGGAGTGTCCTAAATAGCAGAGATCATCAACTGAATCCCATTAATTATGGATCCAAAAATACTAAGTAAAATGCCTGTTTCTTCTAAGTAACTTATGAAACTTCCATAATACTGCCATTGATGAAGAAGATTATTTATATTGCTTCCCCTATGACAATGACTGCTTTTTAATAGAGGTTATTGTAAGCACCACAAATTAGGGATTGGAACGTAGGTTTTAGTGAGCTCACAGCTATGGAAAGAATATCCTATAAAATCTTAAGTAACTTAGTTTGTTTCTGTAGCATCTGGTCTAACTATCATATGGCAACATCATACAATGCATCTGTCTGTATACTATAAAAGGTATCAGTGCTCATAATACAATAAAGATTTTAGAAGAGTGCCCTTCCCCCCCTGCCTTTTTCTCTTTACTTATCATTATTATTATTTATATAAAACCCACTAAAGACTTATTTAATTAAAAAATTTTCATTGATGCTGCATTGTCTGTCTGTCTTAAACCCTCCAAATAAATTTAGGCTTGAATATCTGGTCAGACCCTCCAGCCAATTGAGTCATAGACTTTTTCTTTTTTGATTGCTTTCACATGTCCATTCCCACATAGGTATTTGTGTGTCGTGAGCACAGTTGCCAGAAATTTTTCCCCTAGCAGTATCCGTAGAGTTGGCTCTAGCACTCTCTGGTGCCATGCGCACATGGCACCGGTAAAAAGGGCCCTGCCGACCCCATTCTCCTTCAGTTCCTTCTTACTGCCTGTGATGGCTGGCTGGAATCCTTCATTGCTTAGGCAGTTCTCTCCTAGTGTTTTTTTAATACCAGTTTTAGGCTAAATAGTTGTCGTAGTTAGTAGTTAAAGTAGTTTTTAGTAGTTTGAGGTTTTAGAAAGCTCAGATGCCTCTGTACTTAACTTGCGGGGTTGTCCACCTTCCTAATGCCAGGGCATGCCTCGTTCTCTGGGTTTCAAGCTCTGTGCTGCCTGCAGTAAGCCTGGGCCCCTGATCGACCTCCTCTCAAGCTGTCTCAAGTGCCTGAGGAAAGGTCATAGGAAAGACCACTGCCAAATCTGCAGGGACTGCAGGTCCCGGACTAAGAAGGACTGAAAGGCCCGGCTGAAGGTCCTCCTCGTGGAAGCAGCCTTAAGACCAGCTTCGGAGCCACGCTGGGACTCAGCACCAAGCTCCTCAGCTTTGGTTCAGAGTGCTTCTCCATTGAGCCAGGAATGCTGGCACCGATCTAAGCGTCTAAAAAGATGCACTGCAAGCACCAAGAGAAGACGAGGTCTCCAGTGCCGAAATTGAAGGGAGACAGGGAAAACGCAAGAACCACACCCGACCAATCTTCTCCCCAGGCACCACAACATCAGCCACAACAAGCTCCTTGGACACCTACAAAGGAACATCCCAGAGTAGATGATGCACCAGCTAGTTCATGGTGCCATTAACTCCCGAGGCATTCGCAGCGGCCAGGGACCTTCTTACCCTACCAGTGCTGGGATCCCCAGAGGGTCAAGACTCAGCACAACTAGTGCTACTGAGCAGCAGGGAGCCACTCCCTGAACTTCACCCAGTGCCGCAACTGCTGTCTAGGGGAAAGACCATGTTTTCAACCACAGGATTGCTTTGTTTTCCATCTCCAGCACTGAGCAGCATGGCACTGTCTTTTTTCTCTGCACCAGAGCTCAGAGTCTTCATCAGCATCAGAGGTTGGGTATTATTCCCCTCCTCAACATAGCTGACATCACAGCTCTCTGTGCCATTCATACCATACCATGGCTCCGTCTTCCGTGGTACTGCCAGGTGCATAGCCACAGGGTTCATGGGGGTCCACGGATGATACAGTGGCCCTTTTGAAAACCTTGGGGATTTCCCCTTCAAGGTACAGATACTCTGTTGTTTCAGAGGTGATAGCTCCCCTGGCACCACACAGGGAGGCTCCGTATCCAGACTCTAGTATCGAGCATGGTACAAAGAAAGCCCATAGTTCCTTGGTGGATGCCAAGGAACCTGTGGAAGCTCCACAGCTGACCTAGCCTCCTAGGCTCCTCATCGTTCTCTTCAGATGAGGCACTAATGTCACTAGCAGTCTTCCCTCTGCAGGACAACCAAAAAGTGTAACACGACTTGTTAAAGCGGGTAGCCTCAAACTTGAGTATCCAAATAGAGAAGGTCAAGAAGGTTGTGCATGGCCTCCTGGACATCTTATCACACACAGGACCCTCTAGAGTGGCCTTACCTCTGCATGATGCCATCGTGGAACTGATGAAGGTTCTGTGTGAAATCCTTGCCTCTTTCCCTCCGTCACCAAAGCGCACAGAGCACAAGTATCTTGTACTGGCCAAGAAGTACGGCTTTCTTTTTTCTCACCCTCCTTCCCCAAGGATCCCTGGTTGTTGTGGCTGCCAATGAGAGGGATTGCCAGGGACAGATGGTTCCTATGCCTAGGTAAAAGAACCAAAGAAACTGCACCTATTCAGATAGAAGGCATATTCCACAGGGGGCCTTCAACTCTGCATAGCAAACCAGCAAGTCTTGCTGGTCATTATGATTTTATATGATGGAGTCCATGATGAAATTCAAGACCTTCTCCCACAGGACTGTCTCCAGGCAGGAGTTTTCCTCCCTTCTTAAGGAAGGGAAAACTGTGGCTTGTGTCCTCTGCAGATGGCTCTGGATGCTGCTGATTCTGTGGCCAGATAATGGCGACTGCAGTGACAATGCAAAGATGTTCATGGTGGCAGTGCTCAGGTCAACCTAACAAGGTGCAACAAATGATTCAGGACCTCCTTTTTGAGAGAACATCATTCTTTTCAGAGCAAATGGACAGCAGGCTGTAAGGCCTCAAGGACTCAAAAGCAACTTTGAAATCCCTGGGACTTTACATGCCGGTAGGGTCAAGAAAGCAGTACAGAACACAACAGACAGGCCACTACTTCTATCAACCTCCTAGGCAGGATCAACACAGAGGAAAAATAGGGGGTTTAGACACAGACCTTCTCCCCCATCTTCACTGATGGGTCCCACTCAACCCGGACCCAGACACTTGGGGTTGTTAAGATGCTCGAGGTCTGCACTGCTGTTTCCCCTGCAACGGATCCAGCTATCCCCCTATTTTCCAACCGCCTTTTCCGCTTCTTGGATGCCTGGACTCAGATCACATTGTACCACTGGGTCCTCAACACAATAGAAGTGGGTTACACCATCCAATTTCTATCTACCCTTCCTTCCCACCCATTCTCCCCTTCAGGGACCCTTCTCACAAGCATCTGTTGGAACAAGAAGTTCAATCCTTCCTTCGGATGGAAGAAGAAGAGTTCACATGAGAGGGAGGGGTTTTACTTTTGTTACTTCCTAATCCTAAAAGCAAAGGGTAGGCTCAAACCCATTTTAGACCTGTGCCATCTCAACCAGTTCCGCATGGTCTCCATCATCCCCTCTCTGGATCTAGGGGACTGGTATGCCACCCTTGATCTAAAGGACACTTACTTCCACATCTTAATCTTCCATGGCCACAGATGCTTCCTAAGGTTTATAATGAACCAAGCACATTACCAGTTCACATTGCTCCTGTGCAGCCTGTCAGCCACCCCACAAGTCTTCACCAAATGTATGGCAGTGGTAGCAGCTTTTCTCAGAAAAAAGAGAGTCCATGTCTTTCCATATCTAGATGACTGGTTAATCAAAGGCCACTCCAGAACTCAGATGGAAGCTGACATCCATCTCGTTCAATCGGCACTCAATGCATCAGACCTTCTGCTGAATGCTCAGAAGTCCACCCTTATCCCAGTCCAAAGGATAGAGTTCATTGGCGCAGTTTTTGACTCCGTGCAAGTGAGAGCTCTACTCGTAGATGACCAGTTCAGCTCAATTATAGCCCTGATAAGGTCCTTACTACCTCATCCAGTTATGACCATGCAACAGTATCTGAGTTTCCTGGGCCTTACGGCATCATGCAGACATGTAGTGCAACTTGCAAGGCTACGTCTCAGACCTCTCCAAGTGTGGCCAGCCATAGTATGTTCCCCCACTTGCCATCTCCTGCACTCAGTGCACACAGTTCCAACCCACTTCCTCAACTCAGTGACCTGGTGGCTAGACAACCACCTGGTATGGGCAGGGGTACCCTTCTCAAGTCCTCAACTGTCCCTGTCTCTAGTAGCCGATGCATTAGGCCTCAGCAGGGGAGCCCACCTGGGTCTCTCAGGACCCAGAGCTTTTGGTCCCAAGAAGAACTCTTCTTCCATATCAATATCAGGAAGCTCAGGACAGTGCATCTAGCCTGACAGTTTTTCTTTCTCACATGAACAGCACGACTGTCTTGATTCTCATGGACAATATGACAGCTATGTTTTTTACATAAACAGACAGGGAGGCATACATTCTTCCCTCCTGTGCCAAGAAACAATGCACCTCAGGGAGCTCTGCACCGCTCAGTCCATCAATCTAGTGGCATCATTCCTCCCAGCAACCCAAAACCAGCTAGCCAATCTCCTCAGCAGGTTCTTCTCCTCTCATCAGAAGTGGTCTCTCTGACCAGACGCTGTGAGGGACATCTTCTAACAGTGGGGGTCTTCCCTCATAGACCTGTTCACCACCCGCATCAACAAGAAATGTCATCAGTTCTGCTCCCTATGAGGCCACAGCTTGGGCTGCCTCACAGAGGTGTTCCTGTTGCCATGACCAGTCACCTTTTCTATGCCTTTCCTACTATTCCATTGATTCACAGGTTCTGGTGAAAATCAAACAAAACTGCGTGGGAGTCATTCTCATAGCGTCAGCATGGTCCAACAGCGCTGGTTTGCCACTCTGCTTGGTATACCTGTGGAGGCACCAATTCAGCTTCCATTGTCCCGGACTTGATCTCTCAGGACCATGGCCAGCTGCTGCATCTGAATCTTGACTCTCCGTTTGGCGGCCTGGAAGTTCCATGACTGAACCTGGAGGAATAGCGTGCTTGGAGCAGGGCAGTGAGGTCCTTCTGAGCAGTAGAACGCCCTCCACCTGAGCCACCTACCTTGTGAAATGGAAGCAGTTGTCCATCTGGTGCTCCCAACAACAGATCCCACCTTTTCAGTCATCTCTACAGCTTATCTGGAGTACCTGCTGCTCCTGAAACAAGTCCGAGCCCTCTCATCAGTCAAGGTCCACTGTGCGGCCATTTCTGATAGACAGCCAATAAGACTTCTCCCATGAAATGGTCATCCAGTTGCTCAAAGGCCTAGAAAGGGTGTATCCCACAGGTCAGAGATCCCACGCCCACCTGTGACTTGAACCTCATCCTATTAAAGCTAATGGGGCCCCCGCCTGAACCCTTAGCATCATGGTCGTTGTTACACCTTTCCTGGAAAGTCGCCTTCCTGCTGGCCGTCACTTCAGCCAGAAGAGTCTCAGAGATCTGGGCCCTCACATCAGAGGACAAGGTACAGCTGCCTAAAGTTTGTCTCTCAGTTCCACTGCAGTCAAGCTATCTGTTTACTGGTATTCTACCCTAAGCTGCATGCAAATAGAGAAGAACAGTCTTTCCACTCGCTGGACGTCCAGAGGACCATAGCTTTCTACATTCAAAGGACAAAGCTGTTCTGCAGATCTTCTCAACTATTCATAGCGATAGCAGAACGAATGAACATCTGTGCACAGAGACTGTCTTCCTGGATCACCTTGTGTATCTGGGTGTGTTATGAGTCCACAAACATCCTGCCCCCAGCTGTCCTTATGACTCACTCTACAAGGTCCCAAGCCTCCTCTGTGGCTTTCCTAGTGCACGTTCTGATTCAGGACATCTGCAGGGCAGTGACCTGGTCATCCCTTCACACATTCACGATGCATTATACCATTGTTCAGCAGGCTAGAGAGGATGCTGGCTTTCGCTGGGCAGTTTTGCAGTCAGCCTGTCCTTGAACTCCAAACCCACTTCCTATACAACTACTTGTGAATCACCTCGGTGGGAATGGACATGTGCATTTTGAAGAAGAAAAAACAGTTACTAGCCTTTCTGTAACGGTTGTTCTTTGAAATGTGTTGCACATGTCCATTCCAAGACTCGCTATCCCCTTTTTGGAAGCAGTCGTCAGGAAGAAACTGAAGAGGAGCGGGGTCAGCAGGGTCATTTATACTGGCACCATGTGCACATGGCATCAGAGAGTGCGAGAGCCAACCCTACAGATATCAAGAGGGAAAAAAAATCTGGCATCTGTACTTGAGGCACACACACATCTACATGGGAATGCATATATAGAACAACAGTTATGGAAAGGTTAGTAACTGTTTCCCCCCCTAAATTATCAGTGTTAAGTTTAAAAAAAAGCCTGCCCATTTGCTCAGCATCCCTCTCTGAAAGTTCAGGTGGTTAGGGAAAAGATGTTTTTGAGTCAAAGTGGCATTTCTGAACTTCCAGCTGATGGTCACTACCATTTTGTCATGAAAAGTGAGACTATTTGTGATACTGTCATTATAGTAATCCAGAGTCAAAGTTAGTAAGTTAGTTCTATCTCACTTTAATGGTATTTTAGCAATCAGAAGAAAGTACTTTAATATTAAATACAATTTTAAAGTTTGAAACATTCTCCTGCTTGTTAAGTCACTTATACATTAGGATGGAAATTGGCAGACTGTCTTACATGCAGAGCCCATATGTTGAGGGTGTTACTGTCACAATGCACCTGCTAATAGCAGGAATTTCATAAATGCCAATTGTAATCAGAAATCTTTTAAAATATACAATTGATGTGCATACATAGAAAGAAATATCTCTTATCATGTGCACATTCAAAATGCTGTGTGCTTTTTCACACAACGGCAAAGAAACCATTTCACTCTTAACTGTGAATTTCTTTGTGCAGTTGACATTATTTGGGTTTCTACCTCATGTGTGGACTTGGTGAGACAATTAGATATCTAAGTGACATCAGCTGAGTTTGCCTTTACTTGGATCCATAAAATGAGAGGCCAATTTTAAAATTCAGGCCCATAGTTTCCTAGGTAGGTATAAACGCACATACAGGTAAGGGCTTAGAAGCAACAATGAAATATGCCTAGAAATACCTACGATAGATAGATAACTTTTGAGCCTTATTTGTTTTATAGAATTTGGGTAGCTTAGCTGAGTAATAACATTTAATTCTTTAAGGTGTTGATTCATAAAATTTGGTGGAGCCTGAATTCATTCTATGAATTTACAAGAGAGCTTACAGCCTTTAATCTGTATTTTATATATAATTTTTAAAAATTGTGTTCCGTGGCTCTAAGTGACATGTTGGTGGAATTTTGGCAAGGTGGTTCCATACCAAATTCAAATTGGTGCAGGTGGGTGTACCATAATTTTGGCTCAATAAAAGACCTGGCTGTATATTCACAGCAGCAGTTTGCCAGTTGAATATTAGCTAAGATTGAAAAGGAGCCGTCATGTTTCCTCTAGTCAAGGACAAATGTGCCCATAGAAAATGATTGCCATGTTAAACACTCTTTATTTCTAACTTCATAACTGCTTGTATTTTTATAAAAATATATATTGTATTTTTATAAGAATCGGGAAAAAATATTAAAAATTAGTCCAGTAAATGCAGTAAAGCAATGAACAAGTAAATCGCATTGGCAGAGTATATTGAAAACTATTAATTTGTCCATAAAATAAAGTGAAAATACCAAGAATATTTTATTACATTTTGAGTGTGTTGCTCTGAGAAGGTTTTTATTATCCCAGAGGTAGCATGAATATTGTGTTATCCATTGTTTACAATAAGTGACTAGTACATACATATTTTAAAACAGGCAATTTGTACATTAGCTTTTCCAGACCTAAACCACAACTCAGGAAAGCAGATAACCACCTTCTTAAATATACTCCAAAATAGAGATGTTTTTCTGAGTTGGGGCCATTGTAGGTATGACTATAAGGAGAAATACCTAAGTAACCTGTTATCAGTTCTTATTTGTCAAGTTGAGACCATAATGTAACCTATTATCTGTGTTTTAATCTTAAATATAATTGTAAATTTAATGTGTGTATGTCATGCGCTTATGCCTCCATTTCACTGACTTTGCTTCCTTCTGGTTTCCAGTATCTTCAGCTTGCTTAATAGCAGAGGGTTGCTAAAAGATATGTCTTGGACCATTAAAACAGTAAATTTCATTTACGCCACAAGGGTATGTTAAGAATTAACTAGGTAATGTTTACACAATGCTTTGAACAGACTTAGGCCAGGCTACAGGGAGGCACCTTAAGTCTTGGAGACATCTCAACACCCATCCAAGCAACCAGCGATTAAGAACAACAGATCTCACTGGTCTGAGTTCTGGCTGGTAGGGTGTCCAGGGCCTAACAGAACTTAGTTCCATTGATTTCTGTTAAGGCAGCAGAGGAGAGGAATGGAACCTGGAGTCATAGGACAGGGAGGGGCTTCACAGAAAGCTGTGTTCGCTGGACTCTGTTGCTTCTTGAGTTTGAATTTAGGATGTAGCTGTGTTTATGTATATTAGGGTGTTGCTCATCATGCCCCATGTAATACCAAGATAAATTCAAACAAAGATGGCAACAAACAGCGGGAGACAGAACACATGGCCGGCCAGTCAGTGATGCGGTTGGGCGCACCAGAGAATCACAACATGAAGCAATGACAGCAACTCTTTCAACTCCCTCATTTGAAGTGGGAGGAAAGGCCAATCCCCATTCCTTTGAGACCTTGCGGTAGTAGAGGTGATTGTACATGAATCTCTACTGTCCAGACCAGGCCAATCCCAGATGTTCCTCTCCTCTTGTTCTGCTGGAGGTGCTTGCCACCTCAGTCAGATGTTGGTGTTAACATTTGAAAAATGCTATCTCAGTGTTAGTTCTTTATTGGTGGTGTTTATGACCTTCGACCCGAACTTGAGCCATATCTCTGCAGAAATTCTAAAACTTTTGAGTTAACTTTAAAAAAAAATTTTATACTTTCTGGATTTAATCAGAAATGGAAGCATTGGATTACTCTAAGTAAGGCTACTGTATGGTATTTGTGATCTGTCTGGAGCCAGAAATTACTAGCAATTTCATTAGAAAAGCCAATTGTTGTGAAATTTTCAGCTTGAATTCTTCAAGCATCATATCTTCATATCCACACTTATTCGGGTAAGTTTTGATAAAGATCTAGAATTCTGGATGCTTATCTGAATTGAAACTTTTGAGGTTTCTCCATCATTGGCTGCCAGTTGAATGTACTATAAGGATTTGTTGAATACTAAAAATATGCAATATACTTTGCAGCAGAGTATTCTGCAACTTTATTTGAGTACACTCTACTGAAATGGCATATAAATGATGTCCAAGGTGAAGACTTTCCTAAAAGTGTTTACCGGTATAGGAATACTAGTATACTAAACCAGTAAAGCACTCCTAGTGTTGATATAGGTGTACTGGCAAAGCTGTGCTTTGCACTGATAAAGTAATACTACTCCCCATGAGTGAAACAAGCTATACCGGTAAAGGCCCAGCTGTGCCAAAATAGCTGCAACTACACTTAAGGCTTCTGCCATGACCGTGTAGCTGTGTCTCTCAGAGATCACACCTCTTCACACTCTGACCAACATAGCTGTGTTGGCAGAAGTCTGTAGCATAGACCTGGCCTAACAGAAGTACCTAACAGAGGTAGTTCTGTTAGGCTAGGTTTATGCTACAGACTTCTGCCAGCATATATAGAGGTACTCTCCCAATCACTACTTCCCATCTTCTTACCTGCTGCTCCCTCTTACTCCTCACTTTGTGCCCTGATTCATACAGCTCCCTGAGCATGGAATAGCATTTCTTCTCTATCCCCAAATGCCCTCTCTTTTCTCCATATTTGTCCTTTATATTCACTTTTTGGGTCCTTCACCACCTTGCCATCCACCTACTTGCTGTATCTTCTCTCCCATGAACTGTTGATAAAACGCACCTGGGCTTGTGAGCTTGATGTATCCCTGGAGGCATAGTGGTGGGATGGGATTATGTGTGCAGTTTGCAAACCTCAGCCGCAGTGGACATAGGTGTGCTAGAAGAGTCATTTATTCCCAGAGGAAGGCACTGATGTCCATCAAAAATTCTGCCTGGGGTTGGAATTTTTAATTTGTCTCTGAGGCTCCTAAAGGAGCACCACCAACAGAGACTGCTCCAAGATATGTGTTGAATCAGTGCATCTTCTGGGTATCTTGGCCATGCTCCTTCCCTAGCCAGCACAAAACACTGGTGGGGCTGCAATCAGGGCTGGCTCCAGGCCACAGCGCGCCAAGTGCGTGCTTGGGGTGGCACGCCGTGGGGGGCGCTCTGCTGGTTGCTGGGAGGGTGGTAGGAGGCTCCAGTGGAGCTGCCGCAGGCGTGGCTGTGGACGGTCTGCTGGTCCTGCGGCTCCAGTGGACCTCCCGCAGACACGCCTGCAGCAGCTCCACTGGAGCCATGGGACCATCAGACCCTCCGCAAAAACGCCTGCGGCAGGTCCACCGGAGCCACGGGACCAGCTGACCGTCCGCAGAAACGCCTGCGGGAGGTCCACCAGAGCCACGGGACCGGCGAGCGACAGAGCGCCCACTGCGGCGTGCCATCATGCTTGGGGCGGCAAAATTGCTAGAGCCGGCCCTGGCTGCAATGACTGTCTCTAGTCCCCCTGACATTCTCGGAGTTGTGGGTGGTTTGTGCTGCTGTGGGACCTCCCTTCCAGTAAGACTTTCTGCTGTTCCAGGCCCTGCCATAATCCATTTGTGAAGTGAGACACCCTCTCTTTCTTTGTCTTGTATATCTGGCAGCAGACTATATGTTCTTCAGAGCAGGGTGTGGTTTTTAGCATAGATTTGTAAAGTTCCAAATAAATGTCTTGTGCTATAATATTGTCAGTCTGATTTCTCAGCTCATCTGCTTTGCAAATTAATGGAGACATGCAGTAGTTTAAGAATTGTTGCTTAGCAAAAGTGCAAAACTGAAAGTTGAATTTACAGTTATTGTCAAGACAAACATCACAGAACAGCTTAGTGCATCCTATACACCTAATAAAAAGTGTTGTTTGAACTGAAGAATACAAATTAGATGTAGAACAATTTCTGTGGTTTCTCCTACAATATATTATCAAGAAATGGGGAGCAAAATCCTTAAAATCTGACAAATTTTTATTGTAATCTCCTAGTAGCCTTGTTTAATACTCCTGGCATGATTAGACTGAATGTTTGAAAGCAGCTGGTCTTGTACAGTGTATGCTGCCTCTGCTATACCTGCCACTTATACGATAACTGTAGGTTACATCTGTATTGCGAAATAGAAGTGTGATTCCCCGCTCAAATATGCATACTCTTGCTAACTTCATGAGGGTCGGCCCTGGAGTAAGCACAGGTAGTGGCAGCATGCTGAGTACGAACCCACCTGAACCCCATGGTATGTACCTGGCTAGGCTAGGCCCTGCTGCTGCTGCTTCCTGTGCTACCCCACCTATGCTACTATTTATACTCCTACTAGCTCTCATCACATTAGCATGAGCATGTATCTGTGAGCTGGGAATCCCACCCCTCGCTTGTAGTGTAGATGTAGCCTTACTTGCTATATAGGCTGTATTTTTGAATTTGAAACATTTCACTCAGCAGAGCTTGGTTGTATTATAGTCAGTAATATTAGTGTGGTTCAGCCTGAATGAAATCTTAAAGCAACTTATAATTGATCGTTGACAGTGAGAATAAACATTTCCTCTACACATCGTGTGAATTTTTTTACTGTACAAAGCTTTCAGCAATTAGTGTTCTTTATTGTATATCTTCTATAGCTACAGTATATTTGACAATAAAAACCTTTTTTGACATTTAATCAGTAGTAGAGTTGTTCCATTCTCATTATATATTCATGAACTTTATCACCAAGACAAGACATAAATGTTAAGCTTGCCTTTTAGATCAGACATGCATTGATATTTAAAACTTGGGAGATTCAAGAGACTTGTTTTATTGGGGCTATTCTGCATTTGTGAGATTGAAGAAGATGCAAATATATATGTGTGTGTGTGAGTGTGTGTATAGATATGTGTGTGTGTATATATATATATATATAATAATATTTTCAAGAGACACACATCACGTTGTTTGTACTGACTGTGTCAGTGGGAAACTAATAAAATGTCTACAGTTTGATATATACAGATTCAGAATAGAGTATAAACCAGGGATCGGCAACCTTTCGGAAGTGGAGTGCCGAGTCTTCATTTATTCACTCTAATTGAAGGTTTCGTGTGCCAGTAATACATTTTAACGTTTTAGAAGGTCTCTTTCTATATGTCTACAATATATAACACAACTATTGTTGTATGTAAAAAAAATAAGGTTTTTAAAATGTTTAAGAAGCTTCATTTAAAATTAAATTAAAATACAGAGCCCTCCGGACCGGTGGCCAGGACCCCAGCAGTGTGAGTGCCACTGAAAATCAGCTTGCGTGCCGCCTTCGGCACATGTGATTTAGGTTGCCTGCCCCTGGTATAAACCATTAATAATCCAGTGGTAGATGAGTGATTGTATATCCTTTTTACCCATATGAGATAGTCAATGTCAGTTGAGTTGTTCTTGCTTTCTGTTCTGAAGTTACTGGGGGACAGGGGTGGGCTTTCTTAGATCAAAGATGATACCTAGGAACCCTTTCCTGGGATTATTAGCTAACATCTCTTTTGATTGTCTCCAAGGTTTGGTCTGAAGTCATTTTATTTGAGTCAGTTCATTTTTGTGCATATTTTTCATTATTTTGCAACTGATCTTCTATTGTTGTTCTTTGATAACATGGTTAGTTTTGGGGAACATTCAGTCCAGTTTTAATTTTTTTTTGGAAAAGAATCTCAAATTCTTGGACATGAGTGCTTTAGAAAATAGCTAAAGTCAATAGGTTGGCCACAATATACTCATAAGAAAAAGTTGTTCCAGTTATGCAATGCTTTTCCTTCAGAATTTAACCATCTGCAAATGCCATTTATTTCCTTATATGTTCCTTCCTCTTTAAAACATCACACACACAAAAATTCTTTTTTTTTCCTGATTTCATTCATCCATTTTGAATCTGGATACTGTATTTTCATTTTTCCTCTATATAAACATACGATATGTAGTCTGGAGTTGTATTCTGACAAATGACTTTTAAAATGGCATCATGCGCTTCTGTGTTCATTTTAGTTTGATAACTTCCCTATGAAAAGTGTTCCATTTATAAGTAAAAAGGATGCTTTTTTTTTTTAGTGCTTCACTGCAAACTCATCCTGGAATCTAAGTCAAGCTGTTTTTTTCCTTTATCAAACAGATTCTCAGATCTAGTTTCATTCCCTTTGTACTTCCTGTAATCTAGCCATGACTGACCAGTTAAGGAGGAGGAGAAATCTGAACTATTGAGAATCCAGTAGAGCTGATTCCTACACTAATCAATCTGTCAGCTCTCACCCATCCAGCATAGGAAGTATGCCGGGGGAAGGAGAAGGCATGGCGAGATTGTGGTCTGCTCCCTTGCAGCAGTTCTCATCTGGCATATGTCCCCTAGAGAAATGGCAGCTTGAGATCTGCTAAAGCCTAGCCTGCTTCTCCTGCACTTGAGCATATCTTGATGCAGGAGAGTATCTGACCCACAAATCTTCAAGCGTAAAAGTTTGATGGCCAAATTGTTCCTTGTTTTCTTCCCTGATGCACACCCCTTTGTAGGGCTCAGAATTAGCAACTTTTTCAAGTGTAAAATTCACAGTTAATAGTAATTCTAAGGTAGACATCATAGTATTGGCACGAATTTTTGTGCAGCCACATCCATTTTCTCCCTTTTATATGATTTGTAACTGAATGTGTTTGGAATTCATTGATTGAATTTGACTTTCTAAGTACATTTTTGCTGTGATATAGCACACATAGCATGTGATGATGGGCATGGGATGGACAGGACAGAACTGGATACAATTACTTTATAGCACCACAGTCTTCAGTTATCTTAATTGTATACATGTGATACCTTCTAATTCAATTAAAACTAGCCATATTCCACATTAGGCTGTCTGTTAACATCCATGCAGTGTATTATAAAAAAGTCATTAATTTAGTAATATCAATTCAACTAGTTTTAGCTCATTAACCTTGACACCAGCAGTGCTAAAGAGAAGAACCTTTTGATATTTTTGTTCTTAGTCTAATACCATGAGCCCTAAAAGCCTCTTGAAATCCATGGCCATTATCAGTAATAGCTATCTGTCGTTGGTTCATTCTTACAAATAGAAGAATAGACCACAAATTACTTCTTAAGTCACCTTCATGGATCTGGCCAGCATGTATTCAGAATAACATTTTTTTCCACAGGGACATTTGTTCTCTGATTATAAGAAGAAGAGATCTGTATTCTCCATGCTGTGCTCTGATGTAATTATAAGCCATATCCCTTCGAAGACACACAAAACAGCAATGCCATTGCCAACAGTTAAGCTCAACAGTTAAATATCTGTGAATTGGTTCAGGGGAACTGGGTGAAACATGCATTGCAAAAATTTTTTATCCAACTATTTTGCTTTCAGGTTCACAAAACCCATCTGTTTTGGTCTTAACACTTTACCCTTATTTATAACTTTACAAAAGTTATTACTAAGGCCACATGCACCACTGTGACACAGGTAAATGATGGCACATGTATTAAAAAAGAGGAAAAATTAAGTATAGGGAAGTTATGTAAATGTTCCTAGTAGTCAAACTCTGTTGAACCTTCATTTATATATGTAATGCTGACCCATGCAGAGGTGGTGGCAGCAGGGATCAAACCTGGGACCTCTGGAGTTAAATGCATGAACCTTTACTACCTGAGCTATAAGACACCTGTCTTTTAGCCAAGGCTGTAGCAAGCTCACCAATCTCTAGGTGGCCTAGCCACCACTAGAGGGAGACAGAGTGCCATGACTAGCAGGTAAGGGTTACGTATATCTATAATATGTGAGAAGTATGGTTCAGGCCACGTCCAGACTAGGGGAGGAGAATCGATCTTAGATATGCAACTTCAGCTACGTGAATAACGTAGCTGAAGTCAAATTTCTAAGATCGAGTTACTCACCCGTCCAGACGGTGCGGGATCGATATCCGCGGCTCTCCGTGTCGATTCCGGAACTCCGTTCGGGTTGATGGAGTTCCGGAATCGATGTAAGCGCGCTCGGGGATCGATACATTGCGTCCAGACTAGACGCGATATATCGATCCCCGAGCAATCGATTTTAACCTGCCGATACAGCGGGTTAGTCTGGACGTGGGCTCTGAGTTGTTCTAAAAGGAGGTGGAGTAAAATTCATGGTTAACGTCACAACATTCTCTAATGAAATGACAAACATTTCTTACATTGTGTTATCAGCGAGGGCATTTGAAAGGTAGTGATATAGGGGATCGTATGAAAACACAGAAAAGCTGCTTTCTCGTTAACATCATGATCCAAAGCCCATTGAAGATAATGGGAGTCTTTCCCATTTTCTGGGTTTGGATCAGGCCCTATATGTTGTGATGGCAAAATTTAAGTGTAAATAGAATAGCGTCCATCTACAAAAATTTTCCTTTGTGAGGAGGGGAAAGGAATGAGAAAGCAACAGTGTACAATGAGTTTATTACATGCACATTATGACTGTGATGGAGGAGGAGGGTGTAGAGAGGATAACAAGTGTTGGGAGGAGGCTGCAGTTTTTCAGTGTCCAGCTCTGACATGCTGTCTGACCTGGGGTAAATTACTTCCCCCCTCTGTGCTTCTGTTTCCCTTCCTGCCTTTTGCTATTCTGTAAACTCTTCAGACAGGGACTGTCTCTCACTATCTATTTATGTAGGGTGTAGCACAGTCTATCCTTGATCTTGATTGGGGCTCCTAGGTACTATTGTAATAGAAATTATAATATTATAACTGTGCGTAAAATGCCAAGGTGTGGGGATATGTCACCTGAGATAAGGCTTGAACTAATATGCTAACTGTAGAGAAATTGGGAAGGAGGTAGATGGTGGTTCCAAGCTATGCACAGTGACTACAGCAGTGTTTTTGCATCTCAAGAGCACCCACAAATATGTGCATTTGGCCTTATTTGGGAATGCTCAGCCCTTTGTTATTTTAAGAGTTGGAGGCTGCCAACACAAATGTCACTAAGTGTGTGCATCTGTGCTGCAGGTCTGAGAAGCAAAGGCAGAGCTAGGCAGAGCTGCTGGCCTGCTCTGATATGAGGACCCTTCTGACTCTAATGAAAAGCCACAGCATTACTGAATGTGACTGGCGCAGGCTGTGCACTGCATGCTGTCAGTCACAGGATTGAAGATTAGCTTAGAAAAGTTTAATAAAATACTATCAGGCAGTAGAAACAGTAGCAGGAAATCAGCTTGCCAACACCACTGCATGATACAAAAGAGGATTTTCATAACAGACCACAGGTATAAAATATAAAATTAAAGTAATGGGGACCAATAGAAAAATGTGGCCATTCCCACACGTTCATATAGTCATATAGTTTTCCCCTCCTGATTTGCAACTCCCAAACTAATATAATACTCTTCTGAAATACTGCATCTTAAGCCATATGATGCAATCCAACCATCCCAGCTCAAACCACAACAATACATCACAAAAAGCTGCACTCAAATTTTCATTGAATTCCAGATGGTTGGAAAGAATGTAGTGCTGAGCATTGAGGAAAGTTTTGCTGATGCAAAAAATTAGCAGGAAACATTATATTTTTGAAGAAACCCCCTGAACTCGGAAAGGGGCTAATTCAAGTGTTTTAAAGTTCACTACAAATATTCCAGAAAGCTATTTTCATAACACATAATAATTTAGATAGTGTAAAATGCAAATTGTGAAAGAAATTAATCAAGATTACATTAGTGCAGGACATTATTGTATTTTCTCTCATAATTTGCCACCACCACCAGTTCCTTTAATGTTTAATAGCTCAGTACCTGGGCTTATGTTTTATCCAGAAGATAGTACTTTTAGCAGCACTAATATTATGTTTGGAAATTGATTAAGACAATACTGCTACAGAAAAAAATGTGACTCAGAGGCCTGCCAGCCAAGAACTGACTCAGCTGAACACTACTTGGGATAATATGGGGGGAGGGGTAGCTCAGTGTTTTGAGCATTGGCTTGCTAAGCCCAAAGTTGTGAGTTCAATCCTTGAGGGGGCCATCAACAGATCCAGGGCAAAAATCTGTCTGGGGACTGGTCCTGCTTTGAGCAGGGAGTTGGACTAGATGACCTCCTGAGGACCCTTCTAACACTGATATTCTATTCTATGATAATAGATTTGAAGAGATGTTTGGGTTCTTCAGTTAGTGAAAATATCTTTCTAGGCCAAAATGCCCTTTGACCTACTTATCTTCTTTCTAAGTAGCATTTTTGTTGTTTCTTTAATGCAAAAATTCACCATTTGTTCTCAAACCTTCTGCAAAATGAACACAGCTGACTTTGTGACAAAAAAAAAACAAAAAAACCCAACAGGCTACTTTCAAAAACATAAGCTGATATTTTAAAGAATTTCAGTGTGATGTTGATTTAGGTCATACTCTGAGCCTTCTTTCATAGAGGTCTAAATTGCAATCTTGTTCATTTTAGATTTAAGTTACTATTCAGTATTTCTGACGACTTTATGCCTACCCGAACATGACAACTTAGAAAGTGGAACTAATTACCTGGATAACTATCTTTCTGATTTGTTCACAGCTAAAAGACCGTCACCTATAATCCCTTTCCAACTTTCAAGTGTTTACTTTAGCGATCTCCCCTTGAGGTATACTGAATAATACTTTAAAAAACAGGAACATTATATAAAGAGGTTCCAGCTGCAGAATCTGGACCTGGAATTCAAAAATCCCAAATTTAGGGGGTATTAGGATCAAGGCTTTTGTTTTTGTTTTTGTTTTTGTTTTGTTGTTTTGGAGGGCAAGGGGGCAAGGAGGTATCTTTTTTAAAATATGGATTTTAATTTGAATTGTGAATAACCCCAAACTTCAGGAATGTTTAGGACCATCTGTAGAATTTAGGTGAATAGTGGCCTTCATGCCCTCAATCAAAGCCAGTGTACAAGCAGCAAATGTGCTGTCATTATCAAATAAAGGAGAACTATGAACAATAGTAGATATGCATAGTAGGAGTGGTGGTATAAAGGGCTTTGCTCTTTTAGCAGTCTCTACAGAAAGTGTTCATTTTTCATTGAAAACTACATAGGATCTCAAAAGTGAAAATCATATCTTCAAGATTTCCAAACTAAGAGCTTTGGAGAGTATTTGTCATTATGTTTAATTTGCACATACCTCACCAAAGAAAAGGCCAGGGGAGCTAGGCCGAGAACACAGCTGTACAGGCGGCTCAACTAATTGCCTCTCCATCCTCAACCTCATTTATCTTCATTTCTTCCCAATTATACCACATTATCAATAGTCTCTGTTGCATCAGAGTCTTAATCCCCTTTATTCAGGCAGCATTAGATAGTGGCAGATGAATTCTTGGAGGGAGTCAGGGTAAACAGCCATGAAATGCCACCTCTGGCAGATGGCATTGCTCACAAGAAATGTGACAAAACATTTGGAATTTGTTACTAGGCATTTGTATGAGAATGCAAGCTGTCAGTATTTTTTTAATGAAGGTGGTGCATACTTACATCGTGAGCAGAAGTGAAACCCACCCAGAAAACCTAAAAGCTTAGTTTACGTTTAGGCTGGCACAATGCTGTTATACATTGCTACTAAACCTCTTTCATTTCTTTAGAGTCTTTCAGTTAGGCAGTACTTTCCCTCTATTAAATGTCGCTACCAATATTTTAATGATGTCTTCTCTTATTGTAGCTAAGCTTGAGATTTTTGTGTGGCTAAAGGCAGAGTATCCTTCTGAAAATCTAAAATACATTTTATACCACAACAAAGATTGGATTTGTCAATATCCTGAATATTTTTTCTTACAACTACTGGATATCTCTAAGGTCTTAATCCTTCTCCAATTCAAGTCAGGGACAAAGCTCCCACTGCTTTCTATGGAGACAACTAGACCTGAAAATTCAGCCTCAATTGAAATAAAAAAATCAGTAGAATAGGATGAGTGAAGGTTTAGACAACTTCCCTCAATGTTTCTCAATTCCATACAGTTCAGTTTTAAATCTCTATTCATTTGTTAGAAACAGTAATAGAAAAAAAGTTAAGCATATACATATTTGTAAAAGCAGAATTAAAAAAAAGAAGTATAAAGTATGCTGGCTATTGGCAGAGTCAAGGTTTTTACATATTTGCATGTTTATTTTTAAACTGACATTAACTGAAGCACTGTGGATTTCACTGCTGACCTTTATTGGGTGAGTTAAGCATACTGACAAGCTTTCATCGTTTTGGCAGAGACTCCAGATTTTGGGGGAGTTGGTGAAAGTATATTGCCATGTGGGAAATACTACATATAAAATAGTTCTGCAACTTTAGAATTAGCACATACCCTACAAATATCCCACATACTGGAATAGTTGGTGGGACTTTGCAAAGAATAAGGGTCTGCATTTGATGATCCCTTTCCAAGACTGGTTTGTGATAGTAAATTTAGTTGAAGAGCACCTAAACTCTTTCAGCTTGAATGTAAAATGATGATAGTTATGCAGCCCTTTTGCAATCCCTCATTCTCTAACGAAATCTCCTGTGGCATTCAGCTTTGTGTGGATTAGTGTCAAGTTGGCAAAGTTTGGAAGGTTGTCCAAATATATGGGTATGAGTTGCCCCCAACCAGATTAAAAGGCAAACCACTATACTTTTCATGTGGGGGCTCTTCCCTGTTAGGAATTTCTGAAGAGATGATAAATGTATCATTTTTGTATGCTGCTACAGTGCAATTCATTAGATAACAATCTGTAATTTCTTCTGTTTGTTAGTGATATTTAAAAGAAATAGTAAATTATCAACTGTTGAAACTTTAATGACCTGATTTTCACAATAACTGCATTTCTGTGAACTGCAAATATTAAAAGCCTTTGAAAACCAGACCATCCAAATGCACAGTATATTTATCTCATTGTCTATTTCAGTTCATTTGTCAACTATGGGGAAAAATTTTTATTTCTTCATAAAGTACTTGTTTTATGAATGCAAAGAGTGACAGATTCAGTTTCTAAATAATTTCTAGGAATGAACGTTCATTTTTTCTGTGCATTTTAAAATGTAGTTCTACTCCTATAAGTGTCTTTTGTAAAAATATTATGATCGCAGTGACTTGCAGATCTAAACTGAGGAAATCTGAAGTAAAAAGATGTTTTATGCTATCTGTCAACTCTGCAGACTCAGATCTGAAAATCAAGCTGTTTTATTTCTGGGTTGTGTATTATCAATATTAATAAAGACATCTCATGCCAAATTCTACCGTTAGTTGCACCTGGAAAATCCATTGTCTTCAGTAGATTTGTGCAAGTATTATGGAGGGCAGAATTTGGCCCTGCAGATGGAACTTAGTTCACAGTTCTATTGATGGTGCTAAATCAGAATAGAATCTAGTTCACTCTCCCACCACATTGTTAGCTCTTCATTAACAACAGGAGTATAAAGTAGTAAAATCTTATATTGGTTACTAAAAATGTCAACAGTTATGACTCTGAATACACATGGGAACAGATCGGTTGTGTAACAAAGCACTATTTTCACATTTCAGACTAGAGTTGTACTATAACCTTATCCTCTCCGCTGCGCTTGCCTACTAGGTGGCATTTGTGATAATGATATGTGCTGTGGACAGATTTTTTGAAGCCCAGCTTTGTCGCAACCATTTCTCTATGTGCAGTTAGGATCTCCTTGACTCAGTCACCTGTCACGACTGAACACACACACACATTGTGAAAGATGAACTGCAATGGCCCGATCATGTCCAGGTCCCAAAACCCCTTTGTCCCAGCATAGCTGATAACTCTTCTAAATCCTTCAATCAATCCTAACACACCCATTTGTCAAATCATTCTTCCTGAGATATGCTATGGGTTTATGGATATCTGCCTGAAGCCTCAGGCATCTTGCTTTGCACGGGGCTGACCCTGATGAGTTTGTGATGGATTTGGTTCTCTTAACTTTTTTTGTTTTGTCATATGGGGATAAGGACACTTGAATGTTTTGCACTAGTTCACTTTTATGAAGACTGTATTTCCTTAAATGTAATGTTTGGGGTTTTAGCTGATTCAACCATTTAGTTTAGTACCTCGATTTACAGTAATGTTAGTCTTTGCATTAGATTCAGTCCTTCAAATGAGGTTTTTAGCTCTTGACATTCTTTTCTTTTAGAGGGAGGTAAGCACTGTCTTCTCTTGGCCCAATGAGCCCTGGTATTCAGTTTTTAGGATATTGGCTTTGTTCTCCTTTTTCCTCAGGAAATTATAAACTGACCTAGCGTCACTGAAAAGTGTTATTTTAGAAAGAGTGGGGAAAGTTAATCCCAATTGTAAACCTTTTGGCTCTGCCTGGGATTGAATTAGTCCCACTGTGTTTAGTTAAAATATCAGGAGTTAACATACTCAAATGTGCCGTATGTTCAAAGGGTTTCTTGTTGGCCTGTTAACCTAGTGGAATGTTGCCCAAGTTGGTCGCACATAGAACCATAGAATCATAGGACTGGAAGGGACCTTCAGAGGTCATCTATTCCAGTCCCCTGTACTCATTGCAGGACTAAGTATTATCTGGACCATCCCTGACAGGTGTTTGTCTAACCTGGTCTTAAAAATCTCCAGTGATGGAGATTCCACAACCTCCCTAGGCAATTTATTCCAGTGCTTAAACACCCTGAGAGTTAGGAATTTTTTCCTAATGTCCAACCTAAACCTCCCTTGCTGCAATTTAAGCCCATTGTTTCTTGTCCTATCCTCAGAGGTTAAGAAGAACAATTTTTCTCCCTCCTCCTTGTAACAATCTTTTATGTACTTGAAAACTGTTATCATGTCCCCTCTCAGTATTCTCTTCTCCAGACTAAACAAACCCAATTTTTACAATCTTCCCCCATAGGTCATGTTTTCTAGACCTTTAATCATTTTTGTTGCTCTTCTCTGGACTATCTCCAGTTTGTCCACATCTTTCCTGAAATGTGGTGCCCAGAACTGGACACAATACTCCAATTGAGGCCTAATTAGCATGGAGTAGAGAGGAAGAATTACTTCTTGTGCTGATACAGCAGATATATAATACATAGATAACAGTATGTAACATCAGCTTTTCCTTGTTATGTACATTTTTATTTGCTGTATCAGAGGGAATTCTCCGGTAATTTGTGCTGTCAGTATCCTTAAAATCACTTCTTTGGTTGAATTTGTTTCCCATTAATACTTTTGTTTCTGCTTGACAGTTGTAGTTCTAAATAAAACATAAAAGGTGAAGTTGGGAAGAGGGAGAGTCCATGCAGTTTTTTTTGGCTGGCAGGACTATTCTCTCCCTTACCCAATCACTCCTTCTTATGCTTGATTTTCTAACATGGGAGATTTGAATTCTTCAGTCAAAACAGCCAGAGAAGGTCCCGCCTTTTCTCTCATTGTGAGAAAGGTACCACCTGTCAGAAGGATCTTGTTTGAAATGACAGTACAGTTATACTCAAGCTTATAGATTCATAGATTCATAGACTCTAGGACGGGAAGGGACCTCAAGAGGTCATCGAGTCCAGTCCCCTGCCCTCATGGCAGGACCAGATACCGTCTAGACCATCCCTGATAGACATTTATCTAACCTACTCTTAAATATCTCCAGAGATGGAGATTCCACAGCCTCCCTAGGCAATTTATTCCAGTGTTTAACTACCCTGACAGTTAGGAACTTTTTCCTAATGTCCAACCTAAATCTCCCTTGCTGCAGTTTAAGCCCATTGCTTCTTGTTCTATCATTAGAGGCTAAGGTGAACAAGTTTTCTCCCTCCTCCTGATGACACCCTTTTAGATACCTGAAAACTGCTATCATGTCCCCTCTCAGTCTTCTCTTTTCCAAGCTAAACAACCCAATTCTTTCAGCCTTCCTTCATAGGTCATGTTCTCAAGACCTTTAATTATTCTTGTTGCTCTTCTCTGGACCCTCTCCAATTTCTCCACATCTTTCTTGAAATGCGGTGCTCAGAACTGGACACAATACTCCAGTTGAGGGCTAACCAGTGCAGAGTAGAGCGGAAGAATGACCTCTCGTGTCTTGTTTACAACACACCTGTTAATGCATCCCAGAATCACGTTTGCTTTTTTTGCAACAGTATCACTCTGTTGACTCATATTTAGCTTGTGGTCCACTATGACCCCTACATCTCTTTCTGCCATACTCCTTCCTAGACAGTCTCTTCCCATTCTGTATGTGTGAAACTGATTGTTCCTTCCTAAGTGGAGCACTTTGCATTTGTCTTTATTGAACTTCATCCGGTTTACCTCAGACCATTTCTCCAATTTGTCCAGATCATTTTGAATTTTGACCCTGTCCTCCAAAGCAGTTGCAATCCCTCCCAGTTTGGTATCGTCCGCAAACTTGATAAGCGTACTTTCTATGCCAACATCTAAGTTGTTGATGAAGATATTGAACAGAGCCTGTCCCAAAACAGACCCCTGCGGAACCCCATTTGTTATACCTTTCCAGCAGGATTGGGAGCCATTAATAACTACTCTCTGAGTACAGTTATCCAGCCAGTTATGCACCCACCTTATAGTAGCCCCATCTAAATTGTATTTGCGTAGTTTATCAATAAGGATATCATGCGAGACCGTATCAAATGCCTTACTAAAGTCTAGGTATACCACATCCACCGCTTCTCCCTTATCCACAAGACTCGTTATCCTATCAAAGAAAGCGATCAGATTGGTTTGACACGATTTGTTCTTAACAAATCCATGCTGGCTATTCCCTATCACCTTACCACCTTCTAAGTGTTTGCAGATGATTTCTTTAATTTCTTGCTCCATTATCTTCCCTGGCACAGAAGTTAAACTAACTGGTCTGTAGTTTCCTGGGTTGTTTTTATTTCTCTTTTTATAGATGGGCACTATATTTGCCCTTTTCCAGTCTTCTGGAATTTCTCCCGTCTCCTATGACTTTCCAAAGATAATAGCCAGAGACTCAGATACCTCCTCTATTAACTCCTTGAGTATTCTAGGATGCATTTCATCAGGCCCTGGTGACTTGCAGGCATCTAACTTTTCTAAGTGATTTTTAACTTGCTCTTTTTTTATTTTATCTTCTAAACCTACCCTCTTCCCATAAGCATTCACTATGTTGGACATTCCTTCAGACTTCTCAGTGAAGATCGAAACAAAGAAGTCATTAAGCATCTCTGCCATTTCCAAGTTTCCTGTTACTGTTTCTCCCTCCTCACTGAGCAGTGGGCCTACCGTGTCCTTGGTCTTCCTCTTGCTTCTAATGTATTGATAAAAAGGCTTCTTGTTTCCTTTTATTCCCATAGCAAGTTTGAGCTCATTTTGTGCCTTTGCCTTTCTAATATTGCCCCTACATTCCTGGGTTGTTTGCCTATATTCATCCTTTGTAATCTGACCTAGTTTCCATTTTTTATATGACGCCTTTTTATTTTGTAGGTTATGCAAGATCTCGTGGTTAAGCCAAGATGGTCTTTTGCCACATTTTCTATCTTTCCTACCCATCAGAATAGCTTGCCTTTGGGCCCTTAATAGCGTCCCTTTGAAAAACTGCCAACTCTCCTCAGTTGTTTTTCCCCTCAGTCTTGATTCCCATGAAACCTTACCTATCAGCTCTCTGAGCTTACCAAAATCCTCCTCCCTGAAATCCATTGTCTCTGTTTTGCTGTACTCCCTTCTACCTTTCCTTAGAATTGCAAACTCTATGATTTCATGATCACTTTCACCCAAGCTTCCTTCTACTTTCAAATTCTCAACGAGTTCCTCCCTGTTTGTTAAAATCAAGTCTAGAACAGCTTCCTCCTAGTAGCTTTTTCAACCTTCTGAAATTAAAAGTTGTCTGCAATGCAGTCCAGGAACTTATTGGATAGTCTGTGCCCCGCGGTGTTATTTTCCCAACATATATCTGGATAGTTGAAGTCCCCCATCACCACCAAATCTTGGGCTTTGGATGATTTTGTTAGTTGTTTAAAAAAAGCCTCATCCACTTCTTCCACCTGGTTAGGTGGCCTGTAGTAGACTCCTAGCATGACATCACCCTTGTTTTTTACCCCTTTTAGCCTAACCCAGAGACTCTCAACACTTCCGTCTCGTATGTCCATATCCAGCTCAGACCAAGTGTGTACATTTTTAATATATAAGGCAACACCTCCTCCCTTTTTCCCCTGTCTATCTTTCCTGAGCAAGCTATACCCATCCACACCAACATTCCAATCATGTGTATTATCCCACCAAGTTTCAGTGATGCCAACAATGTCATAGTTATATTTATTTATTAGCACTTCCAGTTCTTCTTGCTTATTACCCATACTTCTCGCATTTGTATATAGGCATCTAAGATACTGGTTTTATCTTGCCTCCCAGTTTTGCCCTGACCCTCCTTTCTCTCTGCCATTATAGCCCACGCTCCCTCTTGTTTCCGACCCATTTCCCAGGTCTTCATGTTCCCCACTTACTGTGGGCTTTGCTTACCTGTCCCCGTCGAACCTAGTTTATAGCCCTTCTCACTAGGTTAGCCAGTCTGTGTGCAAATAGGGTCTTTCCCCTCCTCGAAAGGTGAATGCCATCTCTGCCCAGCAGTCCTTCCTCGAATAGCATCCCATGGTCGAGGAAGCCAAAGCCCTCCTGGCGACACCATCTTCGCAGCCAGGCATTCACCTCCATGATGCATCTGTCTCTGCCCGGGCCCCTACCTTTGACAGGAAGAATCGAAGAGAATACCACCTGCGCTCCAGACTCCTTCACCTGTACTCCCAGAGCCCTGTAGTCACTCTTGATCCGCTCAGTGTCACACCTCGCAGTATCATTTGTGCCCACATGGATGAGTAGCATGGGGTAGTAGTCAGAAGGCTGGACAATTCTCGACAATGCATCTGTAACATTTCGGATACGGGCCCCCAGCAGGCAGCATACCTCCCGAGATGAAATGTCAGGGCGACAGATGGGCGCCTCCATCCCTCTCTGCAGAGAGTCTCCGACCACCACTACCCTACGTTTCCTATTTTTAGTGGTGGCAGCAGAACTCCCAGCCTTAGGGGTACGCGGCTTCTCCTCCTTTACTGTAGGGAGTGATTCCTTCTCTCCTGTATCAAGAAGAGCATAACGGTTACCTAATATATAATGATATATAATATATAATGATCTACTGAGGATATCCAGCTAGTTACCTAACTAGCTGGTTACCTAATATAATATGTAACAGTTACCTAATACGATATATAACGGTTACCTAATATATAATGATATATAATATATAATGATCTACTGAGGATGTCCAGCTAGTTTTTGCCATATAGTAAATAGGGGCCAATTGGGATCATGCAAGAACTGACCTTCAATCTTAAATTAAAACTTTATTTGAATTCGAACCAATTTTTCAGGTTTGAATAAGTTTGGATAATTCTTTATTAAAGTTATTTTTAACTTATGTCTGCCATTTTCCTTCACTTAGACACTAGAAGCAGAAATGCTCAAGTATTTGAATTTAAAAGTGAAGTAAGAAGTACCAAAAATCTCAGGGAAAAGCCAGTTTTCATGAAATGCTCAGCCGGTTCTGCAAATTTATTATTTTTCTGTGGCTCATGTAAGCATCCAGTGTTCTGGGTACTTGTCTGAATGCAATCTCTGAACATTTTGAGTTCACTCCTATCAGTACAGTACTAGTATGCTAAACAGTGGGCTCAGTTCAAATGCTTTTTTATTCCAAATAATTAAAAAGAAAAAAATACTTAATTATAGGACAATGCTATTTCTATATAAGCAAGAAAATTAATTGTTAAGGATTAAACCTTTGGAGATAAGAAAGCTGATGCAAAATGGAACCTTTCCCCTGTAATAGGTTACTGGTTTGAATGCAGAGGTTGATTCTCCTTCAGATAGATCAGACTATGTTGTGCTGACCTCCATAGACAAAGTGCTAAAGTCAATGGGAGCACAAGTCATTTAGTACCACCCAGAACAGGACTCAGTTTGCACACACTCTTGACATTTTTAATTCTGCAGTTCATTTGTATCAGGATAATTTACCCCTAAATCCTAGAAGAACAGAATCTATATTTTATGTAGCCCATCATTCTGGCAGCCATTGTTTCTGTGTTTACTGCATCCATTCCTGTTAAGGTATTGCACCTACGCTCCAGTTAGAAAGGCAGGAATTAAGTGTCTGATCGCTGATGTTAAAATTTAGAAGAGATTTTTTTATCATCTTCTTTAGCTAATTCCGCACAAACTGAACTACAAAGATTTAGTACTAAAGATTTCATTTGTCAATTGTTCACAATTTTTGTCAGTCTTGTCACTTTCCTAAATAGCTAGGAAGAAACATATGTTTTGTTTAATATAAATATGTGTGCAAACCAACAAAATAAATTATGAGGATGGAGGTTGGTAGGGGCACTTTTGAAAAGTGTGTATTAATATTACCATATTTTTGTGTGTTTTATTGTGCTATTTTTGCATCAAACTTTCTATAAATAATAATGTTACTAGCGGGGTGATATTTTTAGTGGGTTTCCTTAAAAGAGCCTGCATGCAAATTAAGTAATTGTTAACTATTAATTTGTACATATAAAACCCTGCGTTTTTATAGACAAACAAATATATCCAAAAGTATTCCCGGCGCAGCTAGCAGACCCATTAAAGATCAGGCCCACTTTTTCCCCCTTCTGTTTTTATTTATCGTTCCTTTACTTCATTCCACCCTTTCTTTCCATCATTATTTCCAATGTGTTTTCCTCTTTTTTTTAAGATTTGGGGCTCTTTTGGGAAGGGACTATCTCTTGGATGTTATCTACAGTGGGTGTTTTTTTTAATTTTGTTTTTTGTTTTTGCTAAAAAATGTCCAACTACTGCAACCACTGGTTCATTTCCAATAGTGGTGGGGTTAGTCGGAGCACAAGTCTAGACAATATTTTAATGTCCGCCAATATTTTTAACTGGATGTAATTTAGACCTGCTTGAGCAGGGACACACGACCCACTAGTAAAAATGCTGTATAAATAGTGATAGGAATAATCTGTTATAGGAATAATTTAGGAATTTTAAAATGTTACGTGTATAGTTTTTTCTCTAAAATCATTGTTCTTTGACCCTCTACTTATTTTCCATTCTCTGCCCCATGAAAGAGAAAGAGGGTGGGGGGATACCTTTTGGGCAAGTACACTTAGTTCCCTATACAGCCTCTAGGTCAGGCACGTTTCCCCTCTAGAAAGTCACTCTCTCATCATGATTGTGGTGTTCTTAACATGTATAAATTTAAAAAACTAATATTAGTCACAAGCATTGAAAACTCTGATATGTCCATGATTATCTTCAGCATTTCCTTTGCTTTGAAATAAACTTTCATTTTGCTGTCATTAGACTTTTCAGAAAGTTTTGAAATTATATTCAGATTTTCAAATGAGCTTTTATTATATAATTATCAATAGATTACTTCACCTAAGTTGTGACAGACATATTTTTTAAGTAAGACTGACTGATGGACAGATTGGGAATTGCTGAATTAATGGGCATGTTTCAAAACCTTGGCATGGCTAAGCAGTAATTACATCTGCTGAACCACTTGATAAGTTTTTGGAAGTAACCCAGTAAAGCCATCACTAGATTTCTCCATTTTTAATACCTCACTTTCCCCAATTTTATGGCTTATTTCTAGAGAACAGTCCAGAATATGATACAGCCAAATACACATGCAGCTACACAAATCAATACATTCAAGACTAAAATGCCTTTCTACATCTTTAATTTAGCTTTTGAGATTCTTATAGGTCTCATTATTTTGGAGACTGCTTTGTCCAAAACAGATTTTAATCATAGACTCATTGAAACAAATATGCTTGCTTTAAAAAAAATCAATTTCTAATTGACAGTTTGCCAGCAATTTAACAAGAACGGGACTGTCTCATCCTCACTGGGAAGACATTTCAGTATAAAGTTTATCAAAAAGGACTCTCACCTACATTTTAGTTGGTAGATAGCCTGGTTAAGCTGAACTGTCTTCATTTGGTTGCTCATGTGAGTTCATCCTAAAACATGGAAATTTCTGCTTATTTGGTTGATCAAACTAATTTCATTCAGACTAGACTGTCTGTGTGTGTGTAAGCAGGATAATATGTTGAGTGCCAACCAGTTTAGCTTACAGAGGTTTGGAAGATTCAGGATCCCTGGCACAATCTATGCTTTGGATTTTTGTCCTTCCTGACTGCTGAATGCCCATGGATAAATACTGGGCTATTTAATGGTGGAAATTGTCAGTGCTTCCTTTTTGAATGGCAGGGCACCAACTGCTGTAAAAGAACTACAGTAACTCCCCACTTTACATCTTCTCGCTTAACATTGTTTTGATCTTGCATCCCTGCTCAATTACAGAACATGCTCCATTTAAAGTTGTGCAATGCTTCGCTATAACATTGTTTGGCTGCATACTTTGTCCACAGCTGGCAGCCCCCCATCAGCTCCCCTATGCCTCCCCCCCCCCCCACAGCACCTCCAGCCCACTCGCAGACCCTGCCTTTACCCCACCTCCTGGCCGTGGAAATCAGCTGGTTTGTGGTGTTCAGGAGGGAAGGGGAGACTGTGTGCCATGTCCTTGCTCCTCCCCCCTCTCTCCTGCCTCCTGAACGCTGCCAGCCAGCTGATTGCCGTGGACAGAAGGCAAGGGAGGGAGCGGGGAGAAGCGAGGACACAGCGTGCGGAGTAAAGGGGGAGGAGGAGGGCGGAGAAGAGGCAGGTTAAGGGTGGGGGCTTGGAGAAAGGGTTGGCATGGGCAGACCGAGAGTTGAGCCTCCCACCCCTGGTGCATGCAGAGTAGGGGAAGCTGCTGCTGCGCAATGCGCTTCTCCTAGTCTTCAGCACCTTCAGCCTCCTTGCCTGCCTCATTGTCTCCAGTGCCAGTGGGCTGTGCCTGTGTACGGTAAGGTGGGGGCACCTCCCAACTATAGTACTGTACTGTATGGCAAAAAAAAAAATACATGGAACCTAATCCCCCCCATTTACATTCATTCTTATGGGGAAACTGGATTCACTTAACATCGTTTCACTTAAAGTTGCATTTTTCAGGAACATAACTACAGCGTTAAGTGAGGAGTTACTGTATGTGTTTTGCCTCTTCTTAAAAAGCCGTATCATGATGCTGACTAGCCAGATATTGACCAGCAAATCTTACCAACTGTTGACTGATATGTGTTTTCCATTTTTGGTCAGGATATTACGCAAAAGGTTATGATGAGATGACTCTCACAATATGCTGATGCCTCAGCTTTCTTTGAGCACTGACAATTAGGGTTCTGACCTGAACGCAGCACAGAAACTACATTTGTCACATTGGCAGATGATCTCCTGTTGATGGATGAAAATCATACTTCTGTGCTGATGCTATTAGAGCTCTGAGCTGCCTTTTAATACCACTGAGATTGTTAGGTGCAGTTATCACATTTATGGTCCCTGGTCTCTTTGGTGATATTGTTTTTTTCTCACTGAGAGATCAGAGCTTTCATACGGTGTTGCTGAACAATTATTCTTCTAACCTGATAGTCTCCTGCTGCGAGGTACTTGAGGTCTCTGCTGTTATCCCTCTAATATAGTATGTTTATGAGGCTGTCTGGAGAGTTAGTGAGGAGATACGAGCTGAAGTGTTTTCAGTATGCTGATGATACTCAGCTTTATACACTCAGCTTTATGCACAGCCCAGAGACTGAGATTGTCTCTCCCAATGTCTAGGTGAGATGGAGCATGGGCTGGGACATCTGAGAACACTGAGGTGATTATGGTGGGCTAAGGAAAATAAGTGGATGAGTTTACCTCAGCTCTCCTGAATGAGGATGTTCACTCATTCTTTATAACCAAAGTTTGAAACTCAGTACTCTGGTTAGAGTCCCAGGTGCTTTTAGATGACCAAATAGTAGCAATCAGCTGTGCTACTTTTTCCATTTTTATCTGGCCAAGAGGTTATGAACCTTCCTCACAGATGCAGACATTACTTCCGTGATTCCTGCATTTGTTTATTTTAGCCTGGACTGCTGCATTATGCACTACATGGAGTTACACCTTAAATCCATGTAGCTGAAACTAGTGCAGAATACCACAGCTTACTTGTTAGGTGGAGTAACTAGCCATGAGCACTGGACACCAGTGCTGCACTCAGAACGTAACACCAGAGTGCTGTATTTCAATATTGTAGACATCTGTTAATATCTACTGATTATGTTTTAAAATACTGTATATGTTATTTTAAGGCTAAATTGATATTTCCTTAACATATGAAAACTGCCTCATGAACTTTATGTGTGTATATTTAGATCACATGATTTAGAGTTTTATCAGATTTTGAAAAAAAAAAGTGTACTTACGTTATTTGGGGCAAATTCTGCTTTCACATACCTGTTGGTGTCAATGGACACTGCACATAAGCATCCAAGGGCAGAATTTCTAACTTCATTTTCATAGTGCTAAGCATCCACAAATCCCAGGAAGTCTCTAGGAATTGTGGGTAATCAGCAACTTTGCAAATCAGACCATTGGTGATAAGTGTTCTGGATTAACAATGCTGAAACAACAATATATAAATACTTTCAGGGGTGCGCTGAAAATATACTTAATAACATGAAAAATGTGTGTTTAAAAATGCATTACATTAAAACTGGGCATGAAAGACATTTTCAAAATTTGAGTTATATTTTTCTGAAATATATAACAACAAAAAATAAAATGACAGACATACATACAAACAGTGTGATTGTTCAATTCAAAGATACCTCTGACAATATGAATTTCATTTAGGCCAAGCACATAGTTTTAAAGCTGATAGCTTGAACTCAAATCCAAATAAGAAGGTACTGTCACTGAATTTAACTTAAATTAGCGAAGAATCCTGTGGCACCTTATAGACTAACAGACGTTTTGGAGCATGAGCTTTCGTGGGTGAATACCCACTTCCTCAGATGCATGTAGTGGAAATGTCCAGGGGCAGGTATATATATGCTAGCAAGCAAGCTAGAGATAACGAGGTCAGTTCAATCAGGGAGGATGAGGCCCTGTTCTAGCAGTCGAGGTGTGAAAACAAAGAGAGGAGAAACTGGTTCTGTAGTTGGCAAGCCATTCACAGTCTTTGTTCAATCCTGAGCTGATGGTGTCAAATTTGCAGATGAACTGAAGCTCAGCAGTTTCTCTTTGAAGTCTGGTCCTGAAGTTTTTTTGTTGCAGGATGGCCACTTAACGTCTGCTATAGTGTGGCCAGGGAGGTTGACCTAACCAGATCAGCCACACCATCACTGGTTCATTCACCTGCACATCCACCAATGCAATACATGCCATCACATGGCAGCAATGCCCCTCTGCTATGTACATCGGCCAAACTGGACAGTCTCTGTCGATAGCGTGGGGGAGGGGTAATCCGGCCCAACCTTCTGCCCCCACGACACTCCTGTCCCTCGGGCTCCGCTCTCCGCTCAGCGGAGGTGAATGAACCAGTGATGGTGTGGCTGATCTGGTTAGGTCAACCTCCCTGGCCACACTATAGCAGACGTTAAGGTGGCCATCCTGCAACAAAAAAACTTCAGGACCAGACTTCAAAGAGAAACTGCTGAGCTTCAGTTCATCTGCAAATTTGACACCATCAGCTCAGGATTGAACAAAGACTGTGAATGGCTTGCCAACTACAGAACCAGTTTCTCCTCTCTTGGTTTTCACACCTCGACTGCTAGAACAGGGCCTCATCCTCCCTGATTGAACTGACCTCGTTATCTCTAGCTTGCTTGCTAGCATATATATACCTGCCCCTGGACATTTCCACTACATGCATCTGACGAAGTGGGTATTCACCCACGAAAGCTCATGCTCCAGCACGTCTGTTAGTCTATAAGTTGCCACAGGATTCTTCGCTGCTTTTACAGATCCAGACTAACACAGCTACCCGTCTGATACTTAACTTAAATTACTTTTTGAAAATCTTTCAATGCATAAAACTAAGCAGGTCATTTAATCGTCACAAAGATATGTTCATCAAAAAAGTTCTTAGATTCTGGTTTCAGAATCAAAGTATATTAGATGGAGCTTGCCTTTTTCTAATTCATCTTCAGTAGTGATGTTATAATTATGAAAAATAAAAAATATGTGAGCAGCAGCATTTACAGAGGAATGAAGACATGTTTTTCATCTGGAAGGAGAAAGCAATGGACGGAAAACATCCTTTTCTTACTGTAGGTGGATGAAACCTAAACAGAGGCCCTTCAGTTACATAACTCTCATCAATTGTGAATACCCACATTTGCAGGCTCATCACAAAACTGTAAATACACAGTACATCATCTAATGAAAATGTGTGTGTATTGCTTAGATTGACTTCACATGTTTTCTTCTGTTACCTGCAATTTAATTCCCTGTGCATCTGAACTAATCTTAGGAACTCAATAACAGCAACGCACAGACTTTAGCCACTGTGCCGTAAAGTAGTACTAGGGGAATACTTACATCTCACAGCATTTAATTTAGAAGTGACTGTACTGGGACTTGCTATTTTAGTTTTACCTTTGCTTACTTGAACATGTCAGTCTAATTCCTGGGTTGATATATGAGTTATGTCTAACACTCTTCTGTTAAGCCTATGATAAATACTTAGTTTTAATTAATCAATAAGATTTTTCTCATTAAATCCATTTAGCTCCTGGGCTTTACTTATCGTAGCGTGTACCAGTGCTTTCCCCACATAGGCTTACATTTATATCTTAGCGATCTTTTCAGACTTAGAATCTCCTATACCTGCTATATAGTAGACACACAAAAAAAGGAGGCTCTGTGTTTGGGCAAATTTTGCTATTTAGCTGATAGCTTGAGGTAGTAATTGCGGTGTATTGAGGACTATGTTGCAATTGTGAGTGATCACTTCACTTTAAGAGCCACAGGGCTGAGGGGAGGGGAGGGAACCTTCTTGACAGCTAGAGGGCTCTGTAGCAAAAGCATGCAGCAGGCAGTCTGCAGTTAGCCAGGATGGAGTGAGTTGTGCCTCTCAGTTTTAGGGAGGTGCCTGCCTGCTTGCTTGCTTGCTTTCTCTCTCTCTGGTTTTGGTTCTTGTGTGTTATTGTTCTGAATTCTCAGAAATAAAGTAGTATCATGTTGCAGTCTTCCAGCAGGAGTACTTAGATTTTTACTATTTTTTCTGTGTGTATGCTGAAACATAGCATTAATGATGGGATAATGTGCAACAACACCCCTCCAGGGGAGGTCAGGAGAGGTTTGTGACCTCTTCTCCCCTCCTCCCCCCTGCCACAAGTGACCTGGGGCACAGGGGCGCTGTAGGCTGTAGCCTCTTTTACCCTCCTCCACTGCAACCAACACACTCTGCACTGCAGGCTGATGTGAAGGCAGGTAGACAGGACCTGACCCTACAGTCTCTCTGTCCCTTTTGTGGTCACCATGTGTATTGAGGGAGCAGTCCCTGTGGTCCCACCTGAATGGAGGACTGCATCTGTACAAGGCCCTTGGCATCATAGACTGTGCAAGATGGGGTCTTTCCTCCTCTTTTGAGAACCTGAGTAAGGGACTGAGAGAGTCTGGCCCTAGTCAAGACCAACAGGAATGGAAGCAAGATAGGAAAAAGTTACCTTCATGTGTTTTCTTTTGTTTGGGGGGGCGGGGGAGAGAGAAGGTTGTATGTGCAGGGGTGACAATTTTAAATGTGAAGCTCTTTGTTTATTTGTAATGTTCAGAAATGCATTTCTTTGCATTTTGACAAATACATATACTTAAAAATGACATAATAATAGTTTTATGACACTTAAGAATCTGCTTAATTTTTCATACCTTTTATACGGAAATATGAAATCTTTTCTCCCTAAAAATTAGTAATAAATTACATTTCTTTGTATATAACCCGTAAGCCAGCTCACATCACTGTTTTATTGTAAGAGACTTTTGCCTCATTTCCCTAAATGATACTGCCTGTTGGTTTTCTTGTCTCTCATTCTTTTTTCCCCCTTCTCTCCTGTTCAGCATCTATCGTAGAGACATTATTTGGCATGCATCCAGGCATAGATCATTGTCTTAATTTACACTCCACAACTGCTATTTAGTAAAGAATGTGGGTCTTCGACAGCTTAATTATGACAGAAAATATGTTGTGTTTTTCCAAAGGCTACACTTTTTGGATTGAGCAAAAGACAGATTTATCTAGCCTGTTTAAATATACCTACTCCACCATGTATGGGAGGGACCAATTTGCCTTTTACCATATGGTGCACCTTGCACATGATGAAGACCACAGGCCTAATTTTGCTTTCAGTTGTGGCCCTGTTAAACTATTGTATCCAAAGGTAGGATTTAATATCATGTGTTTGTTTTGTGTTATAAGGGACAGTTGCATTTGCTGTATTGATGATGCATATTCTCTCTGCACAAAACATGGGAACAGTTAACAAAAATCTAATGAAAAATTGTATCTGGATCTGATTTTCGAATTTTACAACTGATTTAGTTGCTGTAGGTACTGACCTCTAATTATGATAATAATCAACAATTTGAGAATATGTATACTGTTGATGTGATGGGCTCACAATTCTATTCTTATACAGACAATAATTGCACGTTACATTATGCTTTTAGCATTTGGTGTGAGTGTGTGTGTGCATGCACAAATATTTCTGTGGAATTTTGAAGAAGTGTCTGAAATTAGAGTATGAGTGAGATTTGGATCCTTTGCATTATACATGTTTAACTTTTAAAATGAGCCATTTGCTTTGTTATTGAAGTCAAAATTACTCCATTCCTGTTTTTATACAACTAGCTCCTAAGAACGATATAGAAAGTAGAGATTGGAATGGATTTATACTGTGTCTTCAGGCTTTTGCTTATTATTAAATTTACACTTATATTTTTCATATTGTATCAAGCACATGAAGAAAGAGAGAATTATTTTCTGGCAAGGATAAAAGCCAGCTTTTAAGGTTTGTATCCTTAACTGCTCAGTGACAATTCCATCAACAAGTTCTGCAACATAGTGCGTGTAGTGTCAGGGAAAAGGTTTTCTGGACAACAGAGCACTACCTAAAGCTCAGGAGACCTGAGTTCTAGTTCCAGCTATACCACTGGCCTGCAGATAACCTTGGCAAGTCACTTCAGTGCTCAGTGCCTCCGTGTCGCCATCTGTAAAATGGAGATAATGATACTCGTTTGCAAAGTGCTTTGTGAGCTGTTGATGAAAAATGCTATGTAAGAGCTAGGTATTATTATTCATAATAGTTTTCTCTTTCAATGAATTGCTCACCATGTAACTTAATTATGGAAACTGTGTCTGTCAGTCTTTACCACAGCAGAGTGTGGTGATATCTATATAAATTTCAGACCCTATAATTAAATTTCACTTAGCATTCAACTTTGATTGTTTCATTAGACTTCCCTGTGAGCCGGACTTCTTTTCTCAAGGGAGAGTGGGTGTGGGTGGAGGAGACTTGCAGTGGTACTATTACTGAATACAAGAACAGATACCTGAGTGGAATGTGTTGGGGAGGCGAGGGGGAGAGAGAAAGGGGAAATTGTATTATAACTTGGGCCCATGGTGAGGTATTAAAGGAAGGATAAACTGTTAGGAGTAGGTAATTGAGTTTGGAGCTCTGGCCACTGGTAGGCCACAAGAGAAGAGAGCACAGCTGGTAAGGGTGTGTTTTCAGGCAAGGACTGTGATTTTTTCCCCCTCTTTTTTGAAAAATCACTATGACAAACTTCCTTAGCAATCAGTTTATATTTTGGAGGTAGAGGGCCAGAGACTCAGTCAGTTAAAATGGTCAGAGCTCCATTGAAGTCCATGACTCTGACATCACAAGGAAAAATACATGAAAATGTCTGGGGTCCTGAACAACAAACACTTAATGCACATAGAGAGTTATAGTGGGGTTAATCATGTGTAACGTCAAGCTTGTTTGTAAACATTTGCAGGATTGGACCTTCTGCTTTGTAAAATAAAAGTTTATGGTCCAAGGACTGTTGAGATAGTCCTACCCTTGATAAATTAATACCTCACAAACATGTATGTGTATACATTCTTTACATAAATCTACCTTTAAATATTTAAGTACCAGTGAAAATTTAGGTCACTTAAATACATACAAGCTGTACTTTGAACAATAATGCTTTTTAAAAAAATATTAAACGTTAGACTAAAATATTGAAAAAACATCTGGAAAATGGTAGAAATCATTTAGCAAATCAGTTCTTAAAAAGTGGTCTTAGAAAATAATTTTTCCTCACTTGTTTAACTCAAGGAATATTTTATCAAATATTAATGCTTATATTTCAGAATAGTTCCACATGAATAACTGAAGTTTCAGATCAACGTGATTTGAAACAGCCAGCATACAGTATATTCAATTTATTAATGGAAATGCTGATACAAACTTAACAGTGGCAGTGCTACTGAGCACTGCTGTAATTATGCCATATTATATTATATCGTGGTATAATTTAGTGCTGTATAAATGTATCTTTCTTTGTCAATGTGTTGCTCATCATTTTACAAATTACAAATCTTTAATGGTAAGGTAATTCATGGCTTGGACATGGTATTAAAATGATGGAGTGATTCCCATTTTGCACAATCATTGATCTTTCAGTCTTTTACATTTGGTAGTATTAATCATGTTTATTAGCTGAGTGTTACCATAAAGAATGTTGAATGTTTCTATGTGGTTACTTTCATCTTCAATTAAAATACATTTTTTTTGCCTGCTGTCTCTATCTATTGCATCACAACAGTGTATTACTGATTCTAATTGCAATTCAAGTTAATAAATTCTAGACAGTATCAATGCTGCAGATACACAGTTTCTTAACATTCTTTAATCTATTCTAAAACATCCATGATGGAAGGAAAAGAAATGTACCTATGTTAACCTTATGGCCCTTTTGTGTTTCTGAAATGTTCAACTTTTACAAATAGTTGTTTAAAGGCTTTATTTTGTGAACTAGACTCACGGCAAAATTCTTAACAAACTCTACCTTACTGTGATTTAATAAGAGGAGCATGTGATTATTCATGTGCATATTCATGGGGTTTGCCATGAAACCAGTACAAAATAAGATCTCTCCAGAAAAACAAACAGATTAGTATTACGTTGTTTAATCTGACATACTTTGCTTTCTCTCTTAGACATCAATTACACTGAACAAAAATTACATCTGAATGATACATATGAATGCCTCAAAGCTGACTATCTACAAGCTCAGTCTTTGAATCTCTCAATTATATGCAGAATTTAGCATTTAAGAGGAGCCTGCACTGGTGCTCTGAGCATAGGACTGGAATCCAGGAGCTACTAAATTCTAATCCTGATGCTAAAACTGACCCATTCGGTGGCCCTAGGCAAATCATTTATATTCTCTGTACATGTTTCCCCATATATTATTATATTGGTGCTAGCTGGTATTATTAATTTTTATTATTTTATTATTTAGCAACTCCTTGAAAAAAACTCCCGCTGGGTATTGCCAATGGTGAGGTCCTGTGTGTCGATTACAAAAGAAGAGTCCCTGTTTAGTTGTTATCACAACTAATTGTGAGTCCTTCCTGCTTGGGTCATTTTGTCCTTAATCATCTAGCTTTCTCTGTTTCCAGAAGGGCTACACGGTGTTCTAGTTAGGTTATTTGGCCTGGTGTATTATTAAATTTATTTAACTAAATTATTTCTTATTAAATTATTCATTTATTTCAGGTGCAGCACCTACGTGTCATTTTGGTGCTGAATAATCAATAAACTATGACGTATTCCAAAACAAAAATTGAGTAATTTAGGATAATAAAAAGTGTGAAGTAAAGCTGGCAAAATCTCTTCAAGGGAAGAATATGGTATTTACAATATCTTTGTACACTGTTTTGCAGGTGGGAGTGAATCCTCCTGGGATAAAGAGAAACTTCAGTCTCCTATTACAACAGGATCACAGCATGGTGTTGGTCATGCCACGCTATCAGGGCAATCCAGCCTTGGGAGTGCACATCCCCTCAGTCCTCTCCAGCAAAATCACCTGCTTACCAACAGTACGTTTACTGTCCTTATAAATAGTAGGAAGACATTCTAAGATACAGACACCTTCAGTCTTATACTGTTTGTCTGTAAAGAAGGAAAGATATACAAGAAGTTGATAACTAATAAAGAGCATGTGATAACATAACGTGCTGGATGAATTTAGCGTACACACACACACACACACACACACACACACACACACACACACACGTAGATAAATGCAGAGGCTGCAACTTGATTAAACTATTAACCAATGAGGAACTACTCCCCGAACTAACTGGCAGAGCCATTCCATTGCAGAATAGCCCTGGTTTCTACAAACCTGAGGATGATGGATATTGCCCAACCTATATCAAACTTGCGACAGATGTCATGTAATCCCTAAAACAGAGCTCCAGGATGCTGATTGGAAGATGAAAGAACCCACACAGTAATTTGCCAGTTTGCCAAATGGGAAAAATCTCTTCCAGACACCAAATATGATTTTGCAATAAGCATAGTCCACAGCATCCTACAAGATCCAGCATATCATATAAAGGTGGGAATGAGTGGGACTAGAACAAAGCCAAAACAGCAGTGAGCCTGCAGTGGGTAGAAACAATTCCTTCCTCTCCCTGCCTCTTCAAGGAGGGTGCCAGTCAGTCAGTCTGATATAACCCTAGTCATCCAGTGATAGCAGGATTGGCTGGGACAGGTCAGAGCATACACTGTTAGAACCATCACATGCCTCCCCTCAGAGCGGGAGGAGTAATCAGCAGGTGCCTGAGTTCCTTCTCCTTGCACCACTCCAATAGTTACCATTTACACACCCTAGTTAGTGAGGTTTGACATTAGGCCTGCCTAACTAAGTCTTTTGCATTTATACTATGTCACAGTGCAGCTAATGATTTGATTTAACATTCATGTAGGTATATCAGACTGTGAAATAAATGACCAAGCTATAAATATCACTTCAAGATTAATTCACTGTTTAGACACACTATCATAATAGTTTTACTAATGAATTGAATGGCTTTCTTTTATTGCTAACTCTAACTCCTTAAAAAAATAAAGCTTGTGTTATTTCATACAATCAATATACTTTTTATATATCATAGTTTCATTGTTTTCAAATCAGTAAAAGTTTTCTGAAACTTAATGAGCTCTGTTAAGAGCTCTGCATCACAAACAGTAGCAAATTTTCTATATGAAGGCATTTATATAAAGGTAACTAGCATTCATTTTGGTAAATGTGTACCCAAATGGTGGTGGTGAATTTTGCTTTTTTTCTAAGATCTCTCCTGTTTCCGGGCTTAGGTACTATAAAAATCCTCTCCAAATCTTGGAATCTAAAAAGGTCAAATTCCCTAATTCCGTAACTTTACTGAGGTTGATCGAGTTGCTCCAGCAAAAAATTTGGCCCCAAAGCTTTTGTAGTGTTTTGTAAATAAAGAATTTATTGTCCAGTTTTTGGTTTTGTTGTCTTTTGTAAATAAAGAATTTATCATCCAGGCCAAAATGAAAATAGAATCAGTGTTAAAGGAAGAGGTGGGACATGATAATTAGATAAAAGATTACAGTGGGATGAAGGAATGGAAACACTGCTAAAGTTTGAAAAATTCTCATTGTTCATGTATGTATCTTTGTTCTGAGAGTTTTACAAATTGATTTCAAGGAGTTACTTTTCACAAGTGTATGAAATATCTTATTAATCAGAAATGCCTAATTTTTAGGACAAAATACCTTGATCGCTATCTATATAGTGTCATTGAATTTGGTGGAGAAGCCGAGACCATTTAAATGTTTCTTATTATAGGTGCTTGTCTCCTTTCACGTACAGTTAGGGTCTGTCATCTGATTAAGTAGAGCAGACTGCAGACCTCTTACGTACTGTAGATGATTCTTTAATTTTATGTTCCTTATCTGTGGAATATGCATTTACACAATTCAGTATCTGCACATGTTTTACATGTGAGGCAATTGTGGTCTTCCCTGTTTTGGTAATCTTTCAAGATATTATTCAGTATTTTTCATTCTAAGTAGTTGTCTAAAGGCTATTAAGAGGTTTATTAAATATCAGACATTATGTCTGATGATTTGCAAGTGTAAGATGTATTTCCTTTACAGTCTTCAGAAATGCATGACGGATTGTGTCTTAAAACTGGTGATGTGCTGTTATATTCTGTTTGTAGTTTGCATTTAGTTTGCATGTCAATTGGATTTTAAGTAGACATACAACTCAAAGTGGACAGATGGTGTCTGGGAGTTTTGGAACTCTATGGAGTATGAGGAAAGATTATTAGACTGCTATGGGAGATATACAAGGGAACAAAAGCTTATGTATATAAGCGCTGAAGGGGATTGTCAGTATGGTTTGAAGTAAATGGAGATGTCCATGAACTCCGTCTTGTTACTATCTTGATTAACAATGACATGGACCATCTCATAAACAAAGTAATGTGAAGCATAACACACCACAGTGAATGGATATAATAGTGTTCGGCTGATGGCTGACCAGGGGTAGTAAGGGTGTTCAGTTTTCAGATGTTTCTGCCCTTTGTGGGCAGATTGTTGTTTTTCTGGGTGTTTTTGGTGTCTGGTGAACCAAAAAATTGTGTTTTGAATGAAAGAAATTATGTAAGCAAGATCAGCTCATGGCACTCTTACTGTAGGAATATAAGATAGGAAAACAGTGATTTACCCTGTAATATGATGATGATTAAGGTAGAACCATGATAATAAACTCAGAGAAATATCTACGATAAATAGGCACATAGTTTACAATTATGACAGGCTGTACAATTATGTTATTTCCATATTTTGCCAGAGGTTAGTGATGATCATTTCTAAAATGCCTAAATTCCCTTTGCAGAAATTATTGAGCCATTTTGACTCTGTATAGTGGCAGAATTTGGTCCTGTTTGTGTTGAGAAATTTGGGTCATACTCATAGGTAAATGGGATCAGGAAGTCTCTCCTGAGAAGTCTTAAGAATTAGGTGTTACTCAAAGTCAGAGCAGTTAAAAAGGCTTCTCAGTAGTTTAGACTGTTTGAGCCACCTAAGTGTTGTGATCATCACTGAAAACTATATGATCTATTGTAAGACAAGTGGTGCAGTATATGTATACATGTTAAGGCAGGGGTTCTCAAACGGGGGGGCGGGACCCCACAAGGGGGTCGGAAGGTTTTACATGGGGGGTCACGAGCTGTCAGCCTACAAGCCAAACCCCGCTTTGCCTCCAGCATTTATAATGGTGTTAAATATATAAACAAGTGTCTTTAATTGATATGGGGGGGTCGCACTCAGAGGCTTGCTATGTTACAGGGGTCACCAGTACAATAGTTTGAGAATCACTGTGGCCTGGTCTACACTACACGTTTAAACCGATTCTAGCAGCGTTAAACCGATTTAACGCTGTACCCGTCCACACTACGAGGCCCTTTATATCGATATAAAGGGCACTTTAAATCGGTTTCTGTACTCCCCGACGAGAGGAGTAGCGCTAAAATCGGTATTACCATATCGGATTAGGGTTAGTGTGGCCGCAAATTGACAGTATTGGCCTCTGGGCAGTATCCCACAGTGCACCACTGTGACTGCTCTGGACAGCAATCTGAACTCGGATGCAGTGGCCAGGTAAACAGGAAAAGCCCCGCGAAATTTTGATTTTCATTTCCTGTTTGCCCAGCGTGGAGCTCTGATCAGCACGGGTGGCCATGCAGTCCCAAATCCAAAAAGAGCTCCAGCATGGACCGTATGGGAGATATTGGATCTGATCACTGTATGGGGAAACAAATCTGTTCTATCAGAGCTCTGTTACAGAAGACGAAATGCCAAAGCATTTGAAAAAAAAATCTCCAGGCTACACAGTGCTGCGTGACAAGTGTAACGGGAAGCGAGAGACTCAAATGGACGCTCATGGAGGGAGGGAGGGGGTACTGAGGACTCCCACAGTCCCCAGCAGTCTCCGAAAAGTATTTGCATTCTTGGCTGAGCTCCCAGTGCCTGTAGGTTCAAACACATTGTCCGGTGTGGTTCAGGGAATAGCTCGTCAATGTACCCCCTCCCCCCCACCACGTGAAAGAAAAGGGAAAGAAATAGTTTCTTGACTTCTTTCAATGTCACCCTATGTCTACTGAATGCTGCTGGTAGACGCGATGCTGCAGCAGTGAAGAGCAGTATCTGCTCCTCTCCCCTCCCTGGTGGCAGGCGGTACAATATGACTGATATCCGTCGTCACCATCAGCCCGTGAGTGCTCCTGGCTTTCCTCAGGTGAAGTCGGCCAGGGGCGCCTGGGTAAAAATAGGAATGATTCCTGGTCATTCCCAGTATATGGGACAGAACGGCTGGTAACCGTCCTCATAGCAACTGGGGGCTGAGCTCTATCAGCCCCCTCCCTTTCCTGTGTAAAGAAAAGATTCTGTACTGCCTGGACTATCATAGCAGTGGGATGCTGGGCTCCTCTCCTCCGCACCGCTTAATGTCCTGCCTGGACTGTCATAGCACCTGGAGGCTGCCGCCTCCTCATTTTATCTCACTAACAAGTCACTGTTTCTTATTCCTGCATTCTTTATAACTTCATAACACAAATGGGGTGGACACTGCCACGGTAGCCCAGGAAGGTTGGGGGAGAAGGGAAGCAACGGGTGGGGTTGTTGCAGGGGCACCTCCCCGTGAATGGCATGTAGCTCATCATTTCTGCGGGATCTGACACGGAGCAGCTGTGCTCTCTGATACACTGGTTCCCTAGTACACTTGCCCCATATTTTAGGCAGGACTGACTATTTTTAGAAACCATAAAGGAGGGATTGACTCGGGGAGTCATTCCCAGTTTTGCTTTTGCGCCCCCGGCTGATCTCAGCCAGGGGCACCCATGATAGAAGCAGACAGTACAGAAAGACAGATAACGGTCATCTCATTGCCAATTTACACTGGCAGCAGATGGTACAGAACGACTGGTAACCGTCTCTGCTATCATGCAAAAGCAAATGAATGCTGCTGTGTAGTGCTGGAGTATCACCTCTGTCTGCGGCATCCAGTACACATACGGTGACTGTAAAAAAAAAAGCTGAACGGGCTCCATGGTTGCCGTGCTATGGCGTCTGCCAGGGCAATCCAGGGAAAAAGGGCGCGAAATGTTTGTATGCCATTGCTTTCCTGGAGGAAGGAATGAGTGACGACATTTACCCAGAACCACCTGCGACAATGATTTTTGCCCCATCAGCCACTGGGCTCTCAACCCAGAATTCTAAGGGGCGGAGGAGACTGCAGGAACTATGGGATAGCTATGGAATAGCTACCCACAGTGCAACGCTCCGGAAATCGACGCTAGCCTCGGACCATGGATGCACACCACCGAATTAATGTGCTTAGTGTGGCCGCGTTCACTCAACTTTATACAATCTGTTTTATAAAACCGGTTTATGTAAAATCGGAATAATCCCGTAGTGTAGACGTACCCTGTGTTAAGGGAACATACGGTATTGAAATCTGATTCTCATTTACACCAGGACTACTTTACACCACTCTGGCAGCGTCAAAGAGCTTTAATGTGAACGTACATGTAATTCACTCCTTTTCCAGGCCTCTTTATACTGCCATCGCAGTGTGAAATGGCTTCAGTGTAAATGAGGATTAGGTCCCTAGCCTTATGTGGAAATATTTTTTGTCTTAAACTGGAACACTGCACATCTTAATTCACAAAGTTGGCTACCATCTTGTATTCAGTCCTTACTGGTATAATCGTATTTAATAACATCTCAAAATCTGGTCTCAAATTGCTGCATATATGTAATACTCAATTATGTTAATGGGAGTTAACTGTTTACACTGATGACAGACTAGACTACTGTATATACTCGTTCATAAGCCAAATATTTTTGTTGAAAAAATAACGCATCAAAGAGTGGGGGTTGGCTTATAAACGGGTCTACACCAAAATTTGATGATTTTAAACTCTATGGAATAGTTGGATGAATATCTAATACATTGTCATTTTGTTTACTTGGAGCGTCTGCAGGCATGGAGTCCCTCAGCTCCCTGTGACTGCGGTTCACCATTCCCAGCTGATGGGAGCTGTGGGAACGGCAAACCACTGACACTGGGAGCTGAGGGGCTTCGTGCTTGTGAACGCTCCAGGTAAACAAAATGTGCAGGCCCGCTAGCGGCTTACCCTAACGGGCCAGGAGCCAAAGATTGCCAACCCCTGAAATATAGGGTCGGCTTATGAAAGGGTCATACTGTTTTTGCTATTTTTTCCTAACCATCTTGGCGGGCTGGCTTATAAACAAATGGGCTAATGAAGGAGTATATACAATATATTAATTAACTTACCCCTTGATTTGTTTTATTATAATTGTAAGAATTTCTGCATTTCCCATGGATTTTTACATTGCTGATTAAAGGGATCATTGAGCTTGCAGATTGTGGCATACCTGTTTTGTTAGCATTGCCTGTTTGTTTACAGCTAGATTTGTCTTTCATTAATGCAGTACATATAGTCCTCTTATGGAATGCAAATACCATTAGCATGAGGCATTGTCTCTGACTTCTTAATTATTTTAAATGGCAATGTCGTATTAGTTATATAAATTTCAAACTCATAATAATGACAACCTAGACTACGTACTCTTTCTGTAGTATGATAGCTAGGCTCTTGAACTAAAGTGTTGGATTATGAAATGAGAGACTAACAAACCATCATGCCCACCATCTCTTTTAGGGATAGATCTGCCATTTATGATGATGCCCCATCCTCTCCTCCCAGTCAGCCTACCTCCTGCTTCGGTTGCAATGGCAATGAATCAGATGAACCACCTCAATACTATCGCTAACATGGCTGCTGCAGCCCAGATGCATAGTCCTCTTTCCAGAGCAGGGGCCTCTGTTATTAAGGTAAGAAACAATGATTTATGGATAAAAAACACACTCCCATTGGCATTATACTGATTCCTTGGGAACGTAAGTGAGCAGCTATGTGTTTGTACAGCAGCTAGCACAAAGAGTCCAGGTTCCTGGTGGGAGTTTCTAGGTTCTGTTGCAGTATCAATAAATATTAATAACAACAATCACTAAACAAATAAAGAAAAAGCAGCTCTGCTACTGATGCAAGTACGTAATATTATTAAAAACAGATACTAACATGGATTTTAAAGGAAAGTGCTACAGGTGTTCCCAGGAATTCTACTGCAATGAGCCTTACTTCAGTATCTGAGAAAAAGTTTCTAAAATCACTAAAAGGACTTTAATTACTATAATACGAGATAGGACTCCTGCTTCTTTAAAAGACGGATAAAATGTACTTAGACGTTCAAAAGACTTTTGATAAAGACTCTTGAAAGTAGGCTATTACGAAAATTTGGTAACCACTTTGAAAGAGCAAGTCCGGTCATGGATTAAATTCTCAGAGGAAAGAGATTAGAAATGGGAGTGTGAAGGATCAAGACTGACGGATTATATGGAAGAGCAGGTAGCTACAATGTGGAAGCTTTTTGTAAAATTTCAGAAAAATGGCTTCTATCACCTTCGTATTTGTGCAAAAAATAAAAAGGGCTTTTTGTCAGTTTTAATATTTGAGCGTGTCTGTTTCTCTAGCAATTTTAAAAAATTTAAAAAATGTTTAGAAATTGTAACACTATTATGGGGTAATTATATTCCCATTTTTTGTCTGTGTGTGTGTGTGTGTGTGTGTGTTAAAATATTATTTTAAATGATTATTAGGTCCTAATTCTCTGTTTTTATAGAAGGGAAGTTGGCACACAGCTTCCCTTACCACCAGTGGGGTCGGGGATGTAATACCTAAGACTGTGGCTGCCCCTTGTGTAAGTGTTCAAGGGAAGATGAAAGACTCCTTGTGTTCTGTCCTTGCTTCGTGCACAACAGTCTGGTCCTGAATGACTGTAAAGTACAATGGGATTCTCAGATTAAATTAACTATATACATGCAAAGTATTGTTTTGGTCATTCATTGTTCTGTTGTTATATCATACCGGCTTGATACTCTTAAAATCCATGTAATACGAGTGACCCTGTGTTTAGATATATCATAATTATGACATGATATGGCTACTTAAAATGTAAAACTGAATTGAAGATACTGTTTACCTAATTCCATAATTAGACATCTAAAATACTATTTAGCCCATTTCCTATTAGTTTGTGAATAGGCTGCTTTAAAAGGGATTTGAATGAAGTCATCATGCTTTTTTATATCATATCTGCCATTTAGAAATAAGCTGGCCTACCAAAATATGCATGATCAGCAAAGTTAACATTTAGTGCTCCAGAAAGAAATGTCATAACTATGAAATTTGATTTCTTCTTGACAGGAACACTATAAATTAGGCAGTCACAATGGCCAGACTCACAAAGCCTTCTTTGCCATCTATAATATAATCTAATGTGATTACAGTGGCACCTGCTAATGCTGCTATAGTTAAGGGTCTGTCAGTGTCTTCCATTATAAACCCCTACTTTCAGGGATTTACAGCTCAGCTGCAAAAACTTGCTCCAACTGAAACTTGGCTAAAAATTTTCAGAACTATCTCTTCAGTTGAGTTACAAGAGTACAAAATAAATGAAATAGTATGCTGTGATCCAGTACTGTTTTGGCATGTCTGTAACTTAAAAAAATTCTATTCATTGACATTATTTTCAGATCTCTAGACCATAAAATTGAATAGGTCCTTTATACATAAACTAATACTTTTTTCCTTCTGAATTTTATGGCGTAGTTCTACACCAAGGCTATAAGTACTTTTCAGTAAGGTTTTTATTATACAATGGATCCATAATATGCAAATACATAAGACTATTAATATGCATTCACAGCATACAGTACACATAGAGGAGTTGTTAACGTTTATGCTGAGAATACATATTAAATAGAATGCTCAAAATATGGCTAAATCTTTTCATGTCCATTAAAATGATATTGGGTGCAAGGGGAGCTGAGCCTTCACAGTATATAAATGGATGCCAAGTGCCACTCATTGACTGCCACAACACAGTGAGCATACAACTCGATGTCTGTGTTAAAGATTTCCAAACCTTACTGATAACAGATTTTGAACCTTTTACCCAGACCAGGGTCTTCATCCTAATCATTCCCATGGGTGAAATCAGGCCTGCAGGGTTGCAGGGTGCCCTCCACCTATATCCAGCAATGAGGTCTGGATGCTCCAGTGGTGTCGCCAAATCAGAATAGGCCTTCAGCCCCCCAGTTTATACAACCCAAGCTCAGATAGGCTACAAAAATTAACTGTAAGGATCCAGTTCTTTTCTGCACCAAGATCCACTGAGCACAGGAGAACTAGGAAGAAGCCCATCAGGGAGCCAGTTGTAGCTTCCTGTTTGTCAAGCTCCAGCTACTCCACTGCTAGCCCTGCTGTAAGTTAAAGCAACCTTGGGCCCTAACTAACTCCAGCTCGCTACGGTCTCAGAGCAACATACTCAAACTGTGACTTTGGCAGAGCAGAATCGTGGCCTGCAGACCCCTGACATATACTTTACACTAGGGTAGATGTGGGATCTAGCTCCTCTGGATTGACATCAGTCGAGCCACAATTCTCAGTGGGCAGCTGCAGCCAGATTCTGGCTCCTCTGCTTATGCAGCACAAAGAAGCCAGAACAGGGGGAGGAAATCTGGTCCTAAATTCTGTATAGATATCATCATAGAAACTGTTTTTCCTCCTACCTCACTAGGTAAACTAGGAGCCTGCTTATCCAGAAATTGCTTAATGGCTTTTATGGCCAGAAGGGTACTGTGATCATGTAATTGAAGACTGTATCATAATGCATGTACACAAAGTGGCAGAATGAAGATTGCTTTTGATTGCTTTACTTTACAACCTTCATAATGTTCTTTTCATGTAGGGGTTTTAATGTAATTTCCTATGTTTTAAAAAACTTAAATATTGACAAAACAAAAATGCCATCATCTGGAATCATATTGACCCCACATCAGTAGAGCTGGGATCTTTAAATCCTCAGCACAGTCCTATGTTGTTTCAGCCAACACAGTAACTGGTGGCAGTAGAAATCTGGTGTCTTATATGTGGACCTGCAACTAGAGCAGGGTGGAGACACAAAAACCAGTGGGTTTTACTGTTGTTTACAAGACAGCAAAAGAATGTTTTGACTCAGGAGTAATTGGTTCAATTCCAATTTCTGTAGGGGAGTGTGTTCTAGTGATTAAAGACCATTCTGCTCTGCCCTAACCTCTCCCTATTTCCTTCTGCCCCATCCAACCTCTCCTCCGTTCCTGCCCCTCTCCCCTCTTCTGCTACCATCCTTCTCCTGCCCCTATCCTCTCTCCTACCCATCCAACTCCTGTCCCTTTCTTCCCCTGCTCCTGTTCCTTTCCCCTTCCCCTCCTCCCCTACCGATTGCTTTAACCCACCCTCCCTGTTTGCTGATGGTCGAGGATTGTAGAGACTCAAGACTACTGTGTTCAAGACCAGGTACTGGAAGGGGGTGTGGTCCAGTGATTATAGATCCTTCTGCCTCTGTGTCAATACACACAGAGACAATATTGCTTCTCAGCAAAACTGTTGTAAGAATTTTTTAACATGGGCAAACATCATATTTTCCCTAATCTCATTCTCAGAAATGGCTCAACTATTTTAGCTGAAATTCTCTCCCACCCTCTCACCTCCCTAACCTAACTTATTTGCTCATTCATCCTCGGGCGGACACTCGGCATGGAGAATTTAACTCAAAGCAGTTGTAAAGGATGTATGACATAAATTTGAAATTCCCTAATGAGCAAAAAGATGGGATACTGAGCAATCCTTACTGGGTGGTGCTGTTTTCTGTGTGCTATATAACTCTTATAACAGTATTTATCTGATAGAGAGAAAAAAATCTCCCAACCTCATTATTCTCAAAACCAGTTTCCCAAAATACAAAAACACAGATATATTTTAAGGTTTAATACATGTTTACTTTTTCCTCTCTGTGCCCGTCCAACATTTTGAAATACTTTCAGAATAAAGTTCAACTTTTTAAATCTAAATTTATAAAAATTATAACTTTAATCACATTTATTTTTTTACTTTTCCATCTTATAGAATTAATTCATTGTTGCCAACTTCTAGATGAAATGATTGCTGGAATGTCAGGGAAAGATCATACAACAGATAAAGTAATTTGAGATAACTATTTTTGTGGCTAATTTGAACAGCTGAGTCCATTGCAAGAAAGCAGAGAATGTGCAGGCATATATCTTTTTATCCTTTGCCATGCAGGTACTGCAATGTTTGGACATACTCAGGTGTCTATAATCTTATTTAGCCTCATTTCATTTAAACTATTATTTTATCTCTCATACGCCTTTTCCCAACATCAAGTATGTATTGTTTATTAACATTGGGAACTGCATGTTTCCACCATAAAGGGGAACCCATGAATGCTTGTGTTGATTCTGAAGGTGGAAAAGACATTATAAGTTGAAAACACAACTGCTTTTTCCCCCCCAGTTAGCATGGTAATATTGTTAGGCCAAACACATAGCCTTTAGTTCTGGCTCAGATCCTTTAAGCATTGGCTCAGCCATTAGCATTTGAAGTTACTAGCTAATATAGTTATTACATAACTATAATATAGCAGTAACATCATTAGGCCTGGGAGTGTCCTTTCTTCATTCAGTTATAGCACTGGACATGGTAGAATTCAAAGGACAAGGATATGTATGATGATTCACCTGCACAACAGCCAGTCCATTATTACTCAGTTTTACACCTTTGCATATTGACAATACTGATAAACAAATTTAATGGCAACTTTGTAATACACAGGTGAAAGTTGCCATAGTTTTCCCTCTGATTACTAATTTAAGAAACACCAAAGTGGGAAGCTCTTGTTTGGCTGTTTACCAATACCATCTGATTAGCTGTGTGTTTTGGATTTTTTTTTTTTTTGGCTGAGCAGCTGGCATTAATGAATTGATAGGAAATAGTCACAAGACGGTGGAATTAGCAAGTGAACATCTGGTATTAAAAATTAGTAAACACAGAAGAGGGTTTTTTTTTTGTGATTTCTTAAATCCAGTAGGAAAATAAATACTAGTTGACTACTACTGAAATGTTTGGTGCACACAATTAAAAATATGACTGCACTGTACATGGAATAAGTATATTGTATGTGAGTTCATTTCAGATAAGAGTTGGAGCAGAAGATAGTCGGATCCAGCTGACTCTTTGGCAGTCATCCAGCCACATCTCAGTCATTCTTTTTGCTTATTTAAAATATGATCCCCAGTTCTTGTATGAATTGCACTCCTCACAACTCTAGCTCTGGAGACCTGGGGAGATACTGAGTCTGCCGATCTCTTTGCCTATTCCCCTCACCCATATCAAGGTCTTCCGAGTTTTGAGCCTGGTGTCTACTTACCCAAGGAACACAAGTCCAGAGGTTTCTCCTGAGATGATATCTCTCTGAGGGATTGATGTGCGGTCCAGCTGTACATTGATCTGACATGATTTCTGCTTTAGACTGAGCCAGAATTATTATCTGTGTTGTAAACATGGAAATGCACGTTATGCTTTACCTCCATCTATAGTGCGTTAGTTTAGGACCATAAACTTTAGAACAAGTATTAAACATTTTTCATAGAAACTAAAATAATCAAAATGCTAAATTAAGGTCCAACTGGAAAAAAATATGAATCTTGATATTAGCTGCAAAGAATCCTGTGGCACCTTATAGACTAACAGACGTTTTGGAGCATGAGCTTTCGTGGGTGAATACTCACTTCGTCGGATGAATGTTCACCCACGAAAGCTCATGCTCCAAAACGTCCGTTAGTCTATAAGGTGCCACAGGACTCTTTGCTGCTTTTACAGATCCAAACTAACACGGCTACCCCTTTGATACCTGATATTAGCTGTTATCAAATGATAACAATTATATTATTTGGTAACTAAAACAGTAGTGTTTATATATTTCCTATTTTAATTTTGGATGAAATTCAGCCAGGAATGTAAAGGCAATGTTAGGCCTTCAAAGTAGAAAAACTGTCAGATCTGTACAAGAGGTGGGTAGCTATTGAGCATCCAAGCTGACTCTCCAGCCCCACCCCTTCATATCTCTGCATTGTGTATACTGCTTCTGAAGAGACATTTGAGGGTGGGGAAGTGGTTGCAGGATTTGTTGCCCCTATTTCAGTCCTGATGCTATTATAGCAGCCACAGAATGAGCTTCTGAGCTGTCCTATGTCCTGTATATGGGTTCTGCAACTTCACCCTCTATGTGGTTTGACACACAAAGCCCATTTACTTGGTGATTGTGGATGTTTGGGGTGAATTTATCCTGAACTGTTTTGAGAGTCTGAATGATGGTTAAGCTGGCCTTGAGGAAGGCAAATATAATGCTGTAGAAACTCTGATTGGGGCTAGTGCACAAATAAGTAAAAAGGTTATTCTTCAAGGACCTACGAATTATGATTCTTCCAATAAGTTCAGCAGCTCCAAGTTTATTTTCAGATTAGTGGCAAATATTTATCTGGAACTTAAAACCAACAACAGCCCACCACAGTTTTCCCTGCCCCCATTTTCATTAGCAAAGTCTGTTAAGTTCCAAGCTGTCTTGCCATTATAGAACCCTGTAGAATACGGAAGGAGCACATCAATTAAATATGAAATATCAAGACAAATGTATGAATAAAATATCCAGCATTCAGACAAATGTCCAAAACCTGCTTGTCAGCAGTGAAATGCCATTAAATCCTTTAGGAGCTCATTAATAGATTAACATTTGGAAGAGTAATTACAGCTACATTTTAACTGAAAATAAATAAAAATAAAAAGGTAAATCCAACAGCATAGCTCTTCTAAAGTTCTTGACATATAAAATATTAGCAATAAGGAATTAAAGTTAAGGTGTTATGTCAAAAATTGGTAAGTCGTTCATATGTACTTCTAATACAATTATTGTGGATGTAACTGTTATATTAGTGCTTCATATTTCTTGTATGGAATAGCACCTCACAAGGGATGCAAAAAAGATACTGAGGTGAAAGCAAGGATGTCCCTGAAAATTGGAAGAGCTGATGACTTTAGTGCCATTAACCTAAATCATAACTAAAAGTAACTATGTCAAGCTTAGTAGCTACATTTTCTGAGCCAAAGCACGACGCTGTCCTTTAGTAAGACAGAAATATATCGTCCTTCAAAAGGATTTAATACTGCAAAAGTCTTTTTTGAGAATTTATGGTACAGCTCTGTTAAGAGAAGAGAAAGATAAGATATATAAAGTAGGTATTGCAGATAGATAAATAGATGAGATCTTCAGACATGTTTTAATTCTTTCATCAGATTTCCAAATCTGTAAATTATCTCTCTAATTCAGTACATTATAATCTGGTTTATGAATTTTGCAAAATATGAAAACAAGTTGAACTTAGGAAATATGGCATTACTTTAGAAGTAATGTTCTTCTGATACTATAAATATAACAACTGCAGAAGCAGGCTGGACTGCAGCCTGTAGTGGAACTACGGCTATTTTTAATAGAAAAAAATAAAATAAATGACAGTGAAATTCATAAATGACATAAAATGAAGTCATAATTGTGAAAAAAATATTAAGATTTTAGATTTGCAATTTTCCCATTTAAATTCCCTCTTTGATTTGTTACAAATACTGTTAACCCTGTGTTTAGAAAATAGTGAGGACATTATCAGTTGTGTTCTCATTTGTAATAAAATAGATTAACTTGCTGTGAAATTTTAACTAGGCTGAGACACAACAGTAGCTGCCTAATGAACCAGAGCACATTGCTGTTAAGTAGCTAAATAGATGCATACTGATTACAGGACTGAAAAATGGATCTGTTTACTTGCAAAGAAGAAACTGTTCATAGTGCTATTCATTATGGTAGGAGAAACTCATACATTTCCAAACAAACACTTAGAAATAGATCATTTTTCAGTCAATATCTAGGCTCAGGTGATAATATTCTATTCTCATTTATGGTATATATGATGTGGAAAAAATTCCAGCTCTTCTGTTGTCTACAGAGAAAACTGTATCTTCCCAGTATATGTTAATTCTACTAGGCAGTAAGATGTTAGATGACATAATCAACAAATTCTTTCATAAAATGAATCACTGTGTAATTAAGCATGACATTATTATTCGACACATTTATTTCTATCTGAACATTGTAAATTCAACATAGTATGAGTTTTAAGGCAGATTATTTTAAATAGATCGCTTTATAGTGGGAGACAACATAGGCGCTGCAACCTTCATGAAGCAGGGTGGGGGCTCTTTGTCCCACTAGCTGGAAGAAAAGTGGCACTGCCCTTTATGGGCTTCCTTACAACAGGTGGAGAGAAGGGGGAAAGCTTACAGGGAAGGGCAGGAAACAGTTGGGGAAAGTCAGGAGAAGGTCACTGCACTGTCCTTCCTGCTGGCCAGAAGCAGGGGCATGGTATTTATATGCCATGCAGCCCTAGGGACGCCCTCTTTTATTTGTATCGGGCTGACAGCTCTCACTCACCCACCCACCCATGAACAAAAGGACCAAGTTCCCTCCTAACCCACTGGGGGAATTACACTAGTTGCCCTTTTTGTTGGGGGTTGGGAATGAGTTTTCCCCTAGTCCTAGATTGGGTATTTTTTTCCACCTTCCCCACAGGATCTGTGGGACTGTGTGGTGTGGAGTAGGAGGTTAGATTATATTGTTGCAATTTAATGTGCAAAATTTGTGGCAGATGTCCAGTGGAGGTACTCATTATGGAAGGGATACAGTTATCGGATGAAATGGATTGCAAAAGAATGTAAAGGAATCCATCCCATACTAAAGCAGTAAAGGAAGTTTCAGGCTCCTACATCTTCTACAGTGGGGATCCAACCCCTCTCCTTTTCCTAGTCCCTTTTAAAGGATTTGAGGAAGGGGAGTTGGGGCTCTTATACATGGAACAGCGGATAACTGACCTGGTTTGGGATTATTTGAAATGATTAAGGAAAGGATGATGGCCAGACAATGAGAAAATGCAGTTATCAGAGAGAGCTGGAATCCTCTGTTTTTCCAAATCATCAACTTCTGAATTACTCAAATAATTTTCATTTAAGGATGGTATATACTGCTATATATGTGATTTCTGAGTGTTAATGTCTAATAATTTGGTTAGTTCAGATCTTTTCTGTAGAGCAGTTGGCAAACTCTTTCCTTGGCTGTTCACATGCTTGTTATAGGTACATTACGTATTTTTGTGGCAAATTATCATTTGAACATTCTGAGTTGAAACAACGGTAGAGATCCTTTTAGATACACAAGACTGTGACTAATGTCAAGTAGGCCATGACAAATAAAAGAAAGCAATTTAAGATAAAGTCACAATTTTGTTTACCTGGGTCCCAATTCTGAAGCTGCTACTTGATCAAATTTAATAGAAGGTCCATGCACAGAGAACCAACGAGATCAGGCCTGTATGTGTACAATTTATTGATTAGTAAAGCTACCTCTAGGGGAGTGGATGGAAGCCTTCTAATGTGACACAATAGAGGGAATTTCAAGACAGGAAGCCAGGGCATAAAGGCTCCTCAGCAGCCACTAATTCCCAATTCCTTTGCAGGGCATTTCAGAGCATAGAGGGGGAAAGCCAATGGGCCAATAGCTTTCACATTGTACTAATTTGCTGTAAGATTTGGAATGGTTGGATATTACTTGCTGAAAACAGTTGATTTTTTTCAAAACTTAAAGTTACTGAGGTTTGACATCTCTATAATAGATTCATATCTATTAAAACTTAATAAACATCTTATATTAGCATACCAAGACTACTGCAATTAAAAGTCTCTCCTTAGGTTTTATTAGTTATTATATGTTCATTAAATAACAGATAATTAGTGAAAACATATCCATTGAGAATTAACAGCTATGTAATAGATATGCATCTGTTACATGATTCTGAAGCTCAGTTGTTATTTAATGTATAATAACTATCCTATTAAAAAGACATTCAAGGCTACATTTTCAGTGTAGTGTGACTGGAATAGACAAACACCACCCATTATTGTTAAGAGGAGATGCTCCTTAATTCCCTGTGCATCGTGCTACAATGTATCGCTAAATATAAAGTTGAGTGTATTTTGGAGATGTGATTTTAATGGGTAACAGAATATTTTTAACACACTAACCAGACTGCCACTGGTATTAAGGAGTTACAGCAATAGATAATGAACATAAACTATTAAGTTAATCATTAGCAATGGAGAGACTTTTAGAATCTACAGATCTGCTTCTAAAGACATTTTATTGATTTGTCATGTTCTCTACCCCAACCTCGGGGGGGAGGGAAGGGGGGGGGGGAATTCAGTCACTGTTGAGCTTCTTAGCACATGGTCAGAAGGGGCCAGATCACACCATTTCACTGAAATATCTTTGGGAATGGACCAGAAAGGGTGGAAAGCTGAAAAGTTATCCTCAGAGCTTCCCCAGATTCTACTGTGGGGTGGTGGGGAATTTCTCCTTCTCGCAGAAGAGGCAAAGAACTCAGCTTCCAGAACACATGGATATCGGGGAGCTGCCAGAGGCCAGGACTGTCCACAAATTCAGGAGCTCCGTAATCCTATCCACCTTCTTCATAGCATGGCTCCATTGCAACCATATTGCCAGGGACTTTCCCTTCAGTACTACCTCTGAAGTGTTATAGGCAGTCTACCTCATGGAAGGAGCCAAAGAGAAAAAGGTCCTGAAAAAGTAGAGTCTCCGCCTGTAATATGTGCTTTTTAGTGGATTTTCACTGGTTGTAGGATATGGGAGTAGGTGGGAGGGGACAACTGATGAAAATGTGTGTTACAGCTATAACTGTGAAAGCTCTAGGAAAATAATAATGCATACAATGTTGTTATTACAGGTGGACAAAGCGGGAGAATTTCATTATGGGTAAAATTTAGGAAAATTTTGCCATTTTTTGTTTTATTCCTTTTTCTCTACCCAAAGTATCAGGTATAGTTGAACTGGGGGCCACATTTTAGAAGTTTTGTGTGCAAACATGTACATGCATATGTTAGGTTGTGAAGCACATTCTTATATTTACTTCTAAAAAATGTTAATGCAGAGTTAACATTGCCTAGAGCTGGCAAATCCTCTGATCTATTAAACTTAAACCTCTGAAACATCAGAATGTGCAGTGTTAAATTAGTCTTATCATAACTCTTTATTTTCAGGACAATCTCCAGATATATGTGAATTTTAGAGCCCTTTGAAAATTAAAAGCAGGTCTTTGCAGGGGAGGCGGGTTATTTTGGGAACCCTTTGGCTAGGTGACAACAAATTTGCATCAGAAAGTCAACCCCAAATCCTGATGTGGCACACCAATATTCAAGGCAATTTGATTCTTCCTGTGAGTTTTAGAGCACATTTTTAGAGTTTTAGAGAAATTTTGTCTTTACACTGAAACGTTGTGCACTTTTGCATGCATGACTTTGGAAATCTGGCTGATACAGCTTTACTGGGGACTAATGAAAGTTATTCAGGCAGACCAATGATTGTTTTTATGAATTTGCAATTGTTTAGTATTAGTATTTATATGAATCTGAAATTGCCAATTTAATCTGAATTTTGGTAATGTACTGAGGAGGAATATGCATTTTTGTATTAATATGGATGAAAATGTAACAAAATAAAAAGTACTCCAAGTAATTGAATAGCTTAAAAAAAAGTGAGCAAGCCACACAGAAGCTGCTATGTCATGCCGATAAGGTTGTCATACCTATGTGGTTACATGGTGTCCAGATATTATATGTATGCAAGACTGTACTGGGTCTTTGAATATAAGTTCAAAAGGAGCTGAATTAATTTACCTTCAAAAGGAGATTTTCTATTTTAAATATCTTTTATTGGACTAACTCCTGTTGATGAGAGAGACAAGCTCTCCAATAAAAGATATTTCCTCACCCACCTTGTCTCTCTAATATTCTAATATGCGTACATAAAGTAGATGAAACCAAACTGCCCAGTTTAACAGCCATTATTTTGGTTTTTGTTTTAAGGAGAGGATTCAAGACAGCCCTTCTCCTGCTCCATCCCTGGAAGATAGTCAGAGGCCTGGGAGTCATGCTTCTTCACATCAGAGCAGTAGTGTGTCCAGCTCTCCATCCCAACTTGACAACACCTCAGATAGAATTGGTTGGTACTTTATTATTCCCAGCCTTCCTTCACTAAGACAACTATTCTGTGGATTTGAGAAGTGTGCTGTGAAAAATACTTCACTAAAGGAAAATTGATAGTGTTAGTTTTAAAATTGACTCTGTGAAGCAGTCATTTATCATTCAGAAAATTAGAGAGGCATTAGAACGCAGGATATAAAGCTGCCTGTTCTTCTCATACTTGCTCATTACTGCAGAAAGCCTGACCAATCACATGACTACATGTCATGCACACATCAACTCAATGTCAAAGTATTTTGCCCCTACTATGATATAACATACACGTCTCATGGCATCCTTCTAAATGTACATTTGTACTCAGCAAATGATATCATGACTATAATAAAGGAACCCCCCCCCACACTTTTTTCCATTGTCATTAAGATTTTTTTATTTTCACCGTAGGCATCAGGATCTGTGCATTATTTAGATGAAGGATGGCCTTGTAGGTGAAACACAGTTCTGGAAAACATAAGATCAGGCTCTCCCACAGACAGCTGTTTGACCTTGGGCAAATCACTGAATCCCTGTGCATGTCAGTTTCCTTATTTGCAAAATAGGATAATATTTCCTCATTTTACATATTATTGACAATTAATTCATGTTTGTAAAGCTCTCCAGTGAAGGTGATGTCTCTTCATCTGTTTGTACAGCACCCAGCACAATGAGGCCTTGATCCAGACTGTGGCCTTTTGATGCCATTGTTATATAAATGATTATTAATAATAATACACTTGGCGATCCTCTGTGGTCCAACAGTGTTAGGTATTATTAACTACGGTATTGTTGCCAAATATAAACAACTTTGAGGCAACACCTAAATTTATGCTGAACCAAAATATTTTTCTATGTCTAATAGTGATGTTTGCCCATACTGTGCTGGTTTTAGAAGGATATATAAATATTTTTTGACTTTTTCTGTTTCCAGTTAAACACTGTCTAAAGAATTAACATAAAGGTCTTAGCAATTCTCCTGATCTGGAGTGATTTCAAATTCTATAATCAGTTAATTGTGGAGAAGGTAATGTTTTAATCAAATAAAAACAAAGAAAGTAAGCATCCTGAAATCATAAACTTAACATGTCTCACTGATTTTCCAGGTGGTAAGTAAAGAATTGCTCTCTCAACATCAAAAAGGATTGTCTTTTAGTTGTCATCCATCAATTTGGTTTGCTAACCGTCTATCTGTCTGTATTTCTTTCTTAAGCTAGCTGCATTATAGATAATTACTGATTCTTTAAATCCTCTCGTCTATTAAACATGTTTTTTCCCCAAAATGATTTCTGTGAAGCACTTTTGTAATTAGTTAATTTGAGCATTTTATAGGAAATTGCACTCATCCCAGTGGTAATTTTTCTTCTGTTCTGGTGTCTTTGTGTAATCAACTTAAGCAAATTTGCTTTTGCTGTTTATGTTAATACTTTGCTGTAAATGTTGAAAATTTTGAATTTAGTAGATGACAAAAAATGGCCCACCACTTAAGAACTCGCTATATAAGAATGCAAAATTGCCAGAATATTGGCAGAAAAAAAATGTCATTTAATATTTTCATTCTCTATTTTGGCAATTTTTTCCACTGGCAGTGTTACAGAGCTGTGAATTCTGATTTTTTTAGCTATGCTGACCAACACCAGAGAAGGAGAACTCATTGATCAAGATACTGGGACCAATCTAAAAAAACTCCAGAAGGAGAAAGGTAGATTCGTTTATTGTTTTTTATACTGCATGTGCAAGGAAATTAATAGTGCACTTTACCTGCATTGCCCACATTCTATATATCCAGTGGCATAACATGTTATATTTATAGAGCTGAACATATAATTTGCAATGAATAAGGTATCCAATGAATTTAACCGTTTTTCTGCTTAGGAAGTATAAACAATAAGATCTGTATTTCTTTGTATTTTTTCATTCTTGGAGAAATATTTGGCAGATCTTTTAAATTTTATTAATTGATTATGAATAATTCTCTACAAATATTTGGTTAGCTCCTTGGTACTGTTTCTTTTCCTTTACAGGGTGAGTGTGGAAGCACCTTCAGTGTTAATATTTGTGCATATTAATTTAATTTCTGTGAATGCTTTTTAGGCAGTATGTTTGTTTTCTGCTAAAAGTCATAACAGTCAACTCAGTTGCTCAAGTTGGGGGCGACATTGTTGGCAAATGTTAACTAGGTCCCCCTGCTGCTAATGTCAACAAAGAGTTGAGGCTTCTGCAGTTTTCAGTCTTATGCAGGGACCTGTGGGCTGCTTCTGGGAGCAGTGCTGGGTCAGGGCAGGCAGGGAGAAGAGGTTCTTTAGACCTCTGACCTCTTCTACCCTGGGGGAGAGAATGCATGTTCTTACCTTAATGATCTATGTCTCTAGTGGTCACTGCCCTTTCTTCCTCCTCACGCATTTTCTGATGTTTCTCTAGTCATTGCAGTTGTTCCTTAAGGAACCCAATGATGGGCCCTATTGAGTTCATTTGAGAACTTGTCATGAGTTCATGGAATACCTTGAGTTCATATGCCCCCTGGGCCCTTATGCTTAAGTCCTTCACTGTTGTTTCCCCTAACAGTTTGCATTTGTGTAAGCAGTGTTGAACAAACCAACACCAGTAGCTAAATAGTACTTTCACCAGGGGTTCTCAGCCTTTTTAACTCCAGGGCCCAGCAGGACAGGAGGGACTCAGGGCTCCGGGTGGGGGTGGGAGGGTAGCAACCCTTGGTGGGGTGCGGTAGTAACCCTTGGGCATAGATGTTGTTTGACTTCTATTTTGGGTGGGCCAATGGGGCTCAAGCCAGCTCCGCATGGCGAGGTCCGGGGAGGGAGCGCCACTCCACCCCCTGACACCTCAGCAGGCCACCCAGCCCTCCTGGGTTGTGGGGGAGGGGACGCAACCAAAACTTATAACTCTAAGTTGGGGGGCTCACCTCAAAAAGTTTGAAAACAGCTTAGAGTGCTGGGGTAGCTAGAGGCAGTGTGTGGGCAGGGAAGTAGCTCAGGGTGCAGGGAGGGGTAAGTAGGGACTGTGTGTGGGCAGGGAGTAACAAGGGGTGCAGGGAGGGGTAGCGAGGGGCTGTGTGGGCAGGGGTAGCTCAGGGTGCAAGGAGGGAATAGTTAGGGGCTGTGTGCAGGAAGGGGAGTAGCTCTGGGTGCAGAGAGAAGAGTAGCTAGGGGCTGTATGCTGGGAGGACTCCCCATGGTCCCTGTTCCCTGTGGGATCTGCCAGACACAGAGCCGGGTCCCATGCCCAGGTGGCTCTTACTGTCTGCGTGAGCAAAGGGGGCTTGTGAGCTGAGGAGCAGCTTCAACCCGTTGCAGTAGCAGGAGACGAGGGAACGCACTGCCCCCTGTTGAGAACTGCTGCACTACACCTTCCTTCTTAAAATAACACACTGCCTTTACTTCAAAAAGAACAGGAGTACTTGTGGCACCTTAGAGACTAACACATTTATTTGAGCGTAAGCTTTCGTGGGCTACAGTCCACTTCATCGGATGCATAGACTGGAACATATAGTGAGGAGATATATATACATACAGAGAACATGAAAAGGTGGGAGTTCCCCTACCAACTCTAAGAAGTGGGCTTTAGCACATGAAAGCTTATGCTCAAATAAATTTGTTAGTCTCCAAGGTGCCACAAGTACTCCTGTTCTTTTTGCGGATACAGACTAACACGACTGCGAGTCTGAAACCTGCCTTTACTTCAGTAATTACGTAGATGAGTATTTTAGTCTGAACCTGGAAGTGTGGTCGATTTTAATTTTGTTGAAGCATGCATGGTTTCTTGCCACATGTTTAGTCATTTTTTTCAGTGAAACAATGCAATATGCCCTATGAGGCTCCAACATGCAAATCATATATTTGACTGATGGCTGTTGTCTGTCACTCAAGGCAGAGCACATCCTGTATAGTTTAATAAACTACAAAAAAGTCAACCCCAAATCCCATATAAAATTCATTCTAAGAACTTAAACTCAAATCCAGGCTTTCTGTAGTCATTTAATATCCCTTGTAACTTTTTGCATGAACAGGGGTATGAACACTAATGTCCTAGCCAACTTCCCATGAAGTTTCAATTTATATAGTAATCTTCATTTCTTGTCCTACATTTTTATGTAATGTTGCTTTATTTCATCCACTAAGTGCCACATATATACACATGTATCATATACAAGTGCTTGAAGGATGTTTAGGATGAAATTGCTGTTTAGAGATTGGTGCAAACACAAATTCCAGATCACGAATGTCTACCCAACTCATTCAAAAATCTTGACTCAGGCCCTCCCCAAAATTCCTGAGTTTAGCTCAAAAATTATAACATTTTTTTAAAAAGGGGTGAGAGGTCATTTTTATTGCCTTTTCATTTATGGTGCACTTGGATCATATTTTCAACCTTTTCTCTGAAACCGTGAGGTACAGAAATGTCTTTTAAAAAAGGTTAAAACCCTCCGGTAATCCCATGACTCCAGGAGCTGGGACTTTATGAAAAATACTAAATATCATGTGATTCAGGATAAAATTATGAATGTTGGCAATACTGTATATCCAAATAATTCCAAACTTAATTCACATCTAGCATTGCGATTGGCCTCCATGTTTATTTTACAGCTCCTGGTGAAATCTCCATTGAGTGGAGGTTTCTATCTTACTTTAGCTATAGTGATCCACGATCCATGATGATTGGCTTTTGAAAGCTTCTAAACATTCTAGCCTGGGCCTTTCTCTTGTGCTATGTAAATGTCATAATATTATTCCTCACTTAGAGTATCTCATCCTTAACACGAACTTTATTCCCAAAGGTTAGGTTCTTGCACACAGACAGCACATTGCCACATAACATGAAAAATGAACTGCAGAATTTGTGCATCTGCAAATTAGCTGATTTTAGAAGTTACACAGTAATTTGTAGCAACGTATTTGAGAGCAGCATCTCACACCTCTCTATGAGATCATAGTTTTAGCACATATGGGTGTGGCAGTAATAGAAGAGGTGATATATGTTGAACTGCTCAGTAAATACTACAGATATCATTTGTATAAACAGTGAGCTTCATTTTTCAAACACTGCCACTGCCTTTAGCAAGGCAAAATATATTTACCAGTGAAAAGGTTAGGAAGGAATGTAGTTAAATAAAAGTATCAACATTTATTAAGTATGACAAGTAAGCACTTTTTACAACCGTGGCAAACATATGTTTTCACATCTGTTTTGAGTAATATCATCATGATTTAAAAATGATTTATAGCTGTACATGCCATAAAATGCCAGCTTTGCTGTAACTTGGAAATTTTCAGACAATGAAGAAATTATTATTGAAGACATGTATAGAACATGGTTTTTTGTGACATACACCTTTTTATAACTTATACAAACTTGAGCATTCTGACACAATATGGGGAGTAACACAATGAAAATTAACTAACTAAAATTCAGCTGCTGGAGTTACTAATGTAAAATCTCAGCACAAGAAACAATAGGAGTTTATCCTAGTTGTTATCAATGACTGCTGTAATACACTTTAAAATAAGCAACTTGCAGGCATTTTCTTCTCCCATCATATAGAATGATGTCAGAAACAGACAAAACATATGCTTTAGTCAAAATAATTTTGATTGAGTTACTCTTGAAGAGAAAAATAGCTTTAAAATTCATGTAGCCCAGTTGTTATGGTATGGCAATCTGTATATGCAGATCTGTATAATATACATTACAGATTATCATTTTATGTTAATAACAATACCACAGAGGTGTCAGGACACCAGATGGCACAGAGGATTAGTGATAGATTACAGAGATTTTCACCTTCATGCTGGCAATTCACTTTTAGTAGGGTCAGTAGCAAGTAATAAAACTGCGGCTGCTGGCATATAGTTCCTGATTCTTCAGGGTATTTGAACACGTGCATAACTTTTAGCTTGCTAGAGGAGAAACAGCATAAATTCTCAATTATAGAGGGGCTTTTAATCCTCGAATTGAACAGTTCTGAAGTTCCGTTTGGTGGATGACTGTTGTGATTATACATACTAGCCAGTATATTACATGTGGCTGAAAACCATATGTAAGGGTTGTTTTGTAGTTTATTTGAAATTATTTAGTGGGCTCTTGCAAAGGAAACTAGCTGAGCTGGGCAAATTTCTCACAAATTTTTTCCACAAATATTTGCAGATATTAAAGTGAACTTTGAGCTTAAGTGGAGATGGTATCTTTTGTGTGGGACAGGTCAGTGCTCAACCCAGCTTCCCAAACTCTTCCCCAGAACCCTATCACTGAGAAGAATAGACAGGCCTGTAACTAGAGCTGATCCAGAGAACAGAAGGGTGTGCTGTCTGCCGGGTGCTAAGATACGGGATGTGGACCTTAGGCTGAAAAGGATCCTAACGGGAGCTGGGAAGAATCTGTTGATTGTCCTTCATTTGGGAACGAATGAGACAGCTAGATTCTCGCTGGAACGTATCAAGGGAGACTATGCCAGACTAGGGAAGACGCTTAAGGAAATCGAGGCTCAGGTGATCTTCGGTGGGATTCTGCCGGTTCCTAGAGAAGGGCAACAAAGATGTGACAAGATTATGGCGATCAACAGATGGCTCAGGCAGTGGTGCTATAAGGAGGGCTTTGGGATATATGGCCACTGGGAAGCATTTATGGACAGAAGACTGTTCTCTCGGGATGGACTTCACCTGAGTAAGGAGGGAAATAGACTTCTAGGATGGAGGCTCACCCAACTGATTAAGAGAGCTTTAAACTAGGAATTTGGGGGAGATGGTTGGGAGATGTCCAGGTAATCTCCACGCCAAAATTTAACCTTGAGAGGGAAGAAACCAAAGTAAGAGAGGATACAGCCCTGTACAGAAGAATTGACATAAGGAGGAAGGGTAGTGTAGATACCAGTCTAATAGGTGATGCTGGTGGTAGAATGTCTGTGCCTAACCAAGTAAAGAATGTCAGTGAAGCCAAATGGCAAAAATTAAGATGTCTGTACATTAATGCGAGGAGCCTAGGTAACAAAATGGAGGAACTAGAGCTACTGGTGCAAGAAGTGAAACTGGATATTATAGGGGTAACAGAAACATGGTAGAATAGTAGTCATGACTGGAGTACAGGTATTGAAGGCTATGTGCTGTTTAGGAAAGACAGAAATAAAGGCAAAGGTGGTGGAGTAGCATTGTATATCAATTATGAGGTTAACGGTAAAGAAATAAGAAGTGATGGAATGGATAAGACAGAGTCTATCTGGGCAAAAATCGCACTGGGAAAGAAAGCTACCAGAGCCTCCCCTGAGATAGTGCTTGGGGTGTGCTGCAGACTGCCGGGATCTGATTTAGATATGGCTAGAGACCTCTTTAATGTTTTTAATGAAGTAAACACTAATGGGAATTGTGTGATCATGGGAGACTTTAACTTCCCAGATATAGACTGTAGGACAAGTGCTAGTAAGAATAATAGGGCTCAGATTTTTCTGGATGTGATCGCAGATGGATTTCTTCACCAAGTAGTTGAAGAACCAACAAGAGGGGATGCCATTTTAGATTTGGTTTTGGTGAGTAGTGAGGACCACATAGAAGAAATGGTTGTAGGGGACAACCTTGGTTCGAGTGATCATGAGCTAATTCAGTTCAAACTAGATGGAAGGATAAACAAAAATAGATCTGGGACTAGGGTTTTTGACTTCTCAAGGGCTAACTTTAAAGAATTAAGGAAATTAGTTAGGGAAGTGGATTGGACTGAAGAATTTGTGGATCTAAAGGCGGAGGAGGCCATGAATTACTTTAAGTCGAAGCTGCAGAAAGTATCAGAAGCCTGCATCCCAAGAAAGGGGAAAAAAACCATAGGCAGGAGTTGTAGACCAAGCTGGATGAGCAAGCATCTCAGAGAGGTGATTAAGAAAAAGCAGAAAGCCCACAAGGAGTGGAAGATGGGCGGGATTAGCAAGGAAAGCTACCTTAGTGAGGTCAGAACATGTAGGGATAAAGTGAGAAAGGCTAAAAGCTATGTAGAGTTGGACCATGCAAAGGGAATTAAAACCAATAGTAAAAGGTTCTATGGCCATATAAATAAGAAGAAAACAAAGAAAGAAGAAGTGGGACCGCTAAACACTGAGGATGGAATGGAGGTTAAGGATAACCTAGGCATGGCCCAATATCTAAATAAATACTTTGCCTCAGTCTTTAATGAGGCTAATGAGGAGCTTAGGGATAATGGAAGGATGACAAAAGGGAATGAGGATATGGAGGTAGATATTACCACATCTGAGGTAGAAGCCAAACTTGAACAGCTTAATGGGACAAAATCAGAGGGCCAGATAATCTTCACCCAAGAATATTAAAGGAACTGGCACATGAAATTGCAAGCCCATTAGCAAGAATTTTTAATGAATCGGTAAACTCAGGGGTTGTACCGTACGACTGGAGAATTGCTAACATAGTTCCTATTTTTAAGAAAGGGGAAAAAAGTGATCCGAGTAACTATAGGCCTGTTAGTTTGACATCTGTAGTATGTAAGGTCTTGGAAAAAATTTTGAAGGAGAAAGTAGTTAAGGACATTGAGGTCAATGGTAATTGGGACAAATTACAACATGGTTTTACAAAAGGTAGATCGTGCCAAACCAACCTGATCTCCTTCTTTGAGAAAGTAACAGATTATTTAGACAAAGGAAATGCAGATGATCTAATTTACTTTGATTTCAGTAAGGCATTTGACACGGTTCCACATGGGGAATTATTAGTTAAATTGGAAAAGATTGGGATCAATATGAAAATTGAAAGGTGGATAGGAACTGGTTAAAGGGGAGACTACAGCAGGTCGTACTGAAGGGTGAACTGTCAGGCTGGAAGGAGGTTACTAGTGGAGTTTCTCAGGGATCAGTTTGGGGACCAATCTTATTTAACCTTTTTATTACTGACCTTGGCACAAAAAGCGGGACTGTGCTAATAAAGTTTGCGGATGACACAAAGCTGGGAGGTATTGCTAACACAGAGAAGGACCGGGATATCATACAGGAAGATCTGGATGACCTTGTAAACTGGAGTAATAGTAATAGGATGAAATTTAATAGTGAAAAGTGCAAAGTCATGCATTTAGGGATTAATAATAAGAATTTTAGTTATAAATTGGGAACACATCAGTTGGAAGTAACAGAGGAGGAGAAGGACCTTGGAGTATTGGTTGATCAGAGGATGACTATGAGCCGCCAATGTGATATGGCCATTAAAAAGCTAATGCAGTTTTAGGATGCATCAGGCGAGGTATTTCCAGCAAAGGTAAGGAGGTGTTAGTACCGTTATATAAGGCACTGGTGAGACCTCATCTGGAAGACTGTGTGCAGTTCTGGTCTCCCATGTTTAAGAAGGATGAATTCAAACTGCAACAAGTTCAGAGACGGGCTACTAGGATGATCCGAGGAATGGAAAACCTGTCCTATGAAAGGAGACTCAAAGAGCTTGGCTTGTTTAGCCTAACCAAAAGAAGGTTATGGGGGGATATGCTTGCTCTTTATAAATATATCAGAGGGATTAATATTAGGGAGGGAGAGGAATTATTTAAGCTTAGTACCAATGTGGACACAAGAACAAATGGGTATAAACTGGACACTAGGAAGTTTAGACTCGAAATTAGACGAAGGTTTCTAACCATTAGAGGAGTGAAGTTCTGGAACAGCCTTTCAAGGGGAGTAGTGGGGGCAAAGACATATCTGGCTTTAAGGCTAAGCTTGATAAGTTTATGGAAGGGATGGTACGATGGGATAGCCTAATTTTGGCAATTAATTTTGGCAATTGTTCTTTGATTATCAGCATGTAAGTATGCCCTGTGGTCTGTGATGGGATGGGATCTGAGTTACTGCAGAGAATTCTTTCCTGGGTGCTGGCTGGTGAGTCTTGCCCACATACTCAAGGTTTAGTTGATCGCCATATTTGGTGTTGGGAAGAAATTTTCCTCTGGGGCAGATTGGCAGAGGCCCTGGAGGTTTTTCACTTTCCTCTTCAGCGTGGGGCATGGGTCACTAGCTGGAGGATTCTCTGCAGCTTGAGGTCTTCAAACCACAATTTGAAGACTTCAACAACTCAGACATAGGTTAGGGGTTTGTTATAGAAGTGGATGGGTAGGATTCTGTGGCCTGCTTTGTGCAGGAGGTCAGACTAGATGATCATAATGGTCCCTTCTGACCTTGAAGTCTATGAGTCTATGAGATAATTAAATAAGCTAGACAAGAATAGTTGGCCATTACTTTTGCAACTAGGATCATGCGTGAGCCTGCAGTTGTTATGTGTGACTATCTGAAGAGAAAAATTAATTTAAACTTGAACCCAGGGTAAGTTTATTAAAAGCCAAAGCCTCCCTCTGCTCCTAATGAAGTCATTGGGGTACATTTAGGTCAATGATAAGCACTTTTTAAAAATCCCACCCAGATAATAAAGCCAAAAAATAAATCACGCAGTAGCCTATTTTTTCTAGCAAAGATTCCTGTGCTTTCCTAGAAAAGTTTTAAAATTGTATTTAGTACTGTAGTCTTGTTCCCTACCTTTGTCAAAACTGCTCCCTTACCCTGAGAGGTTTAAAGCCTCAGCTTTTTCCTGAATGAGTTAAACAGAAACAATACTGTATCTTTTGGCTGGTCACAACTAACCATCACAGCAAAAATTTGGAATATCAAGTATCAGATATTCTCAGTGAACTATTCACAACTGAACAACAAGAATAAGTTGTTGTATAAATGCGAATGGAATCGGGATAGTTTGACAAGCTCATGGTTATACTTGGAGCTGAAAAAAAACTACATTTGTTGAAAAACTTATTTGCTCTGAATTAGTTGCCCAGTTCTGGAAACTGCTCTCTAGCACTCTCTAGGCACTTAGACAAATCTGTGGGATATGTTCTGTTTTTTCTACAGAGAGTTTAGTCTCCAGAGCTGTGAATCTGGTACCTATTACTTTCGTTTTTCTTTTTCTTTTTTTTTGAAAAAAACTCTTCCCATATTATTCAAAGGGAAATGGGGATTTTGCATCTTTTCTGTCAGCTGAGGTATCTATACAAGTTCTACTGAAAGTGACAGAAATATTTACAGTTGACTGGAAGCTTGAGGCAACTGAAAAATTAGCTGTTTTGTTTAACACATTTCACTAGATGACAACAGACTTTTATACAGTTTGAATTAATCATTGCCAAAGGAGGAGTAGGTTATTTAAGTGTGAGGGGAAGAGTAAAAACAGGTGCAGACCACCTGAAACAGCAACTGGCACCATGCTATATGAAGTATGTTCTCTCTTGAGACAGAACTTTTCCAACAATTAAACTGAAAGCATCCAGATGAAGTGTACAAGGAATAAGAAAAGAACTAAAGGGCATGAAGCTGAAATACACAGTGTGTGTGAAATACAGAAAGTGCACAGTGTATGTCAACACCTATTCAAAATTTTCATGATGGGATATCTTAATTCACACACTGGCTGTGTTGTCAACATACCATTATTTCACAACATGTTCAAGACATTCTGTGAAACAAGAAATATTTAATTTTTATTTTGTGTGAATGTTCCTCTTGAGAAATATTGAAGACTCCCAAATTAAAAATAAATTCATGTTCCTTTTGACATCTCTCACCATGCACACTACAGACTCTTAGGTCATTTAATAACAGTTGAAAGAAATAATATATTAGAGTTAAAAGAAAGTCATGGGGTTTCATTTCACCAGATTTTGTGCCATCCAGGTGTTCAGATACAGCTTTGACCCCTGTTCAGATTTTAGGTACATTTTTGGATCAGAGGAGGACTTGTACTTTGGTGGCTGATGTACACCATTCGACTTCCAAGCATTTCTCAGATTTGAGTAAGAAACAGATGATCTCAAGGAAGAGACAAGCTTTGATGGCTGCATCATCTTCACCTGAAAAAAGGAGATGGGAGATTATTAATTTTTCTCTGGATCTATCTGTATCTCTTCCTTCTCCTAAGATTCCTACAGGGTCTCAATGAAGAGCTTTCTCTCCATTTATTTCTCTCCATATTCGGGGTCAATTGCTGGTTCTCGTGCAGTCCATCATGGATCTGAGGCTGGATCCATTTCCAGAGTAGGATAGAGAAAGAATAAAGAGACCTGTTTCCGCTTATTTCATGCTGCCTTTTGGCCTTCTTCCTGCAGATATGTTCCCAAATACCTGTTGCTGGGGTCATTGGAGGCCACCATGGAAATTTTTCAAGTGTCCTCCTGATGTTTCATCTGTAAAGGATCTGGCAGGGGAGAAAACCTCAGATCCACTTCTACCAGACAGGGGTGCCACATACTCCATCTGAGGAAGAAGATGACATCTTTTTTTTTGAAGACAGATGATGATCTTGATTTGTCACCAGATGAGCTTCTGCCTCTTCCCCTTCTGCGGATGCTCTGCAGTTTCATGCCCTGGTGGATTGCATGGCGTCCACATTGAACTTCCCTTCAGTACCTGTGGAGGAAACCTCCCATTCGGTGTCCAACATTCTTGGAAATACCTTCAACAGTAGGATGTCATTACCAATTCTCAGTGGTCGGCTGCAGCCCACTAAGATCGCTTGCTCCCCTGCCTCTTGCCAGCCTATTTTTGAAAGGGCAGACAAATAATAACAGATACCCTTGGAGGGGTTTTCATATTTTCGCATACACCCTGTGCCTAATTCACTGGCTGTGGCTGCAGCCAGTAGTAGATTGAGGTCTGGACAAGCACTTTCCACTCCAGCTGACAGAGAAGGGAAAAGGATTGATTCCCTAGCGAGAAAGGTATTCTCTTCTTCCTGTCATGGTATTAAGGTGGCAAATTACCAAGCAGTTATGGCCCACTATCAATTCCACCTGTGGGAAAACATGGCAGTGTTTGTGCAGGATTTGCAGGAAGACAAAAGGAGAATGGCAGATGTGATTATAACGGAAGGTCAAAATGTGGCAAAGCACACTTTCAGGGCTCCATTTGATGCCTCAGACTCTTCTGCTAGAGCATTGACTTCTGTGGTTATTCTGAGGAAACAGTCCTCTGCTTTTGCTTTGGATACAGTAGAGCCTCAGAGTTACAAACACCTCGGGAATGGAGGTTGTTTGTAACTCTGAAATGTTTGTCACTCTGAACAAAACATTATAGTTGTTCTTTCAAAGGCTTACAACTGAACATTGACTTAATACCGCTTTTAAACTTGACTGTGAAGAAGAAAAATGCTACTTCTCCTTTATATTTTTAGTAGTTTATATTTAACACGGTACTGTACTGTATTTGCACTCTTATTTTTGTCTCTGCTGCTGCCTGATTGGGTCCTTCTGGTTCCAAGTGAGGTGTGTGATTGACTGGTCAGTTCATAACTTTGGTGTTTGTAACTCTGAGGTTCTACTGTACTAGAATTAAAGTGGAGGATCTCTCCTTTGAAGAGGTTGGTCTTTTCAGTGAAAAGATGGATGAGTGGCTGAAAAAAGTGATGGCCACAAGATGGATGTCCTGCTCTTTGGGTTTGATTTCTTCTAGAAGGCCTTCTGCTCTTTCCTTCTCTTATCAGAGACAGCATTATCTGCCATCTTTCTCAGCTTATTTTTCATCAAATCAGAGATGTCTACAACATCACAGCAGGCTACATCTTTCCAGAGCCAACACAGAGAGAAGTCTTTTAAATCAAGGTTTAAATCTAAGCAAACTGCTCTCTCCCTTTCATCTTGGTTGAACAGGAAGCCTCAGAGTTGATATGAGGATCAAAAATTAAGAACCAGTCAGCTTAGTCACTTCCCTTCTTCTGTTTTGAGGCTGGTTAGCCCATTTTTATCAGCAAATAAGGCTTCTTACACTGGACAGATGGGTTCTAGGAATTATAGAGAAGGGCTATGTCATTAAAGTTTAAGAAACTATGCTCTTTAATTTCCCCCTAACCTGGCCTTTTCAGGGAACCTTCCGTGATGCTAGTCTACATTCAGAAGTGCAAAAGTTGCTTCTGATAGGGGCTGTTGAGGTATCTGGGCACCTGAGGAAGCTTTAGATACTTTCTGGTGTAGAAAAAGGAGGGAGCAGTTCCTCAAAGTTCAGATTTAAGAAACCTGAACATTTGGAAGTTTGTTTCATGTTCACTCTAGCCTCCGTAATTCCTTTGCTTTCAGCTAAGGAATGGTTTGTGACTCCCGATTTAAAGGATGGATATTTTCATATCTCTATTTGACACAGTCATCAAAAGTGTTTTCATTCTGTGGTGATATGATACCATTTCCATTACAAGGTGCTTCCATTTGGCCTGTCCAAAACACCAAGAGTTTTTATGAAGTGCCTTTCTGGGGTTGTGGCTCATATTTGAATGGCTGGATTTTTAAGGCCATTGTTCACACGGATCTGTTAAACCACATTGCTTTTACAACTTTTTTTAGACCCGAAATTACTTATGAATGTGAGAAAGTAAACCTCTGTTTGAACTCAGGGAATTTTATTCATAGGCTCCATATGGTACTTGGTGGCAGGGAAAACCTCTTCTACCAGATGACAGATTTTTTTTAAATTGTTCAATATGTTTTAAACATTCAAATACATCAAACTCAGAATGTAATTTTCTTTCTGGAACTCACAGGTGTCATGACAGCTGCTACCTATGTGACTCTGTTTGTATGTCTCAGAATGAGGCCAATGCTGCATTGGATATCTCAAGTCTACAGACCAAATGTGGACAATTTACAAATGTTAGTCAGCATGCCTTGAAATATTTTGGATTCATTGACATGGTAGTTAGTTAGACCATATGTTCTCAGAGATGTCCAGTTCAGTCCCCCTTCACCATCAGTGAGGGGTAACTTCTGATGTGTCAGTGGAAACACATCTGAGTCATCTTACAGGTTGAGGTCACTGGACTTCTCAGGAGAGAGGCTTGTACATCAGTGTGTTGGAGTTAAGCGCTGTTAGTCTGGCCCTCAGATCATTCCTCCTTCCCTCAAGTACTAATGGACAATACATCTGTTATGCATTATGTCAACACACAGCTGGTGTGGGGGTGGGGGAACAGTGCTCACTGCGCTCATCTCTGAACAGAGGCAATCAGATTATGGGACTGGTGTATTCTCCAGGACATTTATCCAGTGGCCCTGAATTTAGCAGGAGAAAACAATGTCGTAATAGATCATCTCAACAGGGACAAGTGTCAGATGCATGAATGGTGCTGAAGGATCAGTTGAATCAGGGCATCTTTTCCAGCTGGGGTCAGCCAGAGGTGGACCTATTTGCTACACAGTTCCACAGAAAGTGTTGCTGTTTCCACTCAAGAGTGGGAAGGGATAGTCAATCCATCCTGAATGTTTTCATTCTGCACTGGGGAAGAGGCCGTCTCTATGCTTTCCTCCCTTTCCATTAATCCAGAAGTTGGTAAGGAAGATGTGTTAGAACAGGGCAAAGATAATTCTGATTACTCCAGCGTGGCTGTGTCAGCAGTGGTTGACAATTCTGTTTCAACTGTCTATCTGCATCTTCCATGTCTTCCTCTGTTTCAAGACCTTCTGCCTCAGTAACAGGATACTTCATCTGGATCCTGATGGTTGGGCAATCAGACTTCGACTCTGTCTACTCTTAGGTGTGGTCTACACTGAGGATGGGGGGGAATCGATCTAAGTTACACAACTTCAGCTTCCTGAATAATGTAGCTGAAGTCAATGTACTTAGATCTACTTACCGTGGTGTCTTCACTATGGTGAGTCGACTGCTGCCACTCCCCTGTCAACTCTGCCTGTGCCTCTCACTGAGCTGGAGTACAGGAGTTGACGGGAGAGCGCTCGGGAAGTGATTTATTGGGTCTAGTCTAGACACGATAAATCGATCCCTGCTGGATCGATTGCTGCCCGCCGATCAGGCCAGTAGTGAAGACATACCCTTTGACAGACTCTGTCGATTCCATCTGAGAAGGAACAGTCACATTCCTTGTCAGTGTAAACTGTAGTGCTTAATTCTAGAAAGCTCTCTACCAGAAAGTGTTGTTATTTGAAATGGTCTAGATTTGGGGCTCGGATGCAGGAAAAATCTGATTCTCCTGTCTCAGCTTCCAAATTTCATGCTTTGGAATATTTAATGCACTTAAAAATAGAGGGTTATCTAACTCACATTTGAAAGTTCATTTGGCAACTATATCAATTTACCATATTTTGGTTGATTGTAGATTGCTGTATGTGCATAATACAGTTAAGAAGGGGCTGTCTAATGTGTATCCTCCTTTAAGAAATCCTGTACTCCCTTGGGATCTTAATTTGGCCTTACCTACACTCATGAAACCACCTTTTGAACCCTTGGCAGGCAGTTCTCTGTATATTTCTCTCTTAAGGCATTCATTATTGCCAAACATCAGCCAGATGGGTGAGTGAACTAAATGTATTGATGGCTGATCCACCATTTATATCTTTTGGTAAAGATAAGGTGGTTCTTAGATCTGATCTCAGGTTTTCCCAAAAGTGATTTCTGAATTTCACTTCAATCAGACAATTAATATGCTAGTATTTTTTTCCCAAAGACACATTCTAATGAGGGGAAATCTGTTTTACATTCTGTGGGCCAAGAAGAGCTCTCACATATTACTTAAATAGATCTAAAAGTTTTCAGATATTCATCTAGATTATTTGTGTTTTATGCTAAGAATCACGATGGGTTATACTGTGTCTTCCCAGACTGTTTCTAGATAGATTAAAAAATGTATTGTTCAATGCTACACATTGGCAAAAATTCCTGTACTTACAATGGTACAATCTTGTTCCACCAAAGCTTTGTCAGTGTCTTTTGCTTGCTTTGCTTTGCTTGCTTAAACAAATTCTGGTTACTGAAATTTGCAGAGCTGCAACCCGGAGTTCTATGTACATTTTTACTAAACATTCTTTTGATTTGGCTTCAAGGGCTGATGCTAGATTTGGGAGAGAATTTTGCAGATAATTTCTTATAGTCTCCATTACTGTTATCTTCAAAATCATTTAGAGTTTTGTCCCTTCTAAGAAAGAGAGAGAGAGAGAGAGAGAGAGTGTGTGTGTGTGTGTGCGTGCGCGCGCGCGCACATGCTGCTCAGACATGCATTCTGAGAAGGTTTAGTTTCTGATATGATGTATTCATCAATATGAGTTGATCTGGTCTGAATTAGACCATCCATCTTCGAAAATTTGGCTTCCCCTAGCAGCACATTTTACGGAAAAAAATGCTGATGTGACGAAGGACAATAAAGGCTGAGGTCAAATATCATTCTTCACTGGAAAACTTTTTTAGAAGCTAGCAATTTCTGCTTATAAGGAAGGTGTATACTATCAGCAAAGAAATTTTTGGTGGTTTTCATTGCATCTGATTTGTGGTCAAGGTAAAAGAACAATATTAATTAAGTAAATAATAATTAAGTAATTTTTCCCAAATGTCTGCAGTACCTGGGATAATCTCAAAGAAATCTATGGCAATTGCACCTTTAACCCTATGTTACATTTGCAATGGTTATATTCTTAGTTAGATTAACTATGAAGTTTTTTATGATACTCATAAATAGGTGCGAATGTCCCAATTAAACTTCACTAAAATCTTGATTAACACACTACAATTGGCAATATATTTTTATTTTAAAAGTGCAGATTCTGACAACACATTCATATCAGTTATATATTATTTAGAAATGGTGACTAGATGACTCATGGTGTTGGTAATGGGATCTGGAACTTTTTGAGGTATCTGTTCTGAACCCAGAAAAGGGCTGGAGGAATGAAAATCTTTCCTGTCTGATGAACTAATATTTAATGAGTCTTGGTGGTCTGTCCATTTCCAGTCACAGAGGAGAGACCACATGTTGAATAAACATAATAACTGACCAAACTGACCAGCCCAAGAGAGTGGTCCCTGTAGGTAAGGTTTAGGTAAGGCAGAGCAATGTGGAGAAACTTGTGCTGATGCTTTCCATGTTGTAACTGTTACATGGTCAATTAGAAAACTTCAGTTTCTAGGGCTGCAAATCCTTTACAAGCACTAAATTAATTATAATGAAATATAGTAAAGTGTGTTCATTTTTCAAAGAATAATTATCGTAATTGGATTCTAGAGTTTAGAGACTGATTCTTGACTCCCTGCTTTGTCCCCTTTGCATCACTCCTGTGGCACAAAAGGTCAGAAAGTCACCTTAAAATGGCTGCTGAGGATTCCTATTGCTTAGGGGAAAATGTGGCTGATGTGGTACCAGTGGATCTGGCCCCATATAATCCTCTCCTGAACCCACATCCAGAGTAGATGGCATTCCTGGGTCCTAAAAAGGGGTTGTGGCCAGAGTGCCTTTCTAGGGTAGCGGCTCATATTTGGATGACATCTGGAAAACCTTATGTGACATTTCTGACCAAACTCTTGTCTCTGACCAGCTGTGGGGAAGGCAAAAATTACCCACCGACCTGGCCAGTGTGTTGGAGTGGGAATAATTCCTTTCCATGCCAAAGGAACAGGGCAACTAGTGTAATGCCCCCAGATGATCATGGTAACCCAGTCCTACTCTGTCTGACCCATGGGTTAGCGGGAGGATGTTGTTGGCTTGAGGTAGAAGGAAAGAATTCCTACCATGATGTACAAATACCTTTCTTCCCTGGACACATGTTAAGTTAGCGTTTCCCCATCCCTGGTCCTGCCAGTTCCCTTTCCGCCTGCCTCCCTACCCTGGCACTGTTCAGTTGAGTATCCCATTCCCCTTCACAATTTCTTTGAATGCAGCTCTGTAAAGAGCCCCCAGTTTCTTTCTCTAGCCAGCCAAGGACTCGCTGCATCCAGTTGCAGTGAGCACATTTTCTCTCTCTCTCTCCTTTAATAATAGCCCTTTGAGTATTTTAAGAGACACCCACCCCCCGCCCCTCCTTTAGGGCCTATGTCACATCTTACATGAGAGCAGAATAAGCACCTTGTAAACATGATCTCTCTCTCTCTTCCTCCATCTTGTTTGTAAAGTATCCATTGCTGTAGTATCAAGGCCCACAGATCTGTTTCCTGTTGATGACTAGAGGTTTGGGAACACAAACACACTCTTTACTTGCACCTCTAAAATACTTGTGTTCCTACCCTACTAGGATATACTTTCCTGGCATAGAAAGTAGTAAACATTTCTGCCGATATTTAAGAAAGTGAACAAACTTCTCATTGGTTGTTATCTATGCTTGAAATTGATAGAAAGGCATGAATCTAGAATAAGTGTGCTCTTCATTGTATTTCAGGCATTGCATTGGGTTACATCTATTAGGATGCATATCATCTTGTTAGCAGAGCTGATGTGACCTGTACACTGACCTCAAAAACCACTGGGGCTGCAGAACATAGGGAGGTCCGGATTATAGCCAGCTCAGGTTACAATTTCAAGGAAATTAGGTTTCATGTTGAGGTAGTGGGCAGGGGACTTCACTACTGTCTTACTGTACTAAGTACCTGTTCATTGTAGCCATTTTTCTTTCTGGTGATGGGCAGTTTTATTAGTAATATTTTAGTATTAGTCCATGTAAACATATTTGGAATAGTTTGTCCTTTACCTGGAAGAATAGAATAGGTGCCTGGAAGCAATGTACAAATATGCTTTTATGGCAATTTTTGGTCTAAAAATGCATATTTAAAAGTACAAGAACAAAAAGCACCTGCTTTGAATTATCTCTTCACAAAGCCACTCCCTGCAGTCTTCTGTAAATTCAGCACTGTATAAGGTGGTTTATATCTGGTATTCTTTTCTGGTTTCTTACTACTGTAATACTTTAGCTTAGTATTACTTTTGAAGTAGACGTGTGGGTGCCACAGTTTGGAAGCCAGCAAATGAACAAGACGTATATTATGAATGGTACATAAAATAATGACTATTAGGAAGGAATCATTAAAACAAACATACAGGGATGAGAAGAAGAAACCCTACATGTTTTATTTTGTCTTTTTGTGATCCTGGTCAGATCCAACTTAGTGTCCTTTCAGTTTTGTGTTAGAGTATCTCCTTCTCAAAGTAATCTCTCCCCTAAAAATGTTTGGGGAAAAAATATGCAAAACGGTTGAGAAGACTTTTCCAAACTGGTTCATTCCCCCATATTCCACTCCTTCTCCAATACCTACCCAAACTCTACATTGAATTAGTTATACCCCCCAAAAAACCTGCTGTTGGTTTAAACTTGTCAGATTACACCAACAGGCTGTACATGAGAGTGGTGTGATCTGACAAGTTACAATGAAATGGAATGTGAAAGACAGGAAATTTAAGCATTATTAGATTAGCAGTAATATTTTGAGAAGCACTTCATTGTTTTCAATGAGACTTAGGGGCTCCTTAGTATCTAACTAACTTTTGAAAATGGGAATTGGGCTCCTAAATCATTTACACACTTTGGAAAATTTTACTCCATTGTGACAGATTGCTAATAGCCTGCATGGCAGTGAGAATCAGTTTGTGCATATTTTTCCTGTCTCCAAAGTTTGTCTTTAGAAACATATACTCTCACGAATCAGTCTATATGTCTGAGAAAATTGACAAGTGGAGAAGGAGTATCAGAATGAAAAGGCACATCAACATCTAATCTTTTTGGCCATGAAAAATATATAGAAACTGAAAACTAGTGAATTCAGAAGCTAAAGTGTGAATTATTATTCAAGTATGTTAATCCTTAACATGGTCCTTTTATCAAACTTGTTCTCTGTATGTTGTTTTGAAAACACCACCTAGTTAATTTTCTTCTTTTTCTGTTCTAGTTAATTCTACGTAGGTTTCTAAAGCAGATTTTTTTCCTAATTGAAATAATGGACTTTCCCGAAGAATACAGTGTGTAGTTTAATGAATAAAATTCTGCTTCCAGGTGCATTTCAAGATATTGTTTCCAAACTCTAAAACCTTTTATATGGTTTTGCACCTGTCTATTTTAGGTCTACGCTGTATTGCTTTGCAAAATTATGATATCTAGAATCAGCTCATGTGAATTTGCTGGAAATCCCTAGATATGTATGGCTGAGGATTAGAGACCGCATTTTCAAAGACAAAGACAGTTCACTAGCGCTATTTTAAAAAGAATAATTTTGAATGCTGACAATCAAGATGCTGGCAAAAGTGTTAAACCAGGATTATTATTATTATTATTTATTTGTTATTATTATTTTTTTTTTTAAAGGAGGAGAGTGATCACAGTGTTGCTGGTTTTCGCTTTTCTGCCATCCAGGCAAAAGAGTGAAGGAAATGTACAGAGTAAAGGATGCCAGTTGCTGTTTGACTTTTGATATTGTTGTCATGTAGCTTTAGGCATTACAGACAGAAAGGGATTCAAATGCAAAGGAGAAATGAAAAATTACTTTTTTAGAAGGAGTGCATTTTTTTGTGTTTTCCACGTTTCATAGAAAACAAAATACTGTCATAAAATTAAAACAAAGTTAATAATAAATATGTGGAAGAGCAGTGGGAGAAACTTACATGATGGGAATCAGTACAAAACCCTCTGATAGAAGATGAAACTATTCAATGTTTAGAAGTTAATAAAGTGAGCTAGTAAAAGGCAGTTTTATTTTTACAAGAATATTTATTACTAGCCTGTCTCTGAACAATACAATATATCAAAATCTAATCAAATTATTAGTTGGGGCACATTTTCTTGAAGTGTTAATAAGTACTTACCTATAATATAAAAGTTATATTTCTTGTGGAATAAAGAATAATGTTCTGTAATATTTACTGCCAATATACTATATGTCAACAATCATATAAATCAGGCTTCAGTTACCGTGTGTGTGTGTGTGTGTGTATATATGCAACTTATGTGCATTATCATACACAAAAAGTAGATGATAGATTCCTTCCAACATCTGAAAAATATTGTTATGACACTATAAGTGTGCAGTCTAAAGTATATTAATATATGTATGTGTTGTTTTCTTAGTGTTTTGACCAGTGAGGTCTGACTATTTGGATGTATGAGCTAACAAATTGTAGTGCTGGACAAACCTAAAGTTTCAGAGATTTGATTTGCATAACTTTCTCTCTCCAGCCTTCAGCAGGCTCCTTGATCTCTGTCAACTTCCTTTATTGACCTTGTCCCCTATCTAATTTTCCACAGCCATCAACAAGCCTGTTATCTTTGGAAATATCACACTGGGGGATAATTTCAGATGTGTTGCTCTTTCTGCTTGGCTTTGGTTGGTTGTGCTATCCAGATTGCTTACCTAAATATTTCCCTGGTTCAGAGGCATCCCATGTGTTGCTAGTTTTAACCTCTGGAAAGTTCCAAAACTCTGAAGATCTGGGGTGTGACTCGCCACTCACTTAAAAGTTCATTGACTTAAATGGAATTACTCCAGATTTTTACATGCATAAGTGAAAGCTGTTGGGGGACCAGTTTTTCATCCTCACCTGCAAGGCTCTGTATATCTGCCTGTCACTCTCTTCCCATTTCTTACTCCTTTACTGCCTGAAGCCTACTTAAATACCACCACTACCACTTAACGTGACTTCCTGCACTACTGTTTTCCACTTGGAACACTTTTCTGCACAAATTATCCTCCTGACCATCCAAATCCCTCCTGAATGCACATTTCTGTCACAAAGAATGGGCATCTAGAGTCAATAATATAATTTGTTTAAAAACAAAATAAACAACTGGCCTTCTATGGATTCTCCATGTGTATAAATCCCTGAGGCTGTGTCAGGTTTGGCGCAGGCATTTATGGGCTGTTCTTGTTCTCTGTCCCCACCCCCCTCCCCCGAAATGATGGAGTAAGGACAATTTGAGGGGATCTTTTCGGGGATTCCCTCCACTTCATCTTTCTCCTGCATCCTTCACAACAAAAAAGGGATAATCTGGCTATTGTATGTATCTAACCCATGAACCTGATTCTCTGAGAGAGGGAGATAGAGACAGAGAGAGATCTTTAACCCAAATAAGTAAAAACTAGAGCATATATACCACTGTCATGAGTTTGGTTGTCTCAGAAAAAAGATTAAAAAGATACAATGAATCCAAGAGATGAAAATAAATACAAAGAAGAGAAAAATAAAGATTAAACCTTTTCCACCCAAATCCCTGGAGTCAATTTATAGTGTCACATAAGCAGCCAAGAAGGTAACTACACCTGGTAGCAATGAATGTTTCCTTTTCTGTGTTACCAAATTAGCTATGGGGAAGTGCTTAGAAATGGAGTATAATGATTTCTGATAGAACTGTGTAACACTACATGGGCTTTGAGATAAGAACTTGACAAATGTGTAAAATAGATGCAAAACTGTTTTTGAAAAGGGGAGTGATTACCATTTTTTATGTTGTGTGCCAAAATTTGTGCATTTCAACTGTTAGTGGTTGGCTTCTTTTCAAAACTGATAAATAATGATGTTTGCTGAGGAAACAATTATCCTAAAAATAATTTAAAAGGACTGTATCCCTTTTTGTTTGCCTATAAAGACCACATTCAATTTATTGAAAGTGTATTATATATGGACAGAAAGAGCTCTACTTGCATCTATAAAACAGTTCTTAAATCATTCTAAATTATTGATGTGCACAAAGAGCTCTTTCCGCTTTTGTTTGAAGTTTTATTTCTGCGGCGTTGTGCTTTCTAATTGTACTTTCAACTACTATGACATCTGTTGTTTCAAAAACTTTGCAATACTTTTCTTTTTTAATGATAGATTTTTTTCAAAGACAGACTCTTTTCATTCTGAGCAAGAAAAAAATAATTAGTTGAAGAAAGATCACTGATTTGGCCGAGGAACTCACCATTTTACTTTTTTTTGCAAGTGGCTGTTTTATATGATTCCAGAACCTACTCAACAGAATGCTGTCCAAGAAAAATTCATCTCTGCAGCAACTCAGTATCTGTAGAGCATCAGCATATGTCCTTTGCTTCCCATGAGGCAATCCAGGACTTTATTCTCTGAAAATGAGTACCAAGAAAGTACTTCACAAATGGATAGTGTCTAGGTGACTAGCAGATGGAAAGCAAGCTAATATTCTAAGCTGCTATGCCTAGCAATATGTGAAACAAGCTAAGTAGGATGGAGATGAGTTTAGTCATTTAAAGATCTATGCTGAAATCCTTCTTAATATGACAAGTGATATGAGTGCGTGGTGGAGTAGTTAACTTACTTCTAATAGATCTGTTGCATAACTGTAACCTTGTCTTTGGCACAGAAGTTACAGCAGATGTAGAAGTATCCTGTGGTTTAGTAAGTACGGTAGAAAGACATTTTCTTTTCCTGTTCCAAGAGAGAATGCTTTTTTCCCTCTTTAAATAGAATTGACTTGCAGTTCTGAAAATATTTGCGTGAGAATAAGTTTAGTACTCAGGCCCAGCTACGATACACCATAACTAACCTTTGAATGAGAAGTTGCTCCTACAATTCCTGTAACAGTTAATTCAGAGTTAAGGGACTTAATTGACCAAAATATTAAATTATTAGGGAAAATATCATCCTAATTGAGGCTTGAACCCCTACCCTTTATCTACTGTGCGCCTACTCTGCTACTTGAGATGCGAATTGGGGGTTAATTGACTGGCTAGAAATCCCAAGCAGCAATTATTTCCTGTAATGGTGCTAACACATACTGTAGCAAAGGCATTTTTAATAGCATTCTTTTTTTTCTGGTTTTAGAAAGATGTCACAAGGACAGCAATGAAGGACACAGGGTGGAATGGTGGGGGGAGAGGGAATATAAATAAAAAAGTATTCAAGGTCCCCTTTCAAGTTCTTATTGGAAAACATCATGAAACAGAGTGAATATTTATGGTAGATTAACAGATACAATAGTATCTCTCTAATTTGCACATTGCCAGTCTGCACATCCTATTGCAAATCCAGCAATATTCTTCCACCTTCTCTGCAAATAATTAATAATATTGACCTGTAATAAGGTCTCATATTAATCAGATTTCATTACCATTACAAAATGTACGGCAGAACATTTACTAGTATACTATCAGATATTGTCATTAGAGATGGCCAAGCCTCATGGAGTTTGAGGTTTTTGAACCACACTGAAGACATTTTGGCTTTGAGAACTGATGATGAAACATGGGTGTGAAACATTTTTTTTTTTTTTTTTGTCTCACAGCTAGATCCTTGCTCTGCTCTGTCCCACCTCAGGGGATGGATTATGGGCTTGAACAGCCAGGAGAGTCCCCAGGTGGCATGAAAACAGCATAGCAGCTCTGTACCACTTGCTCCTGGCAACTTTGGTAGGGGGCAAACTGGAAGCAAATAGGGGGTGAGGCTGGAATACTGTGTGCGCTGACAATCCTTGACCAGTAGAACTGCTGCTGGAGGGCTGTTACCAGTCAGCATAATTTAAAGCAGCCCTGAGGATGTTCTGAGTGGTGCTCAGGGCTAAACCCTGAGCACCAGTTGCTGGTGCTCTCAGTTGCTGGAGGGTATCTTTGAGTCCTGTATCAACCATAGTTCTACCACCAGACCTGAGGATTGGGATCCTAGTTTTTTGACCCAAATATGATGCAATTAAAATAACTATGTTTCTGCCTAGAGAGAGCCTGTGCTATGTATAAGAGTGGAATGAGCACCCCAAATATAATGCTCCTACAAGTGGTGTCCATATTGTATGTGATGAATACTCAGAATCTATTTTTTCATAAGATTTTTTCTCTCACTATCATAGTCTCATTGCATTTATTTTACCCTATTCCATTCTCAGCCTCATTTTTCAGTGTTCTTTCACCAAATTTTTTAAATCTCTGTTTCTTTCTTCACCCTTTTTTTTCACAGCATGGGGAATATAAACTAATCAATTAATGTTCAAGTTTGAATAAAAACGAAGCAAAATGAATTCTCCTATCCCAAATTGTCATAAATAATTGAAAATAAACTATTGTCAAATATACAAACATGATGGGTTTTGATGCATGTGGCTTGTTTTCTATCTAATTTGCTTACTTTCTAATTCATAAAATTCAGTACTTCCAATGAACTTTTCTTGTTCATTGGTGGAAATTTGCAAACTCTACTGTGTTTAATATTCTCCTTCAAGGAATAAATAATAGAGACAATATCAAAACTAAGTGAAGAGTTTGGCACAGTTAGGATTATTACTTTAATATAGTAATATATTATTAGTCATCCCAAGGTTCTGATAAAACGTTGTCTTTATAAGTGTCTTAAATTGAATTTATCACCAGTCTTTCACCAGGAGATCAATTTAAGATAACCCTTTGCAGTGTAGCATTTGAGTCACAGGTGCAAGCAAATTCAGAAAAGTTTAGCTACTTAACCTTACGTTTTCTAAGCAATAAAAATGAATTTTAACTACATAAATCTAAAGGAATTGCAGGGCTATCAGCTTATATAAATCTGAAAATCTATCCACTAATAATTCAAAAAATCTAAACGGATTTAAACTTTGTATAATTGTACAAATGTTGGTTTATGAAAATTATTTGAAAAACAATAAAATGTCTGTCTCATGTCTAAGTTATAAACAGTCAGTGTGTACTCACCTGAAAGTTTAGGCACTTGGTGGGTATGTCTACATTGCAGTTAGACACCCAATTGATTCAGGCTCGCAGGGTAAGGGGATATTTAATTGTGGCATAGACATTTGGACTTGGGCTGCATCCTGAGCTCTGGGACCCTCCCACCTCACAGTTTCCTTGAGCCAGCCTGTGCCCCGACGTCTACACTGCAATTATAAACAGCCCCTGAGCCCGAGCCCTGTTAACCTGAGTCAACTGGCACAGGCCAGTTGCAGGTTTTTAATAGCAGTGTAGACATACCTGGTGAGAACTAAACAAAGGGGGTAGCATCTTATAGGACCAGTCCTATAGTCCTTGTCTAAAATAGGAAAAAACTGCTTAAAAAACATGTTAGCAGACATGTTTCAGTGAAGTGCTGTTTAAAAACAGGTTAATACCTAGTTTAGGGAAAGTTTATCACTCTTAAAAATGTTAGCTGGTGGTGGACAACCCATGCTCCAGTTTACTCTATATTTAGGCCTGAATTCTGGGCAACATGAGTACCAGGCTGTAGTCTGCTCCGCCCCATGTGGGGTTTGTGGAGCCAAGAAATGCTATGGAGAGTGTAGCAGGGGAAAGAGGAGGATCTCTGTAGTGTGCAGGAGGCCCTAACACAGCTGAGTTTCACACCAGCAGACCACCTCTGTGTCCCCAGAATCCCGCCCCTACCCATGCACATTTAAACTGCATAGGTTCTACTTCTAGAGGCATCTCGGTAGCCTCAAAAGCTAGGGCAGGATTTGCTTCTACAGTGGCCTTTGTTGCTGAATGGTGTATGTATTTAGCAGTGTAGCTTTTGCTTTTTCTTATCAAAAGGAAGACTCTTGTTGCTTGTATTGGAAACTCTTGTTCATACACAGCTGGTTAAACCCTGGCCACATGCCAATGTGTGATCAGATTTTTAGTTTTCTACTAAATACAATGCAGGTGATGCACTCTTTCAACTAAGTGGTGGATCCTTGGGAAATAAAGACACAAGCATGGGAGCATGGTACAGAAAGTCAGAGTGAATCCATTATGCATTAACTTGAACATTTTGTTATTTTTAAAATGACCTACAAAAGGATACACTAAAAAGCACTTCTACCTTATTTTGCTTCTAAAGAAGAACTGAAAGGTATTTTTCTGCTTGTTTTTAACCACAGATATGTATCAGGAATATCAATTCTTGGATTTTGAATTACCTGTTTTTGCTAGAAGATTCCTTGAATTTGAAAGAGTAGAGAATTGGCATAGGTGGTTTGTCCATACTCAGTTGAAGGAACAGAGTGTTTCAAACTTCAACAAAGAAAGCTTTTCTCTCCCTTGTTTATAAAGGGTTTGAGATGAATAGATATTAACAACAAACAACAGTATTCACCTCTCACATGTTCGGATTTCAGTCACTTGTCTCTTGTAATGCCCCTCATTTTCTGTTGATCAGTAGAGTCCTAGAGAAATAGCATAGTAGACTAGACCTGATATGCTGAATGTAAAAATTAAGTATGAAAATATTTTAATATGTAATCCTTGTCTGTAAGCCATACAGACGGACACCAGATGGATCATATTTTCAACGTTAAGAGCTAGGACATGGTGATCAGATGAAGAGGATGTTTTGCTGAGGGATAAGATGGGCTGATGCAGAAGTGAAAAGTATAAGGTCATCCTTTCCCAAACTCTCCCTCTTCCAGAATCATGGGTACTGGAACAATTTTTATAGTGGGGTGCTGATGATGGTAACCATGTATTTGGTGTTTGTTATTACTGCTTCAAGCTGGGAGGTGCTACCAGCTCTCGTTCCAGTACCACAGTCCAAAATGGAAAAAAGTAGGACACTTTTACAGAAAAAGCTGGATGGAAAAAAACAGTAATTATCATTGAGTATGTGACTGCTTTATAGTTCTCAGGTAGTCCCAGTTTCTCCTCTTCAAATGTAATTGTACCCCACAATCTCCACCTCCTACAAACTTCCACATACTACCTGTTTGCCCACACCTTCATTGGTCTTGACTTTCCCCCGTGTTAAACCTTGCCAACCCAACTCCCTGTCCCTCCTGTCTCAGAAACGTCCCATGTCCTCTCAGCTCCCCACAGCCCAATTCTCATCTGTTTAAAAACTCTCTCTTCCCCCTCAGCCTGAGAACCTGCCCTCCTGCCACCCCAATTTATCTGCAGCTTCTTCCAAATCTCTCTCTCTCTCAGGCTTAAAATGAGTCCATGTGCACGCACACAATTGTCCAGGCTCAGAAATCTATGTGCACATACATCTGTGTATATATATTTTAAAATGAGCAAACCAAAATAAAAATGCAACTACAGGAGGTAATTCTCCAAAATAATGTCCATTAGTGTGGTTCATCTTTTATTATCCCTACTTGTAGCTGGGTCTGAAACTATAGTAACAGGGGTAGCATGGACCATGTGTGTGTCTGAAATCACCTCACAGAAGCTGAATACAGCTCTCTTTGCCTGTTCTGTTTGCTTTCTTCATCTCTTGCTTTCATCCTCTGGAATGCAGGCTACAGAGTATATATGTAGGCTGCCCCATAGTTTTCCTCTGTGGGGAAAAACTGAAGTAGCCATACAGAAACCTTTATTCCCTAGTGTGTGGCTCCTCCTTCTGCACCTGCAGACTGTGATGAAAAGACCTTCAGTGGCAGCCAAATATACTGCAGCCTCCCAGGGATGGAAAAGTTCTAGCCTCACAAGTTCAAGGTGGTAGGTGGTGCACCTGTGGGACGTCAGCCAAGCTACACAGGTGGGACCTGATTGGTTGGGCTTCGCCCACCTGGCCAGCTACCCCTGCATAAAGTAGAAAAAAAGGTTACAGGTACATTTTTTTCTCTTTGTTAATCATCTTTAAGAATGATTCTTCTTATTTTAATGGCAAATACTGTTACCAATAACAGACAGCCTTTTGAATTCTTTGGGTAGCTATGTGGATTTAGGATTTGATTCTGGAACGTGCTATGCAGAAGAGAGATGAAAAGCACTCGCAACGCATGCTACAGTTTGTGGGATAAATTATATTCTTAGGTGAACTCATGTAAATCTGAAATAAATGTTTGAAGTAAATGGAGTTCCTCCAGGTTTACTCCTGTGTAACTAAGATCAGAATCTATACATCTGGGGATTGAGTATACTCAGCACCTCACAGGATAATCTCTAATTAAATTGTAATTTAACCTATATTAATTTCCCCTTTAGAAAGTGCTGTCTATTCTTCGAGACTGTGCGTGGCAGCCACTCAGTTAAAGAAACAAAACAAAACTAAAATCCCAGTTCCTATTAAATGGTCTGTTTAGAAGACCATGGAGAGTTTGTGCAGACCACTCAATCATTTGGCTTCAGACATGAGGCTTCACCTTTCTTTTCTATCATTTGAAGAAATAACTGATAGTGATCGGCATGAGTATTTCCTATACATTTAACATTTAAGTTTTTATTATGATATTTCCAGGACATATGTTTGGGGAAAGAAGATATAAACATGTTTAGCCTCTGAATATAAGCTGTGTAGAAATGTTATATTACCTGCTTGAAACTGAAAATGTAGGTGACATAATGTTCAGGAATTGGGCCCAGCTTTGCTTACAAATCAGCTTGATGATGAGGTTGCAAAAGTTATAGTTTCATTGCTTTCAGAGACTGAATTTATTAGCTTCTTGAAATTGATTTTGGATGCCTTTCATTTGCCATTGGGCTAAAGTCAGAAGCAAAACGATGATATACCACATTTTGCTCTCTCTTCTTTTTATTGCCTAACTATTGTTATTGAATAAAAGACATTCAATATATTTCAAAGAGGCAGAGAGCGTGCTTCATTTTCTTTTTAATTGATGCAAGTTTAGCTGAATGCAAGTCCTACTATTCACAGCTAGCAACTGGGGGGGAGGGAGAGTGTTGGGGGGTATCAGTTTATATCAGGGCTGAAACGGGAACCCAGAAAGACTGCCAAACTTTGTAGTGTTTTATTTACTTGGAAAGAGTGGTGCAAAAGTAATATCGATGCAGCACTATGAAAGTGTTCAAGCAGTTATCTTTGGGAAGATAATGTGAACTCAGCAGTATCATTGCTCTGATCTTTGGTTAAAGTCTTACAAAACTAGATTGTTGTTTGATTGACAACCTTGTCAGAGAGTGAATGAAGACTGACACTCTAATATTGAAAATGCAGCGTTTACAAAACTTAAAGCCTAAGTTTTCTCATGACACTGCTTCTTTTGTGGAAGAGTGAATTTCACATTTAGTTTTAAATAAGTATACCTTGCTGGGTGCAGCTAAAACTTATGATTTTAGTCTATTGGCTTACAAAAGTCACTTACTGAAATATTTGATACAGATGTTTTCATAGGAGCAATATGGCCAAATTGTATTAGTGACACTAGGACTTATCATTTGAAAGCTTAAGTGGTCTGGTAGTTATCATAGGTCAATACCAAATTATGGTTCTATTCCTCAACAGAAAAGTCTTTCCTTTCAAGCTTTTGCAAGCATCATAGCAGATTTTACTAAAGCTTTTTATATACTGGACTTTTGTTGTTCAGGGGTGTGAAAAAAGAACCCCCCAAATGACAAAAGTTTTACTGACAAAAAGCACCGGTGTGAATGGCACTTTGTCGGCGGGAGAGCTTTCCTGTCGACAAAGCTACCACCGATCGTTGGGGGTGGAATTTTTTTGTTGTCGGGAAGAGCAGCTACAGTGCTCTCCTTTTTGCGGCACAGCTGTGTCACTAAAAGGTGCATTGTGTAGGTGCAAGGTCTGATTCTGGTCTCACTGAAAAGAATCTCAAAACTTACATAACTTCAATAATGCTGGATCAAGCATGTTTAATTAGGGCGTTAGTGCCAATATCATTGAGGGGCTTTGTCATTGTTTCAGTTACTGTATGAGCCTGTATTTCCAACATGCTCTCAAGCATATTGCAATATTCTTCAGGGGAGCGATGGCGTTTGTTTTAAATATACATACAAATACAATATTAATCAAAATTAAACTAAATTAGCTTGATATTCAAAAGATGTTGTCCGGATGTTTTGGTTTATTAAAAATAATTGATCCCTGCTGTTTTTTCTACTGATTCTTTTTTTTTAAAAAAAATTTTAATAATATTTTTTAGGTTCATCTGTTTAAAAAGAAATCTGAAATGACCAAAACATTACTGATGTAGTTAAAAGGTAACTATGAACCAGGTTTTTTCAGTTTCCATATCAAAATCTGGGGAGCATGGAAATGTTCAGGTCCCTCCCAAAACTTATCTTCTCTTACCTTCAGACTTTCCCTCCTCTGACTCTTCACCTACTCCAGGCTTACCTTCAAATCCAGTTTTTCTCCTTACCTCTGACATATTCAGAGGGGTGTGTGTGTGCATATATGTCTATTTATGTATACATGTTTGTATATAAAATACACTATCACCACTTTATCTACCCAAATATCTTAGCTGGCTTTAATATGAAAAAAAAAGGGTGGATTGAAAGACAAGATTAAACAACTATAATCCGTGTAAAATGATTAACAAAAAACATTTGCCAATTTCTGTTAATTAATTGGGATTTTCCCCTTCCCCAGAGGTGAAAGTAAGCAGGTACGGGCCGGTACGGAGGACCAGTAAGAAAAGGAGACTGGCTGAGGGAGGGAGAAGCCTGTCCCCTGCATAAGAATAGTTTAAACTCAGCTGTTCCCTGAGTGGTTCAGCCCTCGGGGTTAGGAGTGGTTTCTGGCATCCTTGTTAATTTCACTCAGAGTAGCTGGGTGGAGGGAGGAGGGTGTGTTTGACCATGGCATGGGCAGTCCTTGTCTACCCCCGGAATGAGGGGATCTCTCCAATACTAATGTACACAACAAATACAAGCATTTGGATGCACAGCTTATATCCAGAGCTAATAAAAGCAGGTAGAAGGGGAAAACTCACTGTCACATTGGTTTCTCGTCTCCTCCCTCCTCCTCCTCCAGTCAGGCTGCACACAAGACTCTGCATTCCCCCGCCCCCCCCCCCCAGCAGGGGTTCTCCTCTAGGCTCTTGCTTGCAGTAGAGAGACTGGCTGAGATGCCTGCTGCTGCTGCCTGCATAAGCACAGTTTAAAGTCAGCTGTTCCCTGCGCAGTTCAACCCCTAGAGTTAGAAGGTGTTTCTGGCATCTTTGTTAATTTCACTCCCTGTTGTTGGAGGGAGAGGGTGTGTGTGACCATGGCAAAGGCAGTTCTTTTCTGCCCCCGGCTTGAGGGGATCTCCTATACACAAAAAACACAATCAAAATCAGGAACCATTTCCAAGTTCAAATCTATCCCATTCCCTCCCCAGCAGAGGATCATGGTTGTGATGTCCAAACTGCTTGCATATCCTCTTTGAAATTTTACTGAACTGCGCAGGGAACAGCTGAGTTTAAACTGTTCTTATGCAAGAGGCAGGCTTCTCCCTCAGCCAGTCTCCCTGCTGCAAGCTAGAGGGAAGCCCCTGCAGCTGATGCTCAATGCCAGGCAGGGAGAAAGCACAGAGCCTAGTGTCAGCAGCCTGGCTGGAGGAGGAGGGAAGACACGGAGAAAAATGTGACAGTGAGTTTTCACTTTTTCAGGCTTATTCCAATAGTAAAGTTTTATTACAGACAGTACTGGTAGTAGTAATAGTAGCTTTATTTTCTCTATCTATGTCATGCAATGGGAGGGATCCATGAAGTATGTAGGAGAGGTGGGTTGCTTGCAATTGGACCACATGGGTAAGAAATGTAAATTACTTTCACCCCTGCCCAAACCCCAGGGCTCCCAGCCACCTCTGCAGCTGGTAGCTCCGGGGGTGATTTAAAGGGCCCGGCTCCTAGTTTCAGCTGAATCCCTGAGCCCTTTAAATCCGGATTTAAAAGCCCTGGGATTTAAAGGCCCCACCTCTTCTGACAAAGGCCACGCCTCTTCCGGTTGAGGCTCCTCCCCCTCCGCAGGACTCTGGAATACCGGCAAGTCCATTAAGTTACTTTCACCCCTGCCCTTCCCCCACACAGTGAGCCACATTCCCTGAATCTGCCCTGACATTTGAGCCAAATTTTCAAAACAGTCTCCCAAATTGCACCAGTAAAGTTTGAATGTACACCTGGCTGCATTCACAAACATATGAGAGGAATTACCCAGTTAAAGATCTGAACTGGATGAATGGCTAATTTGAGAAAGCTTATGCAGTGAAGTATAAAGAAATTATTTTCAAAACCTCATTCATATCAAAGTATTTCTTAATAATGAGCAATATTTGAGTTCTCTATACAGAAATCAGAATCTCAATTTTATTTTAAAAATTCTTTAAATATGTGTCTGAAATTCCTCTGGGAATCAATGTTTCTTGGAAGCCAAAGACAAACTTTTCTAAGCTGATTCCTAAATTGTGCCTACAACACTAACATGCACAAAAACCCCTATATGTTAAAATGCAGTTCATTTTTACAAAGAGTTTAATATTCTTCATTTGACAAGATTTTCTCAAGGTGACAATTTCTAATGAAATAGCATTAGTTAATTTTCCATATTTCTAATGTCTTATTCTCTTAAAAAATATTTACAGAGACACCCATTGATAGCAAAAGGAATCACTACATTAGACTCCCCTCCCCCTTCGTTTTTCTCTCTCACACTGTATTTGTATAGAAGTCACCAGATCAAAACACATTAAAGTATTTCACTTCTGATATGCTTATCTTTCCGAGTTGTATAATTTTTTATTTCATTTACCAGTCATCTGATAAACTTAAAAGAAGCCACATATCTTATTTTTGGTCACAGTAAGTCACAGTATTGTGTTGTCTTCCTAGGTGTCATCATAATAGACAACACCTTGTAAACTAGACATTTAGAAACCATTACGTTGCCGTTTTTTCAGTAGAGTATTTCTGAGGCTTATCACATGTTGACTAAAGATTTAAAGCTCTTTCTTACACTCCAGTCTCATGTTTAAAAGAGAAGAGAGAAAAACATGAAAAGATTAACATCTCCACGGTGCCTTCAGCAGATGACATTTCCTTAAAACAGATATGTTAGTGCACCCCCTCTTAAACCAGAAGCCTTAATTTACTGTTTCCTTTCATCTGTTGAAATAATTACTTTCTCTTTTTTTTTTTTTTTGCCTTCGATAGTTTGTTCTGGTCATTAACATTTCTGTAAAATGAAGTTTGAAAGGTGCTTTTAATGCTCAGATAGACTACAGAGCACATTTGGCTGTTAAAATCAACCTACTTAAGGCAGAACTAATGTTTAACACTCTCAGCTATTTGAAGTAGTTCACTGCCCCATTTAATGGTGCTGCCAAGGGCAATGAGCACATTACTTGCTATTATATTTTGGGGTAGGGGTTGTTATTTCAGTAATAAAGACAATATATGATATTTCTGAAAACATTGGTTTAAATTTTAAACATAGCATTTTCCCACTAACAAGCTGTAAACTATAATTTCTTGGGGAATGGCAGACAAGAGACACACAACCTTGTTCCTAGCTGCAATTGCACATTGCAGTCTTTGAGCCGAATGATTTTTCATGTGAGTTCTCTTGAGAAAGACATAATCAATCAAAATTCAGTAAAACCCTAATGTAATGCAACTTGGTCTCCTATAACCAGAACTTCAGTTCACACATTGTAGCGCATCAAGACAATTTGTCTTCCATTCCGAATAGAGTTTCCCCATAGCTAGGATAACTTTAAGACGTTCTACTGGAATCTTCTTTGTGTGTTTTTGAACACATGTAATATATTTGTAAACAGATTATTCATGGGAAAGTTAGTGCATACAACGTCCATGAAAGAAAATGAAACCAGTTTTTTTGCCCAGGGAAGTCAATGGAAACCTCTGCACTAATTGTCAGTGGGAACTGTGCATGTACACTGAATGCGGAATTTGACCCCAACTAACTGAGTGGATGTAGGATATCCATTATTTCTGTTTCTATCTCTGGTCCTGACTGCCTAGCAGCATATCTGCTATTTCTTGTCTGATGAAGAATAGCTGAGAAAGGATTAAAGATAAACTAATATGTGTTTTCTGCTATATTTGGAAAAGTGAGCTGAACTGTTCTCTTAGCTGTTCTGGTGCAAATTCACTGAGTTCCATGTAGCTGAATAGATGTAATTGAGAAGATAATTTGGCTCATTGTTTTTATATAACTTTTAACAAATGTAGCTGGGGAAAAAAGGCAATTGTTCATACAAAGTGAGTAATAAACATCCAATTTATATCAATTATGCATTTTAGGGGAAAGAATTTGAAGTAGAACTTGAGTTTTATACAATATAAATTTTTGGTACTTGCAAGCAAAAATTTGCACTTTTTAAAAAGCAAAATAAATATTGATTCACTGGATAGACCAGCAACAACATGAGAAATAACAAGTGACATTTCCTGCTCCAAAGTACCTCATTGTAATGGACCATGTTATTTTAGACTGTGAGTATAAATTAATTTGTTTCTACAAGTATCCTGTAACAGTTCTTGAGACACAGTCATGCACATAACATTATTAGTAATTATAGCAGTTTGCCATTTTCATCTGTTCTATGCTTATTTCTTTTTTGACTGATAATCCATGTACTTCAAACTAATGAGGGTTTTTCATACTGCCACTTAATAGAGATTATCAGTTCTTCTTCGAGTGATTGCTCACATCCATTCCAGTTAGGTGTGTGCGCCGCGCGTGCACATTCGTCGGAAAACTTTTACCCTAGCAACTCAGTGGGCCGGCAGGTCGCCCCCTAGAGTGGCGCCATCATGGCGCTTGATATATACCCCTGCCGGCCCGCCCGCTCCTCAGTTCCTTCTTACCGCCCGTGTCGGTCGTTGGAACAGTGGAGCGCGGCTTAGCTGACCTCCACTTCCCTAGCTACTCGTAGTTCTCGTATATAGTTATGCAGTTATAATCCTTTTATATATATATTTGTATAGTTATACGTTTTTTCTTTGCTAACATAGTTAGTTTAGTAATTGTTAGCGGGGTTCAGGAAGTAGCCCCTTCCATGAACCCGGTGCCGGAGCCCACGCACGGCTCACCGGGTTTTAAAATGGGCTCGGCCTGCCAGAAGCCAATGCCGAAGGGAGATCCACACGACTCCTGTTTGAAGTGCCTCAGGGAATCACACTTGACAGCTAAGTGCCCCATTTGCAAGGCTTTTAAGCCGAGAACAAAAAGGAGCGGGACTTTCACTTACCCCTCCACCTTTGGCGCCGAGCGATGATCAAGCGGCTGGCAGAAGCGCCTCCTCGGCACCGGACCCCGCCGGTACTGCCAAGGCCTTTCGGCACCGGCCGTCGCCAGCACCGAAGTCGACTCGGCACCGCTCCCTTCCTCCGAGGTCGAGAGAGCCTACAATTCCTGCTGGTGCCTGACGGCTCCCCAGCACGCGCCGTGGTTGAGCCCCCTGCTCCTGCTGCTTCCGTGCCACCTGCATTGCAGCCAGAGAGCTCGTCTAAGTGGGATTGCCCGGCACCGACACCTGCAGAGGCACCGATGACATCGGCACCGTCGATTCCACTCCCTCAAGGCCATTGAATCCGGTGCCTGACAGCTCCCCGGCACGCGCCGTGGTAGAGCTTACTGCTCCTGCTGCTTCCATGCCAACTGCACCGCAGCCAGAGAGCTCGTCTAAGTCGGATCACCCGGCACCGACACCTGCTGAGGCACCAACGACGTCGGCACCGTCGATCCCGGTCCCACAAGGGCCATAGAATCCGGTGCCTGACGGCTCCCCGGCACGCGCCGTGGTTGAGCTACTGCTCCTGCTGCTTCCGTGCCAACGGCACTGCGGCCAGAGAGCTCGTCTAAGTCGGATCGCCTGGCACCGACACCTGTTGCGGCACCGACGACGTCGGCACCGTCGGTCCCGGTCCCACAAGGGCCGTAGAATCCGGTGCCTGACGGCTCCCCGGCACGCGCCGTGGTTGAGCTACTGCTCCTGCTGCTTCCGTGCCAACGGCACCGCAGCCAGAGAGCTCGTCTAAGTCGGATTGCCCGGCACCGACACCTCTGAGGCACCGACAACGTCGGCACCGTCGATTCCAGTCCCACAAGGGCCGTAGAATCCGGTGCCTGACGGCTCCCCGGCGCGCGCCGTGGTTGAGCTTATTGCTCCTGCTGCTTCCGTGCCGACGGCACCGCAGCCAGACAGCTCATCTAACTTGGATCGCCCGGCACCGACACCTACCGAAGCTCTGACGACCTCGGTACTGTCGATCCCGGTCCCACGAGGGCCGTCGAATCCGGTGCCTGACAGCTCCCCAGTATGCACTGTGGTTGAGCCTGCTGTTCCCTCCACGCCGGAGACATTACCAACGGCGAGGGATCTCATTGCCATGACAGAGTCGATGCTGCCTGACCCCGGCACCGCCGGTGCGGGTAATACAGTCTCTTCATGTGACCGTCCTCTGTCAGCACAGCAGAGCGGCACCGTTCATGATCACGGTCCCGCAGACACTCCAGATCCTATCGGCACGCCCGACACCACTTGCAGTCCCGGTGCTGTTTTCCTCATCGGTACTGGTCGCACTCGCTGCACCGGTCGGTATCCCGTTCGCCGACCCGCTATTGGCACCGTTCCGACTCCTGGCACCGCGACAGGTACCTTGACTCCTGTAGCCTCTCCCCGAGCCTCGAGATCTCGGTCGACCTCCAGGCACCATTCTGGTTGCGGGTCTGGATCTCGTTCCAGGTACCGGTACGCCTCCCGGTGCCGGTTCCCGGTGCCGAGTTGGGCAAGGTCCGATAGAGTCAGAGACTCTGCCTGTGCCTTCTTTTAGTACCTCCATGGCCATCCGGACACGCATCCGTGTCATCCCACATGCGCAGATCTTATGCTCAGGACCACGATTCTGATACGATGGCCAGCGGGCGCCAGCCCCGAAACCGAAAGAGGCTTGGCGAATGAACCTGTTTGGCCGCCAGGTGTACTCTGCAGAGGCCCTGCAGCTCTGGGTAGCAAAGCAACAAGCCTTGCTTAGCTGCGATAATTATAGCACCTGGGTGAAGGTAGTTTAGTTTATGGAGTTTCTCCCTCAAAACTCCCGCCAAGAGTTCGCTGCCGTCTTGGAGGACGGGGGAAAAAAAAGGTACCCAGAGCGTCCCTCCAGGCCTCGTTGGACGCAGCAGACTCTGCAGCCAGGACTCTGGCCTTTGGTGTCGCTATGAGGTGCATCTCATGGCTTCAGGTTTCAAACCTCCGGCCGGAGCTGCAGTATGCCATTCAGGATTTACCCTTTGTTGGTAAAGGCCTTTCGCGGCAAAGACAGCCCCAGGCTGCCAAGCCTGATGGACAATAGGGTCCTAATGCGCTCTCTCAGCATGCATATGCCAGCGACCAAACGCAGGCCTTTCTGTCCCCAGCCGCCATACTCTGTGCCTAGCCAGAGACAGGACTTGGCAAACGGCGAGGCCAAGGTGGTCGCAGACGAACGTCAGGACCCCTAAAGAGCCAAGGTCAAGGTCCCTCGCAATTACCACTGGGACCAAAGACGAACCTTCCAAGGTGCGCCTGAGGGCGGTGTACCAGTCACAGGCCGGGATCCCAATCCCGCTTTCTCCTGGCGTGGCCCCAGTTAATTTCAGATCGCTGGATCCTGCGCACGGTGGAGCATAGGTACCACCTCTAATTTGTTCCAGCCCTGTCCCCCTTCAGGGACCCCTCTCACTAGCAATTCCTCGTACAAGAGGTGCAGACGCCGATGGACGAAAGGGGCAAGGGGTTTTACTCCCATTATGCCCTAGTCCCCCACTCGAACGCAGGTCTCAGACCTTCCTAGTCCTGCACAGACTCAACCGGTTTAGGATAAGGTTGAAGTTCCGCACGGTATCCCTGGGAACCATTATTCCATCCTTGCCTCCTGAGGGCTACTATGCCGCCCTGGATATGAAGGACGCGTACTTTCGCAACGCCATCTTCCCTCCGCACAGGAGATACCTCCGCTTTCTAGCCAACTGTCAGTACTTCTGGTTTACGGCCATAGTCGCCGCCTACCTTCGCTGATGTCGGATATGCGTTTTTCCGTATCTGGACGATTCGCTTATCCGAGGAGACTCTGAGACACAAACCACTCAGCGCGTGGGCATCGTCACGGTCTTATTCACAGGTCAAGGCCTGATGATTACTATAGAGCAATCCACTCTGGTTCCCACGCAGAGGTTGGACTTCCTAGGGGCTATCCTGGTCTCCTACCTAGCCGGAGCCTGCTTATCACAACTGCGGTTTTAGGCGATGGCAACAATCATCTGAGGTCTGCAGGCTTTCCCTACGACCTCGGCTCGTACTTGTCTCAGTCTCCTGGGTCCATGGTTGCCCGCAAGTTTGTAACCAAACACGCCAAGCTCCGCCTCCGTCCTCTCCAAGTCCGGCTCACCTCGGCGTACCACCCGGACAGGGAGCCAATGGTCATGGTAGTCACCGTTCCCTCGAGCACCTTAGGCTCCCTAGAGTGGTGGCTAACTCCCTCCCTGGTGTGGGCAGGGATGCGGTTTCATCCGCCCCAGCCCTCACTGCCCCTGACGACGGACGCGTCATCTCTCTGCTCAAGTGCTCATGGTCACCTCCGAGCTTAAGGCCTTTGGTCTTCTCGGGAGCTGGCATTCCACATCAATGCCCCAAAAATGAGAGTAGTCTGCCGGGCGTGCCAGGGGTTCCAGCGGCAGCTGCGAGGCCGTTGTATCTCGGTGTTTACAGCCAACACAGCGGCCATGTGCTTCATAAATATCCAGGGAGGGACATGGTCCTCCCCCCTTTTGTCAGGAGGCCATCCATTTCCGGGACTTTTGCATGGCCCACTCGATGGAGCTGGTGACGTCCTTTCTCCCAGGCGTTCGGAACGTCTTGGCGCTTTGACTCAGCAGGTCTTTCCTGTCTTACAAGTGATCACTCTGCCCCATGTGAGGCGTTCTGCTTTCCAGAAGCGGAGATGTTTCCTCACATAGACCTGTTCGCTCACCGCGAGAGCAGAAAATGCCAGATGTTCTGCTCCTTCCAAGGTCTCTCCTCGGGATCGATCTTGGACGCGTTCCTGATGCCGTGGAAAGGCCAACTCCATTATGCCTTCCCACTGTTCCCACTGGTTCATTAGGTCCTGCTCAAACTCCGCAGGGGCAGAGCGCGCATCATCATGATCACTCCAGAGTGGTCCAGGCAGCACTGATATACCACGTTGCTCGGCCTGTCAATAACAGACCCAATTACCCTGCCACCCCACCCAGACCTCATCACTCAGGGCAACGACAGGCTTCGTCACTCGGACCTGCAGCCTCTTCGCCTCACGGTGTGGCTGCTGCGTAACTGAGCCGGGGTGACAGGAAGCCTTCCACCTGGTCAACGTACCGGGCCAGGTAGAAGCGTTTCTTCTACAGCTGCAATACGCTCGATCTTGCTCCTGCTGAGGTCTCGATCCCCTATATTTGGCCTGCCTCTGGCCTTCAGCGGCAGGACCTGGCGGTATCATCGCTGAGGATACACTCAGCAGCCATCTCTACCTTCCAGCCAGGCTAAGGTGGACGTTCCGTGTTCTCACGCTCTATGGGTTCGAGATCCCTCAAGGGCTTGGAGAGCTTGCACCCTCGGGTGCGCCGCCCAGCCCCAACCTGGGACCTCAACCTAGTTTTAACCAGACTTATGTCTCCCTCAGTCGAGCCGTTCACGACTGGCCCTCTGCTATACCTGTATTGGACGACAACTTTCCTCGTAGCTGTTACATCGGCCAGACGGGTCTCCGAGCTCAGAGCTCTTACGGTGGTTCCGCCGTACACTAGGTTTCACAAAGACAAGGTGCAGTTATGACCGCACCCGGCTTTCCTCCCTAAGGTGGTTTCGGCCTTTCATGTTACCCACAGCTCAACGCAATGGGCACAACCATTGCACTCCTTGGACATCTGTGGAGTGCTCGCATTTATATTGCGCTGCCAGAACCATTTCGTAAGGTGCCCCAGCTCTGTCACGGTAGTGGGCCAAAGGGAGGGCTTGCTTGTTTTCCTCTCAGAGGATCTCATCTTGGGTGATGGCGGACTTCTGCACTTGTTATGATTTGGCTCATATTTCCCCAAGCCACATCATCGTACAGTCTACCAGGGCTCAGGCTTCATCTGCCGCCTTGCTGGCTCGTGTTCCTACCCACGAGATCTGTCGCGCAGCTCCATTGGTCCTCGGTCCATACCTTTGCTTCGCAGTATGCCCTGGTTCAACAGTCAAGAGATGCTGTAGCCTCTGGCTCAGCAGTTTTCATTCTGCCACATTTCACTCCGACCCCACCGCCTACGTAAGGCTTGGGATTCACCTAACTGGAATGGATATGAGCAATCACTCGAAGAAGAAAAGACGGTTACTCACCTTTGTAACTGTTGTTCTTCGAGATGTGTTGCTCATATCCATTCCACACCCGCCCTCCTTCCCCACGGTCGGAGTAGCCGGCAAGAAGGAACTGAGGAGCGGGCGGGCCGGCAGGGGTATATATCAAGCGCCATGATGGCGCCACTCTAGGGGGCGACCTGCCGGCCCACTGAGTTGCTAGGGTAAAAGTTTTCTGACGAATGTGCACGCGCGGCGCACACACCTAACTGGAATGGATATGAGCAACACATCTCGAAGAACAACAGTTACAAAGGTGAGTAACCGTCTTTTCCTATTGCCTACATTTCAGAAACAATATAGATTTCATTCATTCATTCATTCATTCATTCATTCATTCATTTATTTATTTATTTAGAGAATGAAATCTAGTTACCTGCACCAGGCATTTTTCACATGAGTAATTCTAGTAGTGTCACTATCTACCCAGGCTGACTTGGGTAAAATGACTTGGATTTGCGGAACTCGGGTTCCAGGACTGAAAGACTGTTGTGTAGATATTTGGGCTCAGGCGGGAATCCGAGCTCTGGGACCCTGTGAGGGTGGAGGGTCCGAGAGCTCAGCTCCAGCCCGAGCCCAAATGTCTACACCACAATTTTTAGCTCCATAGCCCAACCCTGCAAACCTGAGTCAGCTGACCTGGGCCAGCCGTGGCTGTGCCATGAGTCTTTTATATTCATGTAGACATACTCTTAGGTACAACTGACCTAATGAAATCAATGGTACTTTCTCATACAAATAAGGTGAGCACAATTTGTCCCCATGGACTTGATTCTAGTTTAATCATTTATATTATTTGTGTCTTGTAAGGTGCTGAGTGCCTAAAAACCAATCGGTTGCACTTAGAACCCATGCAGCAGATACTTAGCTTGGACCCAAAATGATTTTGATTGCTGCTTCCTTTATTTTTTTTTTTCCACATTAGTTTTTCTGGACAGACTTATTTTTGAAAGGTTTTCTTTGGGCAAAGGGTCAAATACTTATCAGTGCAGATAAATTATAGGAAGAGTTCCTTAATTCTTTTAGCTCCAGACTGAATGATCAATTTACATGGGAAATTGTGTCAGAAATAATACAACATGCATTTTCAGTCAGTGTTTTTTATTAAAGCATATTAATACAAACAAGATAGGTCATGAAATTAAGAACTTTTTGTGTTGTTTGAAAACAACTGTTTGAGAGGTTACATGCTACTTCATTAATCTGAACAGTGAGTGGCCCCTGATTTTTTTTTTTTCACTTTTTGTAACAAATGTTTAAAAACTCATTTACAGGTACTAATCAAGATTGATAAACTTTCTGATGCAGTACTTAACGATTGCTTGGGGACTGAGTGACTACTGATTTGCATGTTTGCACAAGCTTCAGAGCTACTTTTTGTTACACTGAGTTGCAACAACTTTTGTAAAACCATTGGCGCTCAAGAGGCAATGTGGACCACATCAAGACTTTTGCTGATTTCGAATACTACTTTCAGTTTAGAGAAAACAGCCCTCCCTTGTAAATAATCTTCAATTAAAAAGTGACGTTTTGTTGTGTTTGCTTGAGTGAATAAGAGTTGGGGAAGGAAAACTCAGTGGTTTGAGCGTTGGCCTGCATTTGTGAGTTCAGCCCCTGAGGGGGCCACTTGGGAATCTGGGCAAAAATCAGTACGTGGTCCTGCTAATGAAGGCAGGGGACTGGTCTTGATGACCTTTAGGGGTCCCTTCCAGGTCTATGAGCTAGGTATATCTCCATATATTATTACATTAACTGTTTGACATATTTTACACTCTAAATAGTGACACACAGCTGTAGCCCATTCTGTATCATCCAAATGAGTTTGCACAAGAAATAAAAGATTGTCATCTGAGCAATACTCAAGGGAGACAAGAGCAGAAAAAGGCAGTTAAACGTAACAAAAAATAAAAGGTCCTTTCAAGAGAGAAATTTCTGAACAAACACATCAATTTTACAGAGGAAACTGTAAGATGGCATACACATGGATACAGTATGCTACTATTAGGTGGGATTCATTAAGCTTCATTTTCCTGCACTGACATGAACAGATATGTCAGGCATTCACTCGAGTGGTGTGCAGTGTCAAAACGGGAATATAATACTTCTGAAATGAGCAAGTCAGTTTACAAAGGATTGGTTATTAAAACCCATAACAAGTAGTAGTGTTAAAAAAAAACCCTGAAAATTAAATGGATGTTTGCATTTATCCACCAAACAGAAAAATTAATACAGCTTACAAACATCAAACAATATTACTTGAGATAAGATACTCCCCACTTTACCTGGGAAATGTCCCACTAAAGGATCTCTTGCATCAGTGTGCCACAATTTCTGTATTTTTGGATGATGCATGTCTGCATGAGTAGTTATTTTTTTTAAACTATATTTCTCTGTTAATCTTAGAATCCAGGCAAGAACTAATTTTAAACAAGAATGTAAAGGATTCCATTTGGTAAGAAATGTCTCTCGTGTTTTTTTTAACTTCCCTTGAAAAATAATAGCCTATCTTAATGGGAAAATAGTTCATGAAACTTGAAAAAGATTAGCAAAACTCTGACTCCACTAAACTCCCCTATTGTATAGCTGTTTAAAAAGTAACACCAAACCAGTGACGGAAGATATGCGAGCATTTCATCATTATAAATGTGTTTGAACAAAATAGTTAATACTATTCATCCTTCATTTACCTCTCAAGACCAGAGCTCAGGTGTTTGTGTTTTGCATGCGGCAGATGTTGGCATATCATTAACAGAATTTACATGTGGGGCTGAGCTTTACAGCCAAACATTAGCATAAGCATCCCACAGAAAGAAGAGTCTGTTTTTCCTCATGTTGGCTTGCAGTTTGAGGCCTTGGGTATAGCTAATTGGACACAGAGGCTCATATGGGCCTTTAGGGCCTACAGGGAGAGAAAGACAGTAGGGAGTCAGGGCCTACCAGGTAACTAACTTCTGTTCTGAAACTTAACAGATATTGTTTTGATCATCCCCTAGAAATTCAGCTCCCTGCACTCTTTTAATTGTTTAGGCCATCAAATGTTCCAGGAAAAGCCTAGGATCTTCGACCTTAGCTATTAGCATGTAAAATATCGTTTAATTTGTTATTAGTTAAGAGATGTTCCATCTGATACACTTTTTGATGTACAGAGAATCACTCCAATGACACATTAAGATGAAAAGTTGTGGTGTACAGTGTTTACAATGACCCTACCAGGGTGCTGCCAGGAGGAAGTAGGTAGGCTCCTCCTTCCCAATTGCTAAAACCATCCTGACTTTCTGTTTCACCTGTGGATATAACAGATAGAGGGTCAGGGTGTGTGTATGGGGGGAAAGGGGAGATGTACCATCTTCCTGCTTAGGTTTTTCTTTCTGCTCTCCTTCTCTCACTCTGTTCGGTCTCTGGTGGGTGCTAACCTTGTTGAAGAGCATGGAATGAGTTGGGAAACAGTAGCCTGATCGGTTACTGGATTGTAAAGCAGGAAGTTTTGAACATTTGACTCTTGCTCATGTTCACATTGGTTTTATTGATATACTGATCCTATCCACCACTTGGGTCAGGAAGGAATTTTCCATTTTGACATATTAGCTTAGAGTTAGGAAGAGTTTTCTGGAGTATCACATGAGGATTGTTTGGTGAGAGAGTTCTGCCTTGACTTTGTTATAAACATAGAAAGCTCTTAGTAACTGGAAGCTGTTGTAATGCTGACATATTTGAGCCCACTACTCATCCTGTCACTGAGATTTAATGTCAAAGCTTTCAGAATAAGTCAGCCTCGTGGCAGGACAGCCGATGGTTTAGTATTAATCCAGACTCAAGCATTGTGGACTGGAGGAAGGAGGGGCTGTCATTGTTCTGGAATAACTGCACCTCTGACCCCTTTGTGGCCTCTTTGAGAGCACCCCTCCCCCCCTCACATTTCATGCCTGGAGCTGTCACATTTCTCCAGGCAGTAACTATCATTGCTCTCTTTTTAGATTAGGAATTTTTTTTTTCATTTTAGCAGTTCTTTTAATGGGTGACACACAGGAGACCATTCTATTCTTGCATCTTTTCAATGGTTTCTTCCTTGTATTTGCCCTTCTCCTTGCCAACCTGGCAAGACTTTGCTTTGCGTTCCAAGATCTTTTTGCGATCCTTGTCCAGTTTTAGCCTAGTGATCACCACCTTGCTAGGATGGATTCCAACATGGACTGTTGTGCCGTTGGCCTTCTCACGCTGTACGCGTTCAATGTAGGTGACGTATTTTTTTCTGTATACCTGGACTACCTTGCCGATTTGCTGGCCTTTATAATGTCCCCGGACAACCTGGACTTTGTCATCTTTTCGGATAGGCATAGAGCGGACATTGTATTTCTGCCTGTATACCTGGACTACCTTGCCAATTTGCTGTCCTTTATAATGTCCCCGGACAACCTGGACTTCGTCATCTTTTCGGATAGGCATAGAGCGGACATTGTATTTCTGCCTTAGATTAGGAATTAGGTGGTATGTGCCTCCTGCAGATCACTGTGATCACTTTAGGAAGTCTGAGTTTAGTTCAGCAATTGCTGTCCTGCTGTCTTCATGGGCTGTGACAGGGTTAGCCAGTGATCAGCCACCCTTCACAAAGCAAAGTATTTACTGAGAACAAAAGCATTACAGAGAAAACAAATCTTGAAGACAGTAACCCTATATGCCTGCCTGTTTTACCAGCTGTCATCAGTCTTCCATGTGGAAACCCTGGTAGGTTTCGAAGTCGTTCAAACCCTTCCAGCAGGATTTGTTGCTTTTGGTTAAAGTCTCATATGAGTTCTTGGATCCAATGAGGATGACCTCTCCCCTATAGCAGGCTGCCCACTTTATACATTTACTGGTCCTTTGTCTGCTGGGTCTCTTGAACCTGGTCAAAACCTGTATATGCAACTTCCCCCAGGAGTGGTACTTCTGCAAATTTGTTTAACTGTTGAGAGATTTTCAGTAATTACCTCCTAGTGATGTTAGTTACTGATAGCCCATTCATACTAAGTGACTTCTCATCAGTTATTGAATTACTCATCTTATTTCAAGAAAGAAGATAACCCCTTGCCACCTTTATTACCTAGTGAGTAACAGTACAAAGGGAGAGGGGAAACCGAGTCACCCATTTCTTTATAAAAATAAATTGGAAATTTCACAGATCTCCACTGTGATTAAAGCATAACTGTGACCAGGCAGTAGCATAAGTCGCCCACCATAGGTGGACGAGAGCCTCCTCTCAGGAAAAAGTCCAGATTGGATACTTACAGTGTTAGGGTCCAGATGACTAGATTCCCATAAGCCTTAGTAGTCTACAGCAGAAAAGAGCCTGTAGGGATTGAGCTGATAGGTAATTTAAATTTTACTCTGAAGTTCAATAAAATGTAAACTTTAAATAAGGTTGCAGCCAGAGGCCTTTCTATGTCAGGCATGCTATTGGCAGTGTCCGTGACATAGCATCTCTACTTTATGTATTAAATTAAAGATGATAGCAGGTAAACTCAGAAGGAAATAATACCTCATGTTTCATGTCTGTGAGTATATGTAAAACCAATGCATGTCTAAGATAGAGTATATTAAAATACTGGAATATAGGAACAGAATGCTGTTCTCCTTTTTGGCCACGTTTAGAATTCCTTCCCTGCGTTATGGCAAGGAAACTGTGGAGAGATCATTCTTGTTGTGTGTATGTACGCTTCTAAATAAAGCCAAAAGTAGAGTCCAAATCATACTGTAAAGGGTTTTCTAGTAATCGCTTTTGAGACTTGCTTGATTTTAAAAATGTAATAATCATGCTGGTGAATTTCCCCCTATTTCCACTAATAATTATTTCCTGATTAAAAATGCCCTGGCCTGACAGCACCAGGGAAATTAATAGGAGAAGCTCTCTATGAGTTTTAGAAG